>NC_059339.1:76022719-76325774 GCF_018350155.1 Leopardus geoffroyi | reverse complement strand
TTGTCAAGGCTGAGAATTGCCTGGAGCGTAGATGCCATAGGAGTCTATGGGATGTCTTTTAGTGTGTCAAAAATTCACCCAGGTTTATGGAAATGTCTGAGGATCAGCATAGGGGGGAAGTGATTGAAATAAAGGAGCAGGGTAACTCAGACACCAGACTGGGTTCTGTAACGCATTAGCTGTGGGTGGTCTTGATCGAGTCCGTGACCTCATAGCTCACATCTGCATAGTGATTTGCTGATGACAAAGCACCTTCATGTGCAATATCTTATTTTCACAAGAATTCTAAAGCGAGGGCCGAGCACCTGTTTCCCCTCTGCCCTTTCTTCAAGGAGCACGATTCTTTATCGGTTAAGATTCAGCTTCAGTGTTCTTCTGGCCTGGAGCCCCTCCCAGGCATTTCCCAGGCTGCGTTAGGGACTAGCCTCCACGTGTGGTCCTCTCCTGGTACTTAGGGTATTGAACTGTCATAATCTATTACGGTTTCTGTCCCCTTGAGGGCATATCCTATGCCTAGAAGACATTCAGCAACTGATGATTTAATTCATCCACCCATCATTACTTGCCAGGTGGGGGGGGCCCTGGGCCCCGGGAGATGAATTACAGTTCAGTGCTCACCACCACCCCCCAACCTTTTCTGAGACCCAGATTCCTCTTGTAAAAATGAAGAGTTTGGAAATTTTCTCTAATATCCCTTATAGCTCAAAAATGGGCGGTTCTATCTTACAATTTTACCTATTTGTTGCAAAACCTCAACAAAGCTCTCCAGTCTCAAGAATAACGAGGAAAGAGGTAAGATGAAGGCGACTCACCAGTTGGCAGGAATTGGAAATTCATGTTTCACTTCAACCTGGACCGGTGACCCGGTCCTGACTGTCGTACACCCGAATCACCTCGGGAGGTTGAGAAAGTAGAAAGTCCCGTGTTGTGCCCCTTTTGGTGACGTTCCCCCAAGTGATTTTGAAGTAGACCAAGCAGTGTTTCAGGGCCGCTGTTTGCTGTCCTGGAGATTGCTCCCATCTGAGCAGCGGAGGTTTTATGAATGAAATTTGAGCCTGTTTTTGTGAATTCTTTTTTTTTTTTTTTAATTTTTTTTTTCAACGTTTATTTATTTTTGGGACAGAGAGAGACAGAGCATGAACGGGGGAGGGGCAGAGAGAGAGGGAGACACAGAATCGGAAACAGGCTCCAGGCTCTGAGCCATCAGCCCAGAGCCCGACGCGGGGCTCGAACTCCCGGACCGCGAGATCGTGACCTGGCTGAAGTCGGACGCTTAACCGACTGCGCCACCCAGGCGCCCCTGTTTTTGTGAATTCTAAACCCAGAGTGGCCCTGTTGGTGCAGCCAGCGTCAGCTAGCTGCATTCACTGCACACGTATTGCCGAGACCAGGAAGGTAACTTCTGTCCAGAAGGGGATGGAGTCGGGGACGCGGCTTACTGAGACCCGGCTCTTGACCACTTAGGAATCACTTCCTAATCGGGGCGAGGAGGGGGCGGGCAAACAGAAGGAAATGTGGAACCATATCTTCCTCCTCGAGGGTAACACTCTTCGCGGGAAAAAATAAATTGTTCACATAGTGTGTGCCATCTTATTTGCATCAGGCAATCCCTTTGGCTGAAGCCAATTAAGAGATTTTGAGGGTTGTAAAATGGAAGGGCCAGCCAAGTATATCTGAGAACTTTTTCATTTAAAAGTCATGTGTGGCCTTTTGAGATCTAGTCTCGTAAGATCTCATTCCACCGCATTCTTTTGGCCAAAGCAGGTCACAAGGCCAGTCCAACTTCAAGGGGTCAAGCGGCAGATTTTCATATAGGAATGAGTGAAGAAGGGGGCTATTATTTTAATCAGTTTACCACAGTGATAATTATCATCATGATTAGTAAGTGGTTATCAAACGAACTTAAAATTGTATAAATTGTACTCGCCTGTTTCCCAGTGAAGATTAAAATGAATAATTTTGTAATGTGAGCATAATAATGTTGGTATTTATTTAAATTTCTCAGGTTTTTTTGGAGTTACAGGCATATAATTCTGGCTTCCCTTTGCTTGGTTCATGCTGCTTTCTATTTCTGCATTTAACTCCACTCAAAAGTGTTAATAGAGTTTTCCTCTTTTATTTAAAACTACCCACAGAAAAATAATAGTTAAATATACAATCAAGAAAGCAATCATCAACCCCACTCTTGGTCACCACCTCCAAAAATGCATCCATATAATAAAAAGACTTGACTAAATGAGTAAAAAGAAAGAAAGAAAGAAAGAAAGAAAGAAAGAAAGAAAGAAAGAAAGAAAGAAAGAAAAGAAAAGAAAATCCACATTGTCAATGTAATTGTACTTTCCCTGCCCTGACAAACACCTTCCGAGAAGTTTTCTTTTTCTAGGTCTTTCCCCCCACCCCCATCCCAGCTCTGATTGGAAGCCAGCCTACCATCGCTCAGCAGTATGATAAGATCTGACTCCTAATTGTTAAATTCCCGAAGCTGTTAATGTATGTCAACATGCAACAGGATGTTCCTTACAGCTGCACATCTTGACTTGGGAGCCAGGCCAAAGGGAGCCATTTATGGAGTAAATCCTGTAAAACCTTCGGTTAGGTTTACAGTCATTGTGAACTCAGGCATTTTCATTGTAAAAGGTCTTTTTCAAGAAATTGACAAATTAAATATTTTTCAATCCTTTCAAGGGTTTACAGAAGTGAGTAAAAGATTAAAATGCCTTGTTTAAATTACAACTTCAGATTAAAAAAAATTCTCTGTATTTATTGGCTTCAGATTAAAAAAAATTCTCTGTATTTATTGGCTTCTCCAAGGTAGTTGCACATATACAGACAAACTTGTGAATATGAGATTCGTGATAATCAAATAGGATCTGCAACATGGACTTAAAGGTCAGTTGATTTATCTGACTTTTGAAGTCAGGTATTTATATCTGCAGTGATTTGCAGTGGGCTCAGCAAAAAGAGAATGTTTATATGATTCCCTGGGTGTTTTGTTTCTCTTTTATCGCATAACACAGGTTAACAGGTGACCATCATTCCCCCCAAATAAGATATAAACACTACATTCGGTGTTGCTAAAATAAAAAAGCAAATGTATCAGACCAGGGCTGATACCACTTTGATTTTATTTATTTTTTTTACATTTATTTATTTTTGAGAAACAGTGAGACAGTGTGAGCGAGGGGAGGGACAGAGAGCGAGGGAGACACAGAACCCGAAGCAGTCTCCAGGCTCTGAGCTGTCAGCACAGAGCCTGACACAGGGCTTGAACTCACAAACCGTGACATCATGACCTGAGCCGAAGTCGGACGCTCAACTGACTGAGCCACCCATGTGCCCCAATTTTTTTTTTTAACATTTATTTATTTTTGAGAGACGGAGACAGAGTGCAAGTGGGGGGAGGGGCAGAGAGAGAGGGAGACACAGAAGCAGAAGCATGATTTTTAAAGCTAATTTTGACTTTTGTTTTTGCCTCCTCTGGAGCCTTCCAGCCCTGTGAATGCTCATGGTGCTTCACACCTACCGCTGCTCTTTGGAGGGAAGTCGTGGCTCCTGGCTTTCATTTTACTGCTAGACCTCCTCTCATGCTTGCTCCATGCGAGCTGTCTCAAGGGACTTTTTTTTTTTTTTTTTTTTACCAAATTTGGGGCCCTGCTAAAATGCTCCGGGATTCTCCTCCGTGCGATCTGTGGCTTCTGCTGTGGGTGGGTGGCCTCGCTCCTTGGGTGGGAGCTGGACCTGGTGATGCACTTGAAACGAACAGAATACGGGAAACGCCCTGGGAGGTCACTTCCAAAGCTAGCGTGCAAAGCAAGACCCTCCTCTGACCTGCTCTTAGAGAAGCCAGCCGCCCTGTGGAGACACGTGTGTGGCCTGGAACCAAGGGCAGCCTCCAGCCGGCGGCCCACGAGGAGCAGAATCCTGCCAGCAGGCAGAGCTGGGAAGCGGAGGTTAATCAGTGCTGAGCCCACTTGTCCCTCCAGGTGGCCAAAGCCCTGGCAGGCGCTGTGGTAGTTGCCTTAGGTCAGGTCCAAGATCCTGAGCTACTGAAGCTGAGATAATACTTGTGTTTTATTCATTCATTCATTCATTCATTCATTCATTCATTCATTCTGTGTATTTGGTTTTGAGAGAGAGAGAGTGCGGGAAGGGCAGAAAGAGAGGGGGACAGAGGATCCAAAGCGGACTCCGTGCCAACAGTAGAGAGCCCAATGTGGAGCTCGAACTCCCAAACCGTGAGATCATGATCTGAGCCGAAGTCAGACGCTCAACTGACTGAGTCACCCAGGCGCCCCAAAACTTGCGTTTTAAACTGTTAAATTTGGGAGCCGTTTGTTATGCAGCAATAAATAACAAACACGAGGACAGAGGTTTAAGGTGCAATTAAAACGTGCCTTGCCTTTGGGGTGCTCACCATCTATGTAGTTAGTAAGCTCTGTATTCGCCAAGCATCATGGGTAAACCAAGATGTGACACCATCATTGTCATTTTCTGATGGAGGACTCCAGCAAAAATAATTTCCAAGCTTCGGTTTTGTTGCACGTATTTTCCAGTTTAATGTCGTGAATAAGTAATACACGCGAATGATGCAATCTTCAAAAGGTACGAAAGGGTACAAATTGTAAAGACAATCTTCCCCCTTTCGTGTCAGTGCCCATTTCCCTTCCCACGGTCAACAGCTATTACCAGCTTATCGGTTAACTTTCTAGAGATAGTCTTTGCATTTACAAATGTGTACATTACCAATGTGTACAGACCTATCCCGCCCCCACAAAAAAAACTCAGATGGCCGTGGAATTTGACTTTCAACTTGGACTTGAAATCAGGAGTACAGTTGATACACAACAGATTGAAGACTTAATGTAAGTCTGCCACTGGATTCTGCTCTGAACTTAACAGATAAGAAATTAACTTAAGGAAACCGTTGAAAACCTTTGAGAGAAAGAAAGATAACGAGTTGTGTAATAATTGGGCTGAGAGAAACCATCTGGTTTGCCCACTTGGCCTTGGGCAGGATAGTTTTTGTGTGTGTGTGTATTTAAAAAAATTTTTTCTAATGTTTATTAATTTTTGAGAGACAGAGACAGAGCGTGAGTGGGGGAGGAGCAGAGAGAGAGGGAGACACAGAATCCGAAGCAGGCTCCAGGCTCTGAGCTGTCAGCGCAGAGCCCGATGCAGGGCTCGAACCCACGAACCGTGAGATCGTGACCAGAGGCGAAGTCGGATGCTTAACTGACCGAGCCACCCAGGCGCCCCAAATGTTTATTTTTGAGAGCGAGACAGAGTGCAAGTGGGGGCGGGGCAGACAGAGAGGGAGACACAGAATCCAAAGCAGGCTCCAGGCTCCGAGTTGTCAGCACAGAGCCCGACGCAGGGCTTGAACTCACCAACTGTGAGATCATGACCTGAGCTGAAGTCGGACACCTAATGGACTGAGCCACCCAGCCGCCCCAGGCAGGATAGTGTTTAAAACATCCAGATGAGCTTCTCTGGAGAGCCTTCCATAATGAAATATCTTCTTGATCCTCAGGGGAAAGGGGGAGACGAAAATAACTCTCCGTATCAGGAAATGTCCCCACAGTTTTTCCAGTCTTTTCTCCCTAAGAACCCTTCATATTGTGAAAAATTAGGTGTGTGTGTGTGTGTGTGTGTGTGTGTGTGGTGGGGGGTTGGTTTGCTTCTGGGACCAAATCACCTTTGGGGAAGTAAGATGCCTCCCGATTAGCTGTGGAGTGAGTCCCGAGAGCAGATGTGAAGAGAAGGGCTTGCTCTCTTTTCTTCTTTTTACTGCCTCAGTGGTAGAGACTCTGAGTAACTGTTGTTAATGGTGTGGGTGGTGTCCCGGGCTGTGGAACAAGTGAACTCCTTCCTCCACTGGCCTTGCGACCTTTGCAACACATCTTAACCTGTTCTTGTCTCCGTTTCCTTTCTGCAAGGTGAAGGTAACGAAGCCTCAGCTTTAAAGGATGGCGGAAGCGTAATTAACATGGTCTGGGAAGACCAATAAATGCCTTGGAAGAAAGGTGCCTTATGAATTTGAGGTGGTTATTATCATTACAGTCATTACATTTAAAATTATAGGCGGCATGCCAAACGAGTCACGACAGAGGTGAAAGAATAATTGGACAGAATTCAGCTGAACACAGATATTAGTTTTGTTTCCTTAGTGTATAGTGTCGGGTTTGAATGGAATTGGATCATAAAGGACGCTCACCAGATAGGTCGATGCATTACATTTATTGTTCGGAGAATGGTCGGGGAGAGCACCTTACAAATAACAAGGATGGTGGTTATTCAGCAACTCACGGTTCCTTTGACTAGAGTCCAATGTATGGTCTGTTCCTTGTTCTGGCATCGTTAGTAGAAATTTCTTCTTTTTTTTAATATTTCCTTATTTATTTTTGAGAGAGAGCAAGAGAGAGAGAGTGGGACAGAAGCAGAGACAGAGACAAAGGATCCTAAGCAGATTCTGCACTGAGAGTGAAGAGCCCGACGTGGGGCTCGAACTCATGAACCGTGAGATCATGACCCTGAGCCGAAGTCAGACGCTCAACCAACGGAGCCACCCAGGCGCCCCAGTAGATACTTCTTTTTTATTCTCAAGCAACACATGAATGGATAGATTTCAAGTGAATGCTTGCTTATTTCACTGCTCTCTGACAAGACCTCTTTCTATATGTAGAAGTCTGTGAACCTGTTAATGTTCCTTTATTTTAGGCCACTCCTCTGTGACCCTGATGATATGGAGTGAGAATTCCTTCTTCCTTCCTGCCTCCTTTCTCCATCTCCTCCCTTCCTTCCTTCCTTCCTTCCTTCCTTCCTTCCTTCCTTACTTCCTTCCTTCCACCAAACACTTGAGTACCTGCTATGTGCCAGGCACTGTTCTAGATGTTCTGAATTCATCAGACAAAAAGAGATCATGTCCCTGCCCTCAAGGAGCTTCTGTTCTCACGTGGAGAGACAGAGAATAAGCGTGCTAACAGGTGTTTGCGGGCTGGTGGTAAATACAACGGGGGGGGGGGGGGGGGCGGGGAATAATTTGGGACAAGGGGGTAGAGAGTGACCACGAAGGTTTACTGTTCTGCATGGGTGACTAGGGAGGCCACAAGGTGAGTGTTTGTCCACAACCATCTATGAGATACCTACTGTGTGTTGGGCTGTGTTTATCCACAAACATCTATGAGATATCTACTGTGCTCTCGGTGCCCAGTTACCACGGCATTTAAACTGTGCAGCCTCACCTGCCCGGTGCCCCTGGTTGTCCTTTACATCGCTTTCCATATCGCTTCCCACATTCTAACAGACTTGAACATGTACTTCTGTTCTGTCCGTCTCTCCCACCGGAACGTCCACTCCCTGAGGGAAGGGGGTTTTGTTTCTTTTGTTCAGATGTGTGCCCAGCATCTAGTGAAAGCAGCTGCCTCTCTGGCTGAAAGGTTTTCCGCGAGCCCTGTGCCTGCGCTGCCTTCGCTTTGCCTCTGTCTTGATCGTCTGCAAGCCAGGGGACCGTAGGAACTTCCTACAATCTTGTTCGGCCACAGATTGACATCATCTCTCCTAGGAGTCCCTGGTCAGGGTTATCATTTCTAAACTGCATATCTGATTAGGCCAGTTCCTGTAGAAGAGGCCCCAGGCTCTTTACACAGACAGTTTCCCTCCTTCCACGCTCTGCTGATGCTTTAAACCCCAGGGCCATCCTCACTCGTCCTGGGACGTCCCTGCCCCTTCCCACATCTCCATGTCCTCGCTGTCCCCGATACCTGTCACAGTGTAGCTCCTTCTGTGGACCCCTATTCCTGTCTGTCTCCCCCGATTCTGAACCTTCAGAAGGACGGGAGCCGTGACTTCCCTACCAGCAGCTGACTGAGTACATGTTGGAAGGCTTGGAGACGTTTGTCCAAAGCACGAGAAGCTTCTCATGGCCTCTGCTTGCTTAGCCTACAAATTCCAAATGCTTGTCACCTGCAGGGCCTTCCCAGCCTTGCCTCAGTCTACCTCTCCAGCCTCCTCTTCCAACCATCTTTTTCCAACCCCCCCCTACACTGTAGGTGTAATCCTGCCTCCCATGGTTTCATCTCCTGAAATGCCTCTCTTCTCTCACTTCCCTGATCACCACCCAACTTGACCTTCAGGGCCTGACTCAAATAACTTCCCTCCTCTCTCCATCCTTTCTTGGAGTCCCTGCTCTCTTCTGTGGCTTCTTCTTTTAGCACCTGTCACACCGAATTATGGCGAGATGTGTATTTGTCTCTGTTGCTGCATAGACTGCAAGCACATGAAGATAAAGCTCCTTTTTTATGTCACTATATACTTTAGATACCTCTATATATTTCATATTTATATATATATCTTTATGCGTCTGCAGATACCATTAAAATTTTTTTTAATGTTTATTTTTGAGAGAGAGAGCATAAGCAGGGGGAGACACACAAAGAGAGAGAGGGAGACACAGAATCCGAAGCAGGCTCCAGGCTCTGAGCCATCAGCACAGAGCCCGACGCGGGGCTTGAACCCACGAACTGTGAGATAATGACCTGAGCCGAAGTCGGACGCTTAATCGACTGAGTCACTCAGGCGCCCCTGCAGGTATCTTTAATATACTTTGTATATATTTCTAATGTGTCGATCACATGATTTGGGGATTAATAGAAGAAATGGTGGAATTTTACGATTTGGAGGCCTGCTCCCTATGTCTGTAACGCACCGATGTTAACAGAGTTACAGGTTTGACCGCCGTGCAGGAAGGTTTCCTGTGGTGGGAATTCGTGGCTTTACAGTGTGGCTGGCTTGTTTGTCTCAAAGCCAAAGGGAGAGCCTGCCTGTTTCTTCTGAGGGATTTTTCATGAGTTTCTGGGCCTCAGGCTGTGCTTCTTCCTGAATGTGGTTTTCCTGCTTCATTCAAGAAAAATGTGGAGGGCGCCCCTTGACGTTACTGAAAAACTAAATTCTCTTGTTGGACGCTACTCGGATCTTTGGAAACTGGATGTGTCCTGATCGGATCATTGGTCTCCAGCATCGGGGACTGTAGGAAAATTTAGACCTGAGACAGCACCCCAGAGCTGCTGTGCGTGTGGCCTGAGTGACCGACTCCTGAGGCTGGTCACTTATCACAAAGGAAACACTGTGACAGACTTAAAGTGCAGGTGCCTAAAAATGTCTCCTCAGCCTGATTTTTAGAAGCTTAGTCAGGGAAACCTGGTAACCTCAGATCACTTAGGAATTAGGAAGAAGGTGAATTGAAAGGTCAGAAGCAAAGCAGAAGAGGGAATTGTCTTGCAATATGAGATGCCCAAAGCCCACTCCTGGGGGGGGGATGGGCTCTATGAGGCTCACTAAAGCCATCTGTGTGTGCAAAGGACTACTAACCTATCCACTAAAGTAGGGGGCTTGTCCCCAAGAGAAATGGCTCTTTTGTGAGTTTATGAAGTGGTTGGGGGAGGGGGGAAATGACCATCTTAATTTTTCCATCAGCTGTACTGGAACTGAATCCAAATTTCCTCCTGATAAAAATTGAAGTCCATATCTCTACTAGAGAGGGGACATTAGATAACCCTTGTCTGACTGTCCCTTTTCTGTTCTTCCAGCTCTCTTTAACAGTAGGGCATGCTGAGGGGCATGAGTGGCTCAGTCGGTTGAGCGTCCGACTTCGGCTCAGGTCATGATCTTGGGGTTTGTGATTTCGAGCCCCATAGCGAGTTCTGTGCTGTTAGCTCAGAACCTGGAGACTGCTTCGGATTCTGTATCTCCCTCTCTCCCTGACCCTCTCTTGCTCGTGACCTGTCTCTCAATTTCTCTCTCTCAAAAACAAACATTAACACACACACACACACACACACACACACACACACACACACACACACCCCCACAGCAGGGCATGCTGAGATGTTTTCCCTTTTAGGTGGATCGCCATGCACTTGAAATCTGCCTCAGTAGGCAGGCGCCAGCATACCTGACCTTGTATGCGCTTTGCCCCACGGACAAGCCACTCTTCTGGCTGGCTCGAGGTCCCCATCCCACCTCTCCTTCTCCTCCAGGCCTTTGCCCCCCGCCCCCTTGAAGCTTTTGTCTCACAGTGGGTTCCAGGGAGTTCCGCGGTGAGTCCCAGTGGGCCGGAACTAGTAGAAGGAGCTTTGTGTCTCATGCAGGCCACAGAGTGAGCCAGGTGAAGAGTGGGGAGAGGGCTTCTGCCAGTCCACTCTGAACAGAAAGAAACATTATTGCAATGGTGACTAAATCCCATGGTACCATTTTGTGTAGAACACCGGCCTCTCAAGGCAAAGGAGCATTTTGTGGACGACTCTGGAAAGAGATCCGTTCTGATCTTCACATAGCAAACTCAAATCTTTGAATCTCTGGGTGAGATTCAAGAAAAAGGAGTTCCGGGCATGACGGGTTGTGAGCAGGATGCTGGGACTAGAGTGATTAGATTTGAATCTGGGCTCTACAACATGCTGGTTGTGGGATCCTGGGAGAGTTTCTAGGCCTCAGTGTCTTCATCTGTAAAATGGGAATGGCAGAATCTAATCTCACTGGGCCCTCGTGGGCTCCAGATGCATTTGCTTGTTTAACGTTAAGTGCTTGGGAGAGTCCCTGGCACATAGTATCAGCTCAAAAACTGCTGGCTAGTGTTATCAACACATTAAATCAGAATAACAAGTAAACAGTTCTTGGAGACTCTATGTCATTTGCTGTGTGTCTGGAATGCTCCTGGCATGGCCCTTCCGATGAACCAGCTCTCTAAGCCCCGTCTCCATTTTTCCGGGGTCCTCTTTGGTGTTTCCTGCCACTTGAGGTAATCCACAGGCTAACTACTTCCTGCTTTACTTTGGCACCCAAGGGGCCTAACGCAGAGTTTCTTGCCAGTCATTGCTGATTTTAACCAAACCAGGAACCGGTGAATAAATGGCCTTCCACTTGTGGTGGTTTAGAGTGGAAAGGCCATGGACGTCCCTGAAAGGGCTCTAGAGAAACTGATTTTAACCTGAGGAAGGGTTCTAATCAGAGCATGGAGGAGGGAGCCAATTAGAGCTTCATTTCCAGCCCTACAGGGCAGATCTGGGCAGAAAACAGGGCTGGGGAAGCGATGGCTGGGCTCTCGTGGTTTTGAGCAGTGCAGACACTCAGCTCTTGTTTCTTTCTGAGATGCCTCTCCCCTTAACACGCCTGGGCGGGGCGAATGTTGAACAAAGAGGCGACATGTGGTCTGCCTCTGCACTCTTCCCAAAGCCCCCTGTCCCTTGGCATCAGGATCTTGCTCAGATAACCTGGGAGGACCTGTCTCCTCACTGGGAACTTGCCCACCAGATCCTTCAAGGGGGAGGCGGAGGGTGGGAACTTGGGTGTTGCCTCCATATTCAGGCTCGTCAGTTACTTTCTGCACAGCTGGGAAAAGAAAAACATATCTGGATCTTTATTTGTAGCCGTCCTCACCCTCTTCTGGCTTCTTGGCTTTTTAATTAGCTAAAAAACGATGGCTGGTATGGTCAGCCCAAGGGTTAAGCTTCCCGCCTGGGCGTGTGTTTCATTTTCCAGCATAACTCATTTCCTCCCTGCATCAGTTTCCAGTTGTCCTGGCTGGGCGTTTGTTACCAGCTTGGCATGAGATGTCTCTTGCCCTTTATTTTTAGAACTTAGAGTAAGGATTAGCAATGTAATATTATGAATCCTGTGTATTGAATTGGGTAGAATACACAATGGAGAAAAAGCCTTCAAAGCTTAGCTGGTTTTGGCAGGTAAGCAGTAAAATGGCCTTGTAGAATTTTAATCTAGGGTGTTTTATCCTCCCTCAGTTCCCCTGGCTGGTTACTTTGAGGATTTGGAAGTGGCTTTGGAGAGTGATTCTAGGATTCTCCTCAGTGGCTTGGAAAAAATATTCTTCCTCTGTCCTTATACAAGCATATGATGTCTGTCTAGGGTATTTAGAGTGTGGACATACATTGTGAGAAACTGCCAATTGTCTAGGTTTTTACTCTGTTAATAAAAAAAAAATCAATTTAGAGCTCCCTGTGTGTTTTGATTTACGAAGGCTCAGTTACATGCTGGTTTAATGCTATGAAACCGAGATGCCTGGCAAGTCTTTTTTTTTTTTTTTTTTAATATTTATTTTGAGGGGCGCCTGGGTGGCGCAGTCGGTTAAGCGTCCGACTTCAGCCAGGTCACGATCTCGCGGTCCGGGAGTTCGAGCCCCGCGTCGGGCTCTGGGCTGATGGCTCAGAGCCTGGAGCCTGTTTCCGATTCTGTGTCTCCCTCTCTCTCTGCCCCTCCCCCGTTCATGCTCTGTCTCTCTCTGTCCCAAAAATAAATAAACGTCGAAAAAAAAATTAAAAAATAATATTTATTTTGAGGGGAGGGAGAGACAGAGAGAGAGAGAGGGAGACGGATGATTTGAAGCAGGCTCTGCACCGACAGCACAGAGACCGATGCGGGGCTCAAACTCATGAACCATGAGATCATGACCTGAGCTGAAGTCGGACACTTAACCGACTGAGCCACCCAGGTGCCCCGCCTGGCGGGTCTTAAAGCCAGTCTTGCTTTCTGTCTCAGGAGCTAGAGCTGGATCAGGTGGGATAAACCTAGAATCAGAGGGACATGTGCCACTGTCTTCTCCCTAACCCCCAGGCAATGTCTGTGCTGGACTTGAGGCCTCCCAGAGAGGTAATGATCTGCCCTTAGTTCTTAGAGTTAGAGCCTTTAATGCTGGAAGCCCTTCCTGAGGCTCCATGTTGCCTTGAGGAAAAACTCTAAGGTCCTTAATGCTGTTGATACTCGCTTACCTCTCACACCCTCTCGTTCACTTTCCCTTTCACCCTCCCACTTCCCAGCCCAGGGAAAGTCTTGGGTTCCAAGAATAGGCTATATGCCTTCTTCCCTCTAGCCCTTTGCAAATACTGTGCCTTCTGCCTGGAACGCCCTTTCCCTTCCAGGCACCTGCCTCTCTCCTGCATGCCTCCTGGGTCAGTTTAGATGTTCATTCCTACAGCACCTCCTCTAGGAAAGGCTTTCATGGTCCCTCCTGGGACCGATAGGTGCCCCTGCTGGTAGGCATCCTAGGTGGATCTCCATCATAGCCCCTACCACATGGGATTGAAATCGCTTATTTACCCATGGGTCTCTACCCTTATACTAGAGTCTCTCAATGTGTGGTCCCTGGACTGCAGTATTAGCATCACCGAGGAGCTTGCTAGAAATGCAGATTCTCAGCCCTTGGCTCTGACCTCCTGCATCAGAAATTCTGAGAGTTGGGCCTACTAATTTGCAATTAACAAGCCCTCCGGGGAAGTCTGATGCCAGGCAGGACTTGAGAACCTGCTGAGCTGAACCGTAGGCCCTGTGAAGGTGGGGATCTATTACTTTCTATGTGCCACTGTGTCCCTAGCCTGTAGCACACTGCCTGGCTCAGAGTGGTAGATCCTTAAGAAATACCTCCAGAAATAATCAGTTATTCTTTGGACAGCTTGTCCGGTCCAGAAATTTTTAGCCAAAATCAATTTAAATCTCTTTGTTCTCTAGAGGAGATAAAGAACAACTGAGTACTTTTTGTTGTTGTTGGGGTAAAATTGAAACAAAATAACAAAACTTACCATTTTAACCATTTTTAACTGTACATTTCAGTGGCATTAAGTAAATCTTTTTTTTTTTTTAATGTTTATTTTTGAGAGAGATAGAGAGCACAGAGTGGGGGAGGGGCAGAGAGAGAGGGAGATCCGAAGCAAGCTCCAGGCTCCGAGCTGTCAGCCCAGAGCCCGACGCAGGGCTCGCACTCACAAGCTGTGAGATCATGACCTGAGCCGAAGTCGGACGCCTAACTGCCTGAGCCACCCAGGCGCCCCGAAGTCAATCTTTATTGTCGTACAGCCATCACCACCGTCCATCTCAAGAACTTCATCTTCCCAAACTGAAACTCTTCCTGTTAAACAGGAGTCCCCATCTCCGTGTATGCCCAGTCCCTGATAACACCGTTCTACACTCTGTCTCTATGAATTTGACTGTCTCTAGATACCTCATATAAGTGGGATCATAGTGTGTTTGTCCTTGGGGGACTGGCTCATTTTACTCGGCATCATAGCTTCAAGGTTGTAGCATGCGTCAGAATTTCCTTTTTCAGGCAGAATTCTATTCCATTCTATGGCTATACCACACTTTGTTCACCCATTCATCAGTTGATGGCCATCTGAGTTGTTTCTACCTCTTAGCTATGATGACTAAAGGTTGCTGTGGACACACGTGTACAAATACCTACTCAAGTTCCTGCTTCCGTTCATCTGGGGATACACCCAGAGGTGGAATTGCTAGAGGATATGGTAATTCCGTGTTTAATTTTTTTTATTATTTATTTTTATTTTTTATTATTTTTCTATGCTTGATTTTTTTTTTTTATTTGAGAGAGAGACAATGCAAGTGGGGGAGAGGGACAGAGGGAGAAAGAATCTCAAGGAGGCTCCACAGTCAGTGCAGAACCCAATGTGGGGCTCGATCCCACGACCCTGGCATCATGACCTGAGCTGAAATCAGTAGTCGGACGCTCAACTGACTGAGCCACTCAGGCGCCCTTGTATGTTTGAGGTTTTTTTTTTTTTTTTTTTTTTTAAATTTTTTTTTTTTTTTCAACGTTTATTTATTTTGGGACAGAGAGAGACAAAGCACGAATGGGGGAGGGGCAGAGAGAGAGGGAGACACAGAATCGGAAACAGGCTCCAGGCTCTGAGCCATCAGCCCAGAGCCTGACGCGGGGCTCGAACTCACGGACCGCGAGATCGTGACCTGGCTGAAGTCGGACGCTTAACCGACTGCGCCACCCAGGCGCCCCTGTTTGAGGTTTTAAAGGAAACACCAACCGTAATGTTTTCCACAGTGGCATCACTTTATATCCCACCAGCAGTGAACAAGGATTCCAACCGATCTCCACATCTTTACCAACACTTGTTATTTTCTGGTTTTTGACAATCAAGAACTTAAAAGAGAAAAGCTTACTGGAGGATAATGTCAGAGAAAGTGCTCTAAACTTTCTTAAATGTATTTCTTTGATCACTTAAAACCTATACGCTGAGGACTTATTGTATAATAAGTTGTTGAATTAAAAGAAAATCGTTAGAGGGGCACCTGAGTGGCTCAGTCAGTTAAGCGTCTGACTCTTGACTTCAGCTTAGGTCGTGATCTTGTGGTTCAGGAGATCGAGCCCCACGGCGGGCTCTGTGCTGACAGCATGGAGCCTGCTTGGGATTCTCTCTCTCCCTCTCTCTCTGCCCATCCCCTGCTCATACTCTCTCTCTAAAATAAAAGAAACATTTAAAAAAATGTTAAAAAAAAGAAAAAGAAAATGGAAAATTCCAGTTAACCCATGGAAAGGTTTGTTGGAATTTGAAAAACAAAAAAGCATATGAAACTTTACATAGTGAAATGTTACTGGTTCCTGATGCAGTTTGTGGAAACAACTCCAACTTTAGGGAATAGTTTTTTGACAACCATTCTATACTTGGAATTTATCCTAGGGAAATCACTGAATAACTGCAAGAGTGTATGTTCAAGAAGTTTCATTTCCCCTAAGATTCTCATTTTAGCCCCCGAATTTCATAGAATTGCAGATGTCAGTTATCTTTGGATCAAGGGAAGTAATTTCTTTTTTTTTTTTTCAAGGGAAGTAATTTCTATCAACACCTGGTTGTCATCTCTTAGAGTTCTTAAAAAAAGAAAAAAAAAGTTTAAGGCTCTAAAGTCATTGTGATGTATCATATCTGGGAAGCACACTACATATCCGGAAATACCTATGGGTTTGGTAGTTTAAGTGATAGAGATACATCCCGTTGGAAAGACATCATAAGTGCTCAAAGGGAAAAGTGGAAGAGCACGAAAGTAGACTTCTGTGTTTATGTTGTATGTATGGACCTCATACCAATGTTCCATATACATATCTTTGATTTGCCCTAACTTCAGGATCAGCACTAAAGCTAGTCCTACTTGAGGAGGTATTTAAACTAGGAAACCTATATGTCATTGTACATTTGTCAAGCCCCATACAATGGACAACACAGAGACCGAACCCTAATGTAAACTGCAGACTTTAGTTAATAGTTAATTATAATGTGTCAATATTGGCTCCTCGCTTGGAACAAATGTATCATACTAATACAAACTATTCATCACAGCTTCAAGACCAAGGGCTAAGGGGCTGGATTGGGAATTTTCTGTACTCCTTGCTGAATTTTTCTGTCAACCTAAAACCATTTTTGAAAAAGTCTAATTAGAAAAAAACGTTTCTTTTAAGCTGATGAATTTAAGAAACTTCGTGCCAGAAGGGATCTCAGACATCTTCTAGAAAAGCCTTAGGACCTGTTCCCCGGTCTAGTTTCAGGTATGGATTAGCAGTCTATTGTTTTTTTGTTTTGTTTTGTTTTGTTTTGTTTTTTTCAACGTTTATTTATTTTTGGGACAGAGAGAGACAGAGCATGAACGGGGGAGGGGCAGAGAGAGAGGGAGACACAGAATCGGAAACAGGCTCCAGGCTCTGAGCCATCAGCCCAGAGCCTGACGCGGGGCTTGAACTCCCGGACCGCGAGATCGTGACCTGGCTGAAGTCGGACGCTTAACCGACTGCGCCACCCAGGCGCCCCGCAGTCTATTGTTTTTAAAAGCATTCCGTGGGATTCTTGCGTGCGGTCAGGTTTTAGAACCAGTGATCTGCTCAGGAACCTTCGCCGACAGATGAGATCTGAGTCCAGGTGGGGATGTGGCCTGCCTAAGGCCATACAGCGAATGCCTGCGGTGCTGGACCAGAGTGTAGGTCTCTCTCCACTACTTTGTACTATCTCGAGGACCTCCGGAAAGGCCACTGCATTTCATCCTAACGGTTCCTTGCAGCGTAGATGGCACAATTTCTCTGGTCTCCTTAAAAAGAAAAAAGGAGGGGGCGGGAAATGATTCCGCTGGCCCCTTGGCTGGACAAATCCAAGTTCCTCTTGTTCTAAGAAAATCTTTTTGGTGAAGGTATTTTTGATGACTGCTTTCACTTTGAGTAATAAAAATTCTCAGTGATTCCTGATTCTAGAACATGTTATTCCAGTTAGACATTCTGATCTTTTTAAATGCTTTCTCTGGGACAGAAGCCATTTTTTTTTTTTTTTTTTAAACTGTAGAGGTGCAATTTAATTAGAATCCATTAAATACAGATTTGAGGCGTGTGAATTATATCTATTTATGTTAGCTGTATTTCTCTGAAACAACTTTTGGGCTTTACAGTTTTGTTTCTGCAATGTCCTGGGGAACAAAGAGCAGGGTGATCATATTTTCTTGTCACAGTTTCACGAAGGGGAAAAGCTGTCACCGGAGGTCTGGGAATAAACTCCAGGCCGTGCATTACTCATGAGCTGTATCTTGTGGGAGCCACTGGCTTCTCTTTCCCTCAAGGGAGACCGGTTTTCAGTTTGGCAAAGGTGGGAGGGAAAAGTGAAGGTAGGGACGGGCTGGCTCTGGGAGGGGGTCCTCAGGCATTTCTGGAACTGGCTCTGCTCGGCACGCCCTGTTCCCAGCCTTTGGGGTCTTGGGGACAGGACTTTCCCCCTCGGGTGGACCTAGGACAGAGGCTCATGAGTTGTTCCATCCACCCAGGCCTTCTCCCACAGTGACTGTTTTTAAAATGTGAATCCCCTGAGACTATTAATTATGTTACTACACTGAATTCATCTGTGGCTTTCTGCCATTTATATTTCTGTGTGCTCATTAAAGTCACTGATCACTTTTAGTCATTCTCTTTTCCCCCTTGTACACGGGAGTGATTGGCAAACCCGGAGAAGTCCCGTACCATGGCACGACCCCTTCCTGTTGGTGTGCAGAGAGCTTGGCATGCTGGCTCTCTCCGGCGCCTTTGAGTTTGGGCGCTGGCGACAAAGTGGAAGGATCTCCTAGTGGCTCTCCTTCGTGGTGGGAAGGACGGGAGGGTGTCAGCAACACCAGTCGGAGAGAATTAGCGTTGAGGTGCAGTTGACTTGCCAAGGCTCAGGACTGGTGGTGGGTTTCCCAACAGTGGTAATGGATTTGTTTCGAGTCATCCTAACTTAAAAAAAAAATTTTTTTTTCCCCTGGTTCCTTTTGACATGAGGTGTCAGAGACCTGTCAGGGATGAAAGGTTCACAAAGCACCTTTCTTTTTTGTTCCCTTGCCATATTAACTTGCTACCATTGGGGCCACCATTTTAGATGGAAATGTGGCCTGGGGAAAGTCCCTGGAAGTCATAAGTATCTTGCCTGGATGTTAATAATAAAGTCACTGTGGTAATACAATAGCCCTGGTAAACTTGAGTTCCTGGAGGCGAGCTGGACCCTAGACCCACCACCCACTCTGGAGTGCCGGATGAGGAATTCTGTCTTCACAGAACGAGGAAAGGGAGCAAAGCATGGTGGGATCTGTGGATTTTTCTAAAAAGTCTCCCAAGGAAATGATGTATACACACACATAAATGGCTTTCTACTTGTAAACAGTGCCTGAAGAGTGACTTCTAGTGATTTCCGGGAGATATTAAGTAAAAGAAGCAAATGCAAAGGGGCATATATGTTGCACTTCTGTATATGAAAGATAAAAAATAGGCAATACATATATCTGCTTATCTTTTTGAAAAAAAAACGCAGGGAGAAGAAGCAAAAATTAGTGAAGTTAATTACCAACAAGGAGTGGGTGGCAAAAAGAAGGGGATGTGTGAGAGAGAGCCACTTGGCTAAGTATACCTTTTTGCAATGTTTTTGTTTTGACTTTTGGGAGCACGTTCATGTTCTACATATTCAAAAACGAAATTTAAACCAATAAGGAAGGAAGGAAAACCCCTAAGGTGGAAAGCAAAATGAAATGAATGAACCCAATTGCTTTTCAAGATTTCTTCTTAATGTTTATTTAGTTTTGTGAGAGAGAGAACAGACAGAACGTGAGCTGGGAGAGCCACAGAGAGAGGGAGACATAGAATCTGAATCAGGCTCTAGGCTCTGAGCTGTCAGCACAGAGCCCAACGCCGGGCTCAAACTCGTGAATCACAAGATCATGACCTGGGCCGAAGTCAGATGCTCAACTGACGGAGCCACCGAGGTGGCCCCCAATTGCTTTTCAAATGAATACCACAACCACAAAGAAGAGGGGGGGAGAAAGAGAATGAATCCAAGGAACTATGAACACAGTATTTTACTGTCAATACTCAGTCTTCGACAATGTGTGGGACAAAGGCAAAAAACATCCTCAACTGGTTTTATCTAGTGATTTTGGCAAAGCGATTCTGAGGCAGTTGTATGTTAACATTGTATGCTAACACTGATGTTAACATGTATGTTAACATTGATCAAATGAATAAGTGTATGGTTTGGGGAGCCAAGCTTCTCACTGAGGAAGAAGGAACATACAATAGTTGTAGTTGTGGGGATCAGTTAGAATTGGAGGTTTGGTCATGAGCTCAATTTCTGAAATGTGTATGCAGAAGCATTCCCGTATAACATGTATGTGTTTGTACGTGCGAGTGAATCTGTACGTATGTGCGTATATTCTGTCCACCAAAGGGCCAAAAAGCAAAGACACCCCAGTAGCAATGAGTGCATCTAGTGCCCAGACCTTGGTCTCTAATGCCCTTCCCCACCCAAAGGAATGGGCTGCGGTAGGACAGGTGCAGTGAACCCGGAACACCTTGTTCCTTTCCAAAGTAGGGTTCCTTTCCAAACCCTACTCCAAAGTATGGAAATACTCAAAGAATGATGAGGGCCCACCACAGGACATATGTGCCAGCTTGATGGGACTCCCACTGGTCACAGCTGGGGCAATTTGAACACTAAAGTAACTGTGGGCAGTAAGGAGTTATAAACCGTTAGGGAAAATAGAATTTAGGCTTCCATATTGATAACTGGTTGGTAAATAGACAAATAACTGGGAAGAAGGGAGACCCTGCTTCCAATGGAATGCTCAGGCCGGCTGACGCATACTGGAGCTGGGAGTCCTGTTCTGGGCGCCATGATAGCCAAGACCGGATGGGGCAAGAATCCCGAGGGGACGCCAAAACCAGGAGGAAATTTTGATAAGGAGCAGGACATTGCCATTGTCTTCGAGTGTCTCTCCACAGATTACATGTTAACAAAAATACAGTGGAGAAATCAGACAACACCTTGACCAAGTGGTGAGACTTAAATCAGCAATGAGGGGAGGAGGACAGACACTATGTGCCTCTGGCTGTGGGGTCCCGAGGAGGGCACAGCATCACCTATGGCATGTTGCAGCAAGGGTGCATAACTTGGATTCAGTGGTGAGCAAACATCAAAGCCCAAATGAGGAATGCTCTGTTGAAAAGGAAAGGAGAGGAGAGGTGAGGAGAGGAAAGGAAAGGAAGAGGTGGGGTGGAGACTGTATTCTTTAAAAACCTCAGTGCATCCATGACCAAAAAAAAAAAAAAAAAAAGAAAAGAAAAGAAAAAAAAAAAACATTCCACATTAAAGGACTTGGCCATTTGAAGTAATCTCTGATTCTAGTTTGGATCTCATCCTGGAGGAAAACCACTAAAGACATTATTGAGTCAATGATAAAATAAGAATATTAGATAATGTATTAATGTTGAATTGTGTAAAGGTGATAGCTACGTTATGATTAAGGGGATGGAAGAGACTACCCAGGAAGTAGTTAGGGGTACAGGGATGTGGTGTCACTTACCCTCAAAAGGTTCTGGCGTGGGCGCACACACACACACACACACACCGCACACACGTGAAGAGTGAGCTAAGCGTAAAGCAATTGGTGTAAGATGTTAACGGACGACTGTGGGTCAGCAACAACAAAGATTGCTAATCTGGAAATGGTCTGTGGTTCGGCAGATGATTTTTCTTTTCTTTTGCTTTTCTAGGAAGTTTTTGGCAAATTTGCGGCTCTCTTATGGATCCTAATTCAGAGCGGCCTGGGTGGATTAACTTCAGAGAACGCTTTCTCCTTTGCAGATAGAGAATTTGAAAATTACCCAGACATGCCTTTGACGTGCTAATTCCTTTGCTAAAAGGGAAGGAGGGAGCAGCAGAGCCAGCATGGTCCTTAAAAACACCAGTTCTGGAGTGACACGGACCATGATTGCAATTCCAGCTTGCCACTTAACTAATTGTATAACATTGAGGAAATCCCTAACCTCCAAACCTCAGTTTTCTTATCTGTAAAATGGGAATAGTAATGGTATGTGATTCTCACAAATCCAATTCCTGCAGGGGCAGGGGAGGGTCCGGCTGGGCTGGCCGGGTGGGGACAAGTGGGGCACAGGACACATCACTCAAAAGAAGAGCTGCTACCCCACCCCCGCTGATGGTTGTCTTGTCCAAATGTTTTCAACCCAAGAAAATTGGGAAATCTGGATTTTATCCAAAATCAACAGATTTTTAAAAATGAGACTAATTAAAATGTAAATAAACCAGGAACCCTCACAGAGCCAAATAACTCAGGCCGCAATTTACATTCAACTGGCAGGGGGTAGTTTCTGCTCTAACTCCAGTGGGGTCGGGAGGCGGTCTGGGCGCTTGGGAATCTAATGTCTGTGCCCAGAAAGGCTGCCCCCATGTTCCGCTCTACAGGGTTCGTAAGAGAATATGGGAGGATTTTCTGTAGTTAAGGCCTGGAAAGATTAGGCTATTGACTACTTCTCTCTATTCTGTAAACAGTTAAAAGTTACAAACTCCCTCTGGGAGCTTGCCTGTGTCAACAGTTGAGGCTGAGCAGCTGACCAGGGAGGGAGCCCCGCCTGGGATCCACAGATAGTGAAGAAATCAATCATTAAACACGCAAATAATCAAGGATTAACTGGATTAAGCCGTCGACGTGAAATTGCCAAAACCATAAGAAATTTCCTCGAGGATTTTTTTTGTCTTGGTAGGGAAAAAAAAAAAAATGAGAAGATTCGGTGTCTTATAACCTTTCCCTTTCCAAATGTTGACGTGGTTCTATGATACGTGAGTTGTGCTGCTCAACCGGGAGGCTATCCTAGGAGCAGTTTCATAAAGCAGTTCTGATGCGAGTGTAATATGTGAACACAAGAATACGTTCGGCGCGGGGCTCTCCAATGTACAACTACACATTGTTGATAAACAACCAAGACTATTTTTGGCTGGCAGGTATCGTGTGTCTCTTGTTGGCAAGTTCTGCACCGTATATTGTGGCAAGGGTGTCAGATGGAAAGACGGCTCCTGTTTCTGAGAGCAACACTTTCTCTTTCTTAAAAGAAAAGAAATACCCGCTTTTATCCATCCGGCAAAAATATGGACTGGAAGATGTTGCGTTTATCTTCTACTTTCAATTGCAGAGTTTGAGTTTTATGACCTGTTTCCTTTTTACTCAGGAGATCTGAAAAAGGAGGTAATGGATACACCCCCAGGCTGCTTTGTTGTGGGGCAGCTGGGAAAGTAACATATCTAGTGTCTCTCTCACCACTAGGGTGACACAGCAGGTTACGAGCTAGGTATTCCCCTAGCTATTAATGATTCACAGGAAGGTAAATTTGAGCCCAGGCATGGGCCGTAGTAGCTTCTCAGCTGTTCCCGAAGTGTCAGTTTGGTCCCACAATTCTTAGTGTTTCAGCCTCTCACGTGGGACTCACAACGACTGGTGTTTATTGTGCCTTCCCTTTGAGCCTGGCTCTATTCCAGGAGCTTTCTATACATCAGCTCATTTCATGCTCGGGGCAACCCGAAGAGGCAGACACTATTATTGTACCCATTTTGCAGACAAGCAGGCTGAGGAGCAGCAATGTTACTTAACGAACTTTCCGCACAGCTGGCAGGAAGCCGTGGCTCCAGAACCCATACTCTTTTCCACTGCGCCGGAATGAACTGTAGGCAGACTGGGGATGCTGTAACCGGGCACAGGGAAATGACCTTGGCAACTGGAGAATTCGGACTTGGCTGTAGTTTCATCCCTTATGGCAACGAGCTGTGTGACCTTGAGCACTCCATGTAAACTTTCTCGGCCTCAGTTTGCTCATCCTTGAAATGGGGGTAATAATATTTTATTCACATGCTGGAGGAGAAAATAATGTGATGAAAGATGGGGACAGTGTTTGAGCTAAAAATTATTCTTTTTAAAAAAATTTTTTTAAGTTTATTTTTTTTTTAACATTTATTTATTTTTGAGAGAGACAGAGACAGAGTGTGAGCGGGGGAGGGGCAGAGAGAGAGGGAGACACAGAATCTGAAACAGGCTCCAGGCTCCGAGCTGTCAGCACAGAGCCCGATGTGGGGCTCGAACTCATGAACCGCGAGATCGTGACCTGAGCTGAAGTCGGATGTTCAACCAACGGAGCCATCCAGGTGCCCCAAAAGTTTATTTATTTTTGAGAGACAGAGTGTGAGTGAGGGAAGGGCAGAGAGAGAGAGAGAGAGGGAGACACAGAATTTGAAGCAGGCTCCAGGCTCCAAGCTAGCATCACAGAGTCCTGATGGGGGGCTCGAACCCACGAACTGTGAGATCATGACCTGAGCCGAAGCCTGACACTTAACTGACTGAACCACCCAGGAGCCCCCAGATTATTCCTCTTTTTAATGTTTATTTTTGAGAGCGCGCACTCGTGCATGAGAGCAGAGGGGGCACACGACAGGGGGGAGGGGCAGAGAGAGAGGGGGACAGAGGATCCAACTCAGGCTCTGCGATGACAGCAGACAGACCAGTGAGGGGCTCAAACTCACGAGCCGAACTGTGAGATCATGACCTGAGCTGAAGTCAGATGCTTCACCAACCGAGCCACCCGGGTGCCCCAAGCTAAAAATTGTTCTTAAAAGAAAGGCAGTTATAACGCACAAAACGAGGTAAATGCTAAATGTGCACAGTGACCTGAAGAGCAAATATGCCTCCTCTGGTTCGGATGGCACAGCCCTGACTTACAAAGCGTTTCTGTTTTCTATGCCCTTTCCATTTTAGGAACTATTCAGTGAAATTCACTCTTTACTTTGTGAAATATGAAATGTTCCATTTCGTTTAAAAATACTCTTTTTTACCCATGAAGAGACTTCTTATTTAATATCTTGGTTATGTCATATCTGAGTTCTCAAGATGGGCCGGTGGTTGCTCAAAGCCTGTGGTTCCTCAGAGCCTGTGTTATGAATTAGGACGCATATGCTAAGTAAAGACCTTAGTTTCTTCTAAATCTAGTTTATCATTTCTTTTTTTTTTTTTTTTAATTTTTTTTCAATGTTTATTTATTTTTGGGACAGAGAGAGACAGAGCATGAACGGGGGAGGGGCAGAGAGAGAGGGAGACACAGAATCGGAAACAGGCTCCAGGCTCTGAGCCATCAGCCCAGAGCCCGACGCGGGGCTCGAACTCACGGACCACGAGATCGTGACCTGGCTGAAGTCGGACGCTTAACCGACTGCGCCACCCAGGCGCCCCATCTTTTTTTTTTTTTTTTTTTTTTTTATCTGGGGAAGATTTCAAACATATAAAATAGAAACGATCGTATAATGAAGGCCCCCCCCACCACTTGTTCATGGCCATGGCCAGTGAACGGTCTTCCATTTATACTCGACTTCCTTCCCCCTTGTATTTCAAGGCAAACTCAACCAGTGCATCTTTCCATTAACATTAAACCTGGCTTTGAAATTTAAGTTTGTCTTACTTGTTCATTCCACGATAAAGAGTGTTTGCTATGCAAACTTGGAGGAAAACAAAAATCTGCGTTTGAGTGGTTAGATTACCAGCTCTCACTCTTCTCTAGATGATACCAGAATGATAGTTTTGCTTGTTTTCATCGGGGTCCACTTTTTAAGGGGTCTTGGAGTTATTTATAATCTAGAAAATATGTGATGCCTTACACAGTCCTAGTTCCCTGAAACCTTACCCCAGTGGCTAGAGAAAGGGTGACAGAAGAGAAAGGAGGTAGGATTTGGATTCAGATGATAACCCCTCGTTCTGGCCCTCTGGCCCTCTGAAGCCTAACTTCAGTTCTCAGGCTTTGTAGGCTTATTATAGTTTTTAATAAACTTTTATGGAGAAAAATATTATTCATGCTATCCTGTTTATGCTGTCTTGTTGCATTTTCTGACGAATGGATCACTGAAATTGTTCACTCCGTAGATGCTTGGGTCCCAGGTACCATACGCCCTGCTGAGGGTTTTACATGAGATTAAGGTTGAGGACTGTGTAAAGTAGGCCTTATCTTCATTTTGTAAACGGAGGAGGCTAATTGAGGGTATTTTCCCCAAGGTCCCCCAGGTCATAAGTGGTAAGGGATTCCGCCTCACTTGGGACACAAGAGACATCGGGTTTGGTCCTGAGGCTTTGGAATTTTCTATTAGAAACAAGACCAACCACGATACAAGGTAGAGTGTAAAGAATGGGTTGGGCAGACAGTAAGTTCACGTGCAGATGAAAAAGCCATTACATCAGGATATGAGGATGTGGGAACAAAGTGCCTTGTTGGCCTTGGCGAGCAATATGTGAACGTGTCCCTGAGAATGGATGGGAGACAGAGCAGAGAGGTGCCTGCCATGGGGCGTGGGCAACAGGTAGACCAGGCTAATTTCTTTTTTTTTTTTAATTTTTTTTTTCAACGTTTATGTATTTTTGGGACAGAGAGAGACAGAGCATGAACGGGGGAGGGGCAGAGAGAGAGGGAGACACAGAATCGGAAGCAGGCTCCAGGCTCTGTAAACCAGGCTAATTTCCAAAGCTGTGCGACACTAATAACTTCCACAGAGGCACGTGACTCAGACGATCTGTCAATAGCTTGTGAAGACACCCAGAATAATCCCAGAGATTTCTCTTCTGACCTACCACAGCCATTTCTTGAGAGCTGTTAGCTCAGATTTCAGAATGTGTTGAACACTAACTGCGTTTTGTATTTGGTCTAGACAGCAAAATGTCAGTCTCATTCAAAGGAGTCCTCTCTTATAGATAGCCTAAGAGTTTAAACAGGGACCAGCCTCTGTAATATGTAAATCTCATGTGATACAGGCAAACATATACAAATTAGCTGCATCAGGGATGGGGCAGCATTCTTTTCCGGGCACGGCGTTTTCGACTTTGGAAAGCGAAGATACAAATTCGTTACAGCCAGAGCTCCAAGGTGAAAAAGAGGAAAAGGCAGGGTGTAGCCTCTGAGTTGGGGTTGGGGTGGGACAGACCTGTTAGGCAGGTCTGGCTGAGGAGTGCTCAGAGGTGGCCTCTTTTGTGGCCAAGAAATTAACATTGGGCCTTGAGTGTAGTTTGGCTTTTCATTGACTATATGATGACAAAGCATGTGTCACAACTATGAAATACTGAGGGACGGCCTTAGGTAAACCCAGAGCACAACTGATTTCAGAGCGCTTTTAAAACATGCTTTGAAAAGATTTTTAACTAGTTCCAAATGCTCGAAGTTCAAATCTGTGCGGTATTCAAAGGCTTTAAGTAGTTTTTTTTTTCCCCCTTGGGTTATGTATCCGACTTTGGCTCAGGTCATGATCTCGCGGTTTGTGAGTTCGAGCCCCGCGTCGCGCTCTGTGCTGACAGCTCAGAGCCTGGAGCCTGCTTCAGATTCTGTGTCTCTCGATCTCTCGGCCCCTGCCCTGCTCATGCTCTGTGTCTCTCTGTCTCTCAATAATAAATAAACATTAAAAAAAAAAAAAAAAAAAAAAAAAAAAGCCCTTGCGAGAGATGGGGGTTGAACTCTGGATCTATGGAGAAGGGGCGCTGTAAAAGAGCAAAAATATTCAAATGTATCTTGGTTGGCTGCTTTACATTTTGTTTCACTTAAGAGTTTAAATGAAAGCTCTTCCTGTATCACGTGACATTGCAAGTGGAGGTTGGGAGTGGGGTAGGTGTTGCTAAGTCAAACCCAAGCCCTCACCACCGAGCTACTGTTCCCCAAAGGGAAGCAAATGTTGACAAAGAAGAGAAAATATCACCATAGAATGTTCTGGAATGAACTGGTATTTGGGGGGGGGTCATGATTTTTTAAGAGATGGAGTAGGAAGCTTATTTAATTGGCATTCTGTAAAAACCTCAAAACATTTTGATGTTTTAATCAGTATTAGATACCTCTGTGGGTTTATGTTTTCTCTTAAAATGCAGAGCAGAATAGGTGTTTGTGCAAGGCCTGCATTAATCATTCCTACCTGAGCGGGCTGTCCTTATTTGCATTAAATACCAGTTTCTTCTGGGTATTCCCTGCAAATAATTCTTAAAACCTAGTTAAGTGGTAAAACATAGCATGTTTATCTTTGGGTAATTAGAAGAGAGAAAAGAAAATATGGTCACTTATGTTTTAATTATAAAAGCTGTTAACAAAAGCTACCCAGTTTTCCCTTGTAGGTACACAGTCATGGTAGGGAGGTGAATTCTGAATTTATAGACAGAGTAAGCAATATCTGACTTTTAACATCCCTTGTAGGGGGGTGGGGGATGCTGTGTACCAGAAGTACTCAGAATTAGCTTCCATAGAATCCAGGGTTTATTATAGGATAAGTCTTTTTCTTTTTTTTTGGGGGGGGGGATAAGTCCTTTTTTAAAGTGCTTATTTGGGGGCATCTGTGTGGCCGAGTCAGTTAAATGTCAGACTCTTGATTTCAGTTCAGGTCACGATCTCATGGTTTGAGAGTTTGAGCCCCGCCTCAGGCTCTGAGCTGATGGTGCGGAGCCCGCTTGGGATTCTCTCTCCCCCCTCTTTCTCTGCCCCTCCTGCAGCGTTCTCTCTCAAAAGAAACTTAAAAACAAAAAAAATTAAAGTGCTTATATGACACTTAATGTTACCAAAATTTGCAGAGAAACAAAAACAAAAACAAAACTGAGCGGTAATGAGAGCAAAAAAGATTTTTGAGAGGAGTATTTTATCACTGACCTTATCCATTCATGGTGATAATAAAGTAATACAAATTATGACTTTTTAGTTGGTTTTGCCACCATTTTTTAAATCCTCTACAGGGGATGTGCTTTCTTAGTACCGGCAAGCTGGACCAGTGAACTCCTCCTCCCCCTGGTCGGTCCCGGCAGGGACAGCCTGTCCCTGAGTGGCTGCGGGAATTGGGATCCATTGAGATCCAATGGGACCCATTGGGATCCATTGGGAATTGGGTGCGTTAAGGATTCTGCACCCAATCCCTATTGTGTGTGGTTTTTCCACACCACTGAGCTATTTGACACCAGCTGGGCGTCCTACAATTGTGCCCAATTCTGACCCTGTCTACCTGGAGATAACATCAGGGCTCAGTTCCGCAACACTGCCTTCTCCCTGACTTCAGACACCCACTGCCAGTCTAGATTGTCACCTGCTGCTTATGACGCACAGGCTCTAGTTGGCCGGTTCCAACGACCCCCTTTTGGGGTAGACTTAATTTGCTAGAGCAGCTCGCGGAACTCAGAAGCATTTTACTTACTAGATCACTGGTTTGTTACAAAAGGAGGTGACTCACAAACAGCCAGATGGCAGAGGAGCACAGGGCAACGCAGGAGGAAAGGTGCAGAGCTTGTGTGTCTTCTCCAGGCGGGTCATTCTCCCCGAATCTTCGCGTGTTCACCAACCCCCAACCCCCAAACCCCTTCCTTTGGGGTTTTTATGGAGACTTCTTTACATGGGCATGACTGATGAAATCAGTGGCCATTGGTGACTGAATTCCTCTCCCGCCCCTGTCGGTCCCCTCTCTTTAGGTTACCTAGGTACTTTCCAAAAGCCACCTCATTAACATAACAAAAGAAGTTTATCACTCCCATCACTTGGGAAATTCCAAGGGTTTTAGGAGCTCCGTGCAGGGAAGAAAACCAAATACATATTTTTCATTCAAAATCACAATATCACGCACCTCTCCCATTCTTAGTTCCTTGGGAAAATGGGCTAAGGCAGGAGTCATCGTATCCTTTTATTTGTTTTATTTTTGAAAGCCATAATTCCTTAAATAAAAATTCTCTAGTATTGTCAGATTTGAAAGAGATGGAAAGGGCGCCTGGGTGGCTCATTTGGTTGAGCGTCAGACTCTTGATTTGGCCTCAGGTCATGATCTCAAGGTCGTGGGATCCAGCCCCACATTGGGCTCCACACTGAGTGTTGAGCCTGCTTAAGATTCTCTCTCTCTCTCTCTCTCTCTCTCTCTCTCTCTCTCTCTCTCTCTCTCTCTCCCCCCCCCTCCCCTCCCCTCCCCCGCCATCCCCTGCACATATGCGCTCACGCTCTCTCTTAAATTAAAAAATAAATAAAAAGAGACATCAGACAAACTGCTGTTCTAGAATCTGTGCAGAGGAGCGGTGTGCAGGGGCACCTGGAAAACCACCTGAGCAGTCCGCGTGGGGAGTGTGCAGACTAGAGGCCAGGGGGACACCGGGTAGCTGGAGGGACTGCTTCCCTCCATGTAAACAGAGGGCAGAAGGCATTTCATACAAAGTCAGAGACCTGGATTCTAGCTAATAGCAGAGAAAATCTCTTCCAAGGGTGGACACACACTTGCTAGAAAGGTCCTCCGATTTATGCCCCTCCCTCTTTCTCATTTTCCACACACTCCAGCCCCGGAGTTTCGCAGTCAAGAGGATGATGGTGGGATGGCTGGACACGCACCCATTCTAGCTCCAACGTAAATTTAACTGTATGTCTTGTAGTTATTTGTCTCTTCAGGTTAAAGTGGATTAACTAGCTCTTCTCCACTTTGTGCCACGGAGATATTAATAGGTACAATTAAGTACCGAGCGTTGTGACTAAGAGCATAGACTGTTGACCGGGAGTTTTATCCCAGTTAACCACCTACACGTGCTTGGGCAAAGAACTTAATCTCTGAATCCATTTCCTCATCTGTAAAATGGGGAGAGTAATTGGACTCTCGACAAATGATACTAAGTTAACGTACATCAAGCCATCAGCCCTGTGCTTGGTACACAGAATATGTGTCTGCTCTCTTGGCAACACTCACCAGCATCATCCCGCAAAAACCCTGAGCGCTTCAGAAGCTGTTTAAGCGTTATTACAAATTCTGAGAACCATCAGGTATGTGGACACCGAGGCACCCCTGTTCCTTTACCTGGTCCAAAATCCGAAAGCCAGAACAGATAGTTAGAACTGTGTCTGTCAGAAGCTCTGGGGATGGTCCAAGCCAAATGTAAGTGTTTCCAGAGGACATATAAAATATTAACCACATGTTTGCAACACGGTCTTGGTCCGAACCTTCGGGTGTGAATTCAGCTGTCTGGGAAGGGTTTGTAATCTAAGTTGAATCCCCTGGGCTGACTTTAGACCCAGCAGAGGAGACAGTGATCAAATATAAGATGCGGCCCTCATCCCTTGGACTTCTGGCACCCAGAATCTGTGAAGGCGTTAACTTTCAAATGGAACGTGAAGTTCTGTTGACCAGACTCAGATATTCATGAAACCAGGGCAGTGTCTAGAAAAGTATCTGGTAAGCGTCCCAATCATACTTGATGTGTCAGTCATACGTGATATCCGTTTAAACCTTGGTGCATATTTGTAGGTGAATATCTGGCAAACGTGAAGCCTACTTACGTATAGAAAGGGTGCAAGGAGGGAGTTCTAAGACTGCTTGTATTTGCAGTGGTGGAGGCCACAGAGCTTTACAATGCAGATGACAAGGGATGAGGAGCTAACTTTTCTTTTCTTTTTTTTTTTTTATTTTTTAAATTTCTTTCAACGTTTATTTATTTTTGGGACAGAGAGAGACAGAGCATGAACGGGGGAGGGGCAGAGAGAGAGGGAGACACAGAATCGGAAACAGGCTCCAGGCTCTGAGCCATCAGCCCAGAGCCTGACGCGGGGCTCGAACTCACGGACCGCGAGATCGTGACCTGGCTGAAGTCGGACGCTTAACCAACTGCGCCACCCAGGCTCCCCGAGGAGCTAACTTTTCAAATCACTCTGTTACTGGACCTGTGTCCAGGGCTCTTGAGGGCTGTTGTCCTTGGCGCATGAAGGTCACTGGGTTGGGGTCTCCATCCGTATAGAGTTTAGGTCAGCAAGGACTCTCTCTCTCTCTCTCTCTCTCTTTTTTTAATGTTTATTTATTTATTTTGAGAGAGAGAGCAAGCCTGTGAGCATGGGGGAGGGGGAAAGAGAGGGAGGGAGAGACAGAATCTGTACTAATAGCCCAACGTGGGGCCAGATCTCGCTAATCGTGAGACCATGACCTGAGCCAAAACCAAGAATGAGATGCTTAACCAACTGAATCACCCAGGCACCCAGCAAGGGCTCTTCGAGGGAAAAAACAGACACAGACTAGATTTCATGGCATCTTAGGATGGTTAGGAGAGAACTGGAATCTTAACGTTTACTAAGGCTCTGGGAAGGTGCAGTGATACAAAGGAGTAAACGTGGTAGGTTTCACCTTTCCTGCCCCAACACGGAAGCCCTCGCTTCTCTGAGATCAAGACACCTCCTCTGGATGACACCAGCCTGCTCTAGTGCAGCTGTTTTTGGTTTTTCAGTCATTTGCAAAGAGAGAGGCTGATAGTAAAGAAAGCGTGGGTGGCCATAGTCCTCATACCCTGAGGCAATTTTTCTGCCTCTGTGACAGATCTTAAGAAATTTGGGGGCAGATAGATCTGGTTGAAACCTCATCGTATGACCTTGGAGAAGTCACCTAACCTGTACTAAAGCCTTCAAAGCGAGGATGATAGTTTCTTTGGGGTTATGTTGTAAGGATTTCATGAAATGAGCCCAGGACTCAACTGACAGCTTGGTTGTCTTTGGCTACAAGGGGTAGGTAGGGGTTATCAATTGGTGATTATTTTGGAAAGAGAAACACACACTGTAAGTCTCTTCTTTCAGAGCAAAAAATTATTTTCTAAAATGTGCCTGGGTATTATTTACAGAGCTGCAGCATTAGGACACAATTCTGATTTCTGACTTCCCCTTTTAATGTTGTATTGAAAACATTCCCTACGTTTCTCTGGCTGCTATTTTGAGTGGCTACCCTAAAGTCATCATTTATAGAACCATTATCCTCTTGGACTTTCAGGTGGTTTCTGTTCCTGCTTTTTATAGCTAACCATGACAATCAAACCTTTTGTGTGAATAGTTATTTTACTTGTTTGTTTATATTGGCAGACCTTCTATAGATGAGATCACTGGGTCAAATGTTATTAATATCTTTCGTGTTCTTGGTGCGTAAAATGTTGTTATATTGTTTTCATACATAAGGAATGTACCACTTTCAATGCTAGCAGCAGTGTGTGTGTGTGTGTGTGTGTGTGAGAGAGAGAGAGAGGGGTATGAGAGAAGGAATTCATTCATTCAGCTAAACCCAGGCAGCATGAGATGTAGTCCTCGAATATTAACTTAATAGGCATAAATGGTGTCTTGATTTTCATCTGTGTGCCTTCTTTGATTGCTAGAAAGAGTAACTTTATTATTCCAGTTACTTACACGTCTGTGTGTTTCTTATTTGTGTTTATTAGTCCAGTTACTTACACATCTGCATCTTCTCTTTCCCCTTCTATTCAAACAAACAGTCCTATTGACTCTGAATGGGGAATATAAGCTGTCCCTTTGTAGACGTCAAATGTTAAGGTTTATTATAGTTAGTTCTGGAAAACTATGCTGACTCTTATGTCTTTCTGTAGTGTAGTCTTTATGTTAAATGCGTCTCTTTCTCAACAGGTTGGTGACTCTTCAAACATGAAAGTAAATAACTCGACAGATTTACTTTTCATTTTTCCTTGGAGGTTTGCTCTCGGGCAGTTATGAGTTGTAAAGCCCCAATGGTTTTATAGTACTTAAGCATGAATATAATTCAAAAACCTAATCATAGAGGCAATCGCAACAAAGTCGAAATGAGGCCATTGTCACTGACAAGTGACTATGAAGCTTGACTGCAAAAACAACAGTGCTTTTTTCCTGGTAACTTTCGGTATTTATCATAAAAATACATTGTGGATTGAGGCTGAGTCTCTAAAGTAAACATTTGGGGGAATTCTGGCATTATTATCCTATGGGAACCGGTTCTAGTCTTTTGTTTACTTTTGTTTTTTTTTTTTTTTTCCCCATAGTTTTCCAGACAAAAGCATGGCAGCCCCACCCGGCCTTAATTTGAAACACATTTTTCCAGTTTGCCACCACCCTAATTCAGGCCTTTATTCCTCCTTGCTTCAGTGACATTCACACAAGGAGTGTTGTTTCTGAATGTGGCTGCGGAGGTAATACGACTCGAACTGCTTGGTTTTACAGATGACGAAACCATGACGGACGATGCTCGGTGTTCAGGGTGACCTCTGGCCAGTGTCCCTGCCTGGCTCTCACCTTCCGGGCCACCCACACTCCCTCCTCTATCAGATTAATCTTTCCAAAGCACCGTGTGGGTCATGTTCCTTTCCTTGCAGACTCCTTTGCTGGTTCCTCTGGCTCTCTGGAACAGAGCCTGGCCAAGCCCTCATGGACCAGGGAAGGGGACGCCAGACAGCCTTTGACCAGCTCTTCCCTTTGTACCCCTAAACCTCTCAGGTGGGCAGGTGCCTCACGCTGGATGCTGCCCAGCCTTCCCCCCTCCAGCTCTTCCTCCTCCCTGAAAACCTCTCCCCCGTCCACCCTGAGTGCTGGCTCGCCTATATGACTCCCATATTCCCAGCTCAAAACACCTAGAAGAGAGAGTTCTTGGTTTAAGTACACGCCTACGTGATAGAAACTGGGGAGCGTTTAACATTTTCCCACCCGTTGGTGTAGGAGAGATCACAAAGTTTGCTTTCTTTCGCTTGTCAGTGTCTCCATTTCTGTCGCTTAGGTTTTTCTCGTGACTGATGAGGCGCCCAGTTGGTGTGTGGCCGCAGAAAGCAGCGGCTGCTTGAAATAGGGGATCAGGCTCAGGAGTTTCCTGGACAGAACTTGAATTCCAGTCTGCAGCCACCTGTGTTGACCGAACCGCACGGTCTGTATGGCACAGACTTGGCCGTGCAGGCAGAGGGCTTGACTCTCATCTGACGTCACCGGGCCTAACACCCCCGGGCTTCACCACTCTCTTTGGTAAAAGGGCAACAAATGCGCCTGGCCGCACATCCCAGAATAAGTCCGTGATGACCGTGGGAGGCGCGGGGCGTGAAACTTACTTGGGGAGCTGTAAGAGGGCGCCTCATATTAACAGGAAGTAGCCGTCCTTGCTGGAGGACACCAGCCAGCTCATGACAGAGTTGGGACAATATCACCAAGAAATCCTGTTAAGTTGCACCAGGAAAAAGAAAAAAAACTGCCTTTCTCTGAGAAGTCAGAGTTCTTAGGTTTCCCCTGCACCTTTTGCGACGGTAGCCAGCAGAGCCGTGCATATGCGATGGTGGTCAGCTCCTTTGTGGCAAAGCGCTCCGCGGTGGACTTTCAGAGGAACCGAGAGCTTGACGCTGCGGACCTAGAGAAGCTTTGTCTTCTTTCTTTTTTTTTTTAAGTAAAAAAAAAAAAAAAAAGTTTGTTTATTTTTGAGCGAGATTGAGACAGAGCACAAGTAGGGGAGGGTCAGAGAGAGGGCTTGAACTCACAAACCGGGAGATCATGACCTGAGCTGAAGTCTGGTGCTTAACCGACTGAGCCACCCGGGTGCCCTCAGAGAAGCCTCTTCTATCCCGAGTAAAGGTCTTGGCTGATTGCCCCCCACGGTAGTGACATCAATGGTCCCTTAGTTTTATGATAGTTATTCCAGGCTTCCAGGCTTTCTAGGTTTTGGTTTAGGAAGAAATTTAAAAAAAGTTATATATATATGTGTGTGTGTATATATATGTGTGTGTGTGTGTGTGTGTGTGTGTGTGTGTGTGTATATGTATATGTGTGTGTGTATATATATGTGTGTGTGTGTGTGTATATGTGTGTGTGTGTGTGTATATGTGTGTGTATATATATATATGTGTGTATATATATGTGTGTGTGTGTGTGTATATATGTGTGTGTGTGTGTGTGTATACACACACACACACACACACACGCACACATATATAACCCCGTTTGTCCTAGGGACAGTAGAGTCCTGTTGCTTCGGTAACTGTATAAAGTTTAAGTTTAATCTAGATCTTAGATAAGCTTTATTATTATTGCTTCAAGAGATCGCCTAATTATATGTCCTCAAGCTTCTGGGATTTTACTCTCAAGAGTATCGGGCAGATTCCAAGTAGGGTGGGCACATGTCTAGTGCCAACTAGGATAATAGAGAAGGTTTCTGCCGCCCTCCTAGATTGGGCTCTTCTTCAGGATAACTGGGAAATAATCATGGCCGTATTTGTTACTTACCCAGAATCATTATTATTTGTGATCAAGGATATGCGTGTTAGTCCTCTCTTGTTCCAAAGTACTCCAAAACTTGGCAGCTTAAAGCAACACCCTTTTGTTAGCTCCCGGTTTTTGTGGATGAGGAATCCAGCACCACTTAGTGGGGTCCTCTGTTCCAGGGTCTCTCTCACAAGGGCGCAATTAAGGCATCAGTCCAGGCTGGGGTCTCATCTGAAGGCTAGAGTGAGGCAGGATCCACGTCCAAGTTCATGTGATTGTTGGCAAAATTCATTTCCATCCCCCACCCCGAAAAAAACCTTTTTTTTGCGGTTTTATTGAGGTATAATTGCCATATAACCTTGTTTTAGTTTAAGGTATACCATATAACGCTTTGATATAGGTATATACAACTATAAACTTAGTTAATATTCATCACCCTCATATACTTAGAATTTTTTCTTGTGATAACTTTTAAGATCTACTCTATTCATAACTTCCAAATATACAATACATATGGCCAGCTGTGGTCCCCTTGTTGCACATATTCATTTCAGTGGGGGTTGTTGGTCTGAAGAGTCCAGCTCCTTGCTGGCTATTGGCTGGAGACTCACTCAGTTTCTTGCCATGTGAGCCCCTCCATGGGACAGCTGCTTCATTAAAGCCAGGAAGGGGAGAGAGCTGGCTGGCAAGAAGAAGTCATAGTCTCTTGTAACCTAATCATGACTAAAACATCCCATTACCTGTGTTATATTAGGTTGGTTGAAAGCAAGGTGTTACGTCCAGCCCACGCTCATGAGGAGGGGGTTACGTGAGAGCGTGAACGCCAGGCGGTGGCATCATGGGAGGCATCACAGTATCTGCCTGCCAGAGTTGTAATTTATTATATTTAGTTTAGAACATATAATAAAAACATACATAGTATAGAAGACATAAAAATCTAATGCACAAATTTATTATATCATGATCTACATTATGTTAAATACTTTGCATTATCGTTAATAATATTAATAAAATTAATATATTAATTTAATTAAATTAATTTTATATTTAATATTTAATATAGTATATTAAATCAATATGGATTAAATATAATTAAGACACATCTTAGAAATACCCTTTCTTGTTGAGGGCTTTAAGAGCCATAAAAAAAAGATGATGTAGAATGAACAAAAATGAATTTTGTGACTCTTACTGTCTAATTGGACAGGAATCCAGTCCCACGACAAAGCTGTCATTGACCAGGCACACTTGGCCTTCCCCGGCCTCTGAGCCCCTTGCGTATGCACACAGATCATACCCTAGCCATGACAAAACTCAACTTTTTGTTCCTACTTTTTCTCCCTTTAAATCGAGAAACCTTGTGATAGCAGCAAAAGGTTGTGTTTTTGTTCCTGCTGACTTAAAGCTTTTATTGCAAAGCAGAAAGTTCATTCTTTTTGCCTGGGTTCTCTTTTTCTCACTCCTTTGGCACCTTCTCTCCCACAAAGGAATAAGGATTTCATTCATTCATTCATTCACTTTGCAGGTAGCTCGTAGCCAAGTATATAAAGGTGACAAGTGATGGGGTGTTAGGATCCAGGTTTGGAAACTCTGTCCTTCACCCCTTTTGTCTTTGGGGGTTTATGACCAAGAGGGCTGAACACAGCAGAAGGCAGGATGGAAGATGAAGTGCCACTTTATTAAGAGCTGGAAAAGACCCAAATCGAGCTCTGATATAAATGATGCCTCTTGGTTCCTCTCCTCCCCCACCATCTCCACTACCCTGTACTCTTTTTTAGGCAGGCTTGCAGAAAAGTCTGGAGTCTGCTAACTGGACAGGGACAGAACAGGGAGAGAGGAGGATGGTTGCCAGGAGGCACAGCCCATCCTTGCGTGTTGCTCTCATGGAGATGGCAAGGTGGGGAGCAACCCACACACTACCTGACTTTAAACTCAGGTAATGGGATCACATGACCCCCACCCCCCACTACTTAGGGCTGCAGGCTCTGATCGGTACTTGTATCAAGGCCCCTTTCTTGGGAAGGAGCAAGTGGAGGGGACGGACGAGGAGTTGTCCCCTGTGGCAGGTGGATGTTAAGTCTTTGTTTTGCACATCCATCTCTCAAGGAGTCTGAAAAGAACCTGATGGAAACTAGCATGTATATCGTACCTACTCTCTGTGGGCTGTCTCTAGGGGCTTTTACAACCTTCAGTTATCAAAAGGAATTCTCACAGTATTTGGAAGGTAGATATCCCCTACCCTTCTTTCTCTGTCTCTCTCTCTCTCTCTCCTTTTTTTTTTTTTACACATGAGAGAAAGGAGCTTCCAAAATGTGAAGGAATCCACCCAAGTTATAAAGTAGTGAGTGGTACAGTTGGGAATGGAATCCAGACCCATATTCTTTCCAATAAACCATGCTGCTTTTCAGATTAAGCAGGAGCTGAGTGAGAATAATTTCTAAAGATCATGTGACCAGAACAATCCTTGAATGCTATATCCCTTTGATGAATTAAAAAAAAAAATTCTGATAAATCTTTTGCCTACTTGCCCTAACATCTAGTCCCACTAACTTTGGACGCCTTGGTTGATTATTGTCCAACTAACTTTGGACGCCTTGATTCCAGAGAAATACCACCCTGCACCGGGTACGGCTGTGTTAGTAGACACACGATCACCACTCGCTCATGCGACGAGGGAGACGATGGTCTGTTGGCTGGGCCAGCGTGTGTCCTCTCCAGTTACACAGCTTGCAATAATTGAGACCCTACTATTCCCAGTCAATAGGACAACTGTATTAGGGGCATTTTCCCACCACTGCCCCTGGTCGTTTGTTTCATATTCCCAAACCAGGCCCGATTTACCCAGGTCGGTGATGATTTCCTCCGGTTGTGAGCCTTTGATATTAAGCACTTGTTTCGCCGCTGTCTCTTAGTATCTTAGTCCTTAGTCCTTAGTCCTTAGTCCTTAGTCCACAGGTCAACGGACTTTTTCTGTAAAGAGCCAGATAGTAAATATTTTACAGTCTGAGGCCATATGGTGTCCATCACAACCATTCAACTCCGCTATGGTATAAAAGCAGCCATTGACGATACAATGAGGAATAAGCAAGGACGTGTTTGAATAAAACTTCATTTGCAAAAACGGATGGTCGGCCGAACCTGGCCTGTAGGCTGTAACTTGCGAACTCCCCTCCGGACTATAAACCCCCTAAGGGACAGAGGCAAAAGGGCCTCCTGTGTGTTATATGTCATATGTCATATGTCATACTTGTCATATGGCAGGTGATAACAAACATATGTTATATGTTATATGTCATATGTCATACTTGTCATATGGCAGGTGATAACAAAGAAAGATCAGGGCTCAACTTCAATACCTTCAGTGCCTTCCCACAGGCTGATTTAGTTTTGTGTAGGTAGTAAAATCTTAGGCAATAAGTTTTCAGTGGCCTTGATAGAGTGAGACTCCTAAAAATCTCCACTGTGTACAACTTCCGAACGTAGAAGTTTTTATTCGCTCTTATCATTGCCGTCAACTTTCCCCCTTCATCCAGTGACTAATTGAACTCTTTTACGGTGTGGTGGGTAGGAGCTATGGAGAGATGGTAAAGATATCTTTGTTTTTGGTAGAAGATTACTCTCTAAATCCTTGAGGGCTTTATCAAAAGTGAATTTGTTCTTTCCCCCCAAATCTTTGAGTGGCAACTAGAGGGTAGGCACTGAGTATTCCCAGATGGGACTCTGTTCTTGCAGAGTTTGTAGTCTCGTGGAAGAGGCAGATGACAAGTGAAAGCAAATGTATATTTAAAAATCGTGGTAAGTGCTAGGAAGGAAAGAGAAAAGTAAGTGTTTTGGAGATTGGTGGTGGTAGGAAGAAGAGGGCAGATACCTCTTTAACACCATCAGTGAAAGTGGATATTGAATTTGAGAGCTAAAGACTGAGAAATAATAGCCATGAAGAGAACTGAGAGAAGAGCTTTTCAGGCAGTAGGAAGGGCATGTGCAAAGGCCCTGAGGCAGGAAAGATTTCATTTGCTTAAGCTGAAAGCAAGGCCACGGGGCTGAGGATTAGTGAGGAAGAAAGAAGTTGTAGGAGGGCTCCCAGAAGTTGGGGGAAAGCTTGGATTAAAAGAGTAGTGGGAACCCATAGTATATTGATCTGCTTGGGCTCCCGTAGCAAAATACTACTGACTAGGTGGCTTAAACCGTAGACATTTATTTTCTCATATTTCTGAAAGCTGGAAGTCCAAGATTGAGGTCCCAGTAGGGTTAGTTTCTGGGGAGTCCATCTTCTTAGCTTGTAGGTGGCCGTCATCTTTCTGTGGCCCTTCCTCTGTGCGTGCACAGAAAGAGAGAGAGAGCTCTGTGACGTCTCTCTCTCGTCTTGTAAGGACACCAGACCTGTCAGATTAGGGTCCCACCCTTATAAAATTATTTACCTCTTTAAAGGCCTGATCTCCCCCACACAGTCACATTGGGGGTTAGGGCTTCAGCCTATGATTTTTTGAAGGGGACACAGCTTTGCCCCTAACACGTAGGAAGGGTCTAAGCAGGAGAGTGGCAAGAAGTTGATTGGAAGCTGTTCGGAAGTTGATTGTAGGCGTGTAATTAGAGTGTATTTGCAGCATTGCAGCAGAGAGGTGATGGCAGTGTGGATTAGGGTGGTGGCCTTGGAGACGGAGAGGCAGGAGTGGACGGGAGGTGTATGTTCAGGCAGAAATGATTGGCCTTGCTGTGTCTCGTGGCTGTCACGTATAGTTTACTTACCTGGATCCCTGAATGACCTGGTAGTCTCCAAAGGGTCTGTTCCCAGTGCCTGGGTGGTAGTCAGCCCCTGGCAGGTGCTTCATGAGGGCTGGGCAAGTGCACACAGGGCTGCAGTGTGCTGCAGGGGTGGTAAGGGACACAACGAAGTTTCCAAATCCACGTTCTAGACAGTGCCTGCCTTCTTCACATCGTGGCTTAGAGCAGGAAAGTGGCTTACGTCACTCAGGGCTTCAAAGAGAGAATTTCTTCCCAGTTTTTCTCTGGCCGTGCTCTGATGAGAGAGCTAAATGGTTCCCATGTGTGTCTGCATTTTACACACACACACACACACACGCACACACACACTGCAGAGAACTTCCACTCAGCTCAGAGCTCTGCTTTCCAAGCAGCCCACACAGTCTGGCCTGGGGTGGATGTTCCAGTGCTGAGCTGGCCGGTTATGCAATGCCTTTGCTCACCCTGGATCCCATCCTCCTGGCTGTTGAATCCACTCCTTGGTGTCTGTCTCCTCCCTCAACCTCGAAAGACTGGATCCAGTCTTAATGTGGGAAATAAGCACTTAGACACTTGGCCGTAATAATGATGAGGGAACCGATCACGTACAAAATGTTTCTAGAATGCGCTTAACGCCCCTGACCTGGACACCTAAAAATGGTTAAAGTGGTTAAGTTTGTGTTATGTACTACAATAAAAGAAAAATTGTTTCTATAATGGTGCTTTCAGACTCATTAATATCGTACATGTCCCTGTAACGGAGACATGAGATCCTAACTTAACGCCACTTAGCAGCTGACCCTCAGTGTCCTTATCTGGAAGATGGGACAGTATTATCGATCTCACAGGGTGGTCCTGCTTGAACCACTTCCAGTATTTTTGTTCTGAAAGATTGTTGGCCAAAGTTTTGCCGTTAAGAGCTTGGGAATTTTAAAGAGAGTGTATTAAATTTAAATAGCAGCTAAAGCATGGGTGGCAGTATATTACAAAACCACAAACGAGACATGTATGGAACCCCGAGATAGAGTTATTTACTAGCGCACAGAAAATTGGGAGAGCAGGAAAATGTTTCCTTCTGCAGTCAAAAGGTTTTTAAACGGAATCCGACTGTGCTTAAGTGTAGTCCTATAATAAATAGTCTAATGTTTTACCTCCTGGTGAGAGGCAGATACAGTTTAGAAGTGATTTCAGGAGATGGAAATGCACGAAGGGATAAATCCCCACACCATTTCATTTGTTATTATAAAGGACATTTTTTCTAGTTCTGGAAAGAATTGAAAATCACGATATCACGTTTGCGTACTTTCTGTCGTGTTAGCACTGTATTGGGTATTTACTGTATGCTAGGTACTGAATCGAGCACTTGACATGGGTCATTTCATGTAAAGGATGCGTGACAATTGTTGACGTTTTGGACAGTGAATAAATGTCTGAGTAACTGGGACTGTTCTATACATACGGATTGTTAACCCACCTTTCAACTCAACATGTTTGGACTTTTCCAGCGTCATTAAAAACGCTTCGGGTCATGATCTAAATTGGCTCATAGTGTGACGATATCACAATTTATTTACACAGTTACCAAGCATTGGACACCCAAGTTGCTTCTGGGTTTTATGGTCGTAAATAATATTGGACAAAATATATCTATATTATAAATATATAATATATGATAATACATATTAATAATAGATAATATAAATATTTAAACATTTCATACATGTTCAATTATGGCTATAAAACGTCACAGGTCCAAGATGCTAGATTTGGTACAAAGCATGCCATCAGCTAAGTAGTTCCACTCACGGCAACTAACCCTTGATGAAAACGAATAAGACGCTGTAACAGAAGAGTAGTATATAGAAGATCCCTCCTTGGAAAGCAATTGTTTTGCTGCAAATTTTTTTTTAAGTAAGCTGTACACCCATCATGGGGCTTGAACTCATGACCCCGAGATCAAAAGTTGCATGGTCTACTGATTCAGCCAGCCAGGCGCCCCTTTGTGGCACGTTTTTAATAATTATTGTGCAAGCTATTCAGAGAGTTGTGGTTTTCTCCTCTGTAGAGTAGGAATAACAATAGTACCCTCACCAGGGTCGTGTGGGAAGTTTCAAGGAGCCAATGTCGGTGAAGCTGTGCATGCAGGGCCTGGAGTCCAGTTAACGCTATATAAATGTGAGCTGCAGTTATTAACAACGTCAGGTACATGGCAATATGATGCTTATATAAATAACGCCAGGCTGCATGGCTATCTTCATGTGACCCATGGTAGTTGTGTAAATATTTTCCTAATATGACTACAGTTGTGCTTATCACTTGTGCATTCACTTTAAACAGCAGCATACACACAAGCACAAATTCCAGATACAGGGTGTCGGTGGGGGTAGTTAGGGAGAGAGGTGAGGGAGTGCTCCCAGGAAGTAAAAGGTGAGGATCTAAGCCTTAAATGTATCACAGAGTATGGGGTGCCTGGGTGGCTCAGTCGGTTAGGCGTCCGACTTCGGCTCAGGTCATGATCTCGCGGTTGGTGAGTTCGAACCGCCCCCCCCCCCCCCCCCCCCCCGCCACATCGGGCTCTGTGCTGACAGCCTGGAGCCTGCTTCGGATTCTGTGTCTCCCCCTCTCTCCGCCCCTCCCCTGCTCATGCTCTGTGCCTCTCCATAATAAATAAACGTTAAAATTTTTTTTTAATATATCACAGAGTAAAAGCTCAGAATATTAGCATTAGGGGAAACCAGATGTCCTAGGGCACTGTGTCTCAAACTTTGCCAGCAACCCGCAGTAAGAAATGCAATTGCATTAAGACCTACAATGCAAATAAATGTGTGTGTGTTTCATCAGACGGTTTCATCCAACAGTACTGACTCTTACGACGCCTGCTGTGCCCCGATGCTTTATTAGCTGTTTCATTTTATTTTAACGTTGGTTATGACTTAAGTTTATTTTGCTCGGTAGAGACCCGCAATTTGAAATACTACCTTAAAGCTTGTATACGCTTAAAAAAAAAAAGTTTGCAGCTACATTTTTGTTCTTAATTCTTGCTCAAGCATGCAATCACTAATGAATGGTTTTCTTCCTTTTTTTTTATTTTTTAAAAAGTATAATTTATTGTCAAGTATGTTAGCTAACATACAGCGTATGCAGTGTGCTCTTGGCTTCGGGAGTAGATTCCCACGATTCATCGCTTACATACAACATCCAGTACTCATTCCAACATTGATTTTTTTAATGTTCATTATATTTGAGAGAGAGAGAGAGAGAGACAGAGAGACAGAGAGACAGAGAATGAGCAGGGGAGGGGCAGAGAGAGAGGGAGACACAGAATCTAAAGCAGGCTCCAGTCTCTGAGCTCAGAGCCCATCGCGGGGCTTGAACCCACAAACTGTGAGATCATGACCTGAGCTGAAGTCAGATGCTTAAGCAACTGAGCCACCCAGGTGCCCTGTGAATGGTTTTGTTCTTATTTGCTTGGTAATTTGAACTTTGGGGTCATTGTTCAGACACACTTGCACGTTCATTTAAATTATGTTCCGTTAAAAGGGCATTGCTACTGGGCGCAGGCAGAAACTGGGCGCGAGTCATAACTCACTCTGGTTTCTCTTTCTTTTAAACCAGGTAGTTCCAGTTTGCCAGCAGGATGAGTTCTGAAAGAGACTCAGAAACGACATTTGAGGAGGATTCTCAGCCGAATGATGAAGTGGTTCCCTATAGTGACGATGAAACAGAAGATGAGCTCGAAGACCAGGGAGCTGCGGTTGAACCAGAACAGAATCGAGTCAACAGAGAAGCAGAGGAAAACCGGGAGACGTTCCGAAAAGGTAACCTCACTGGGACCGGAGACTGGGTCCCATCCTTGTCTGTCCTCACTGGGCAGCGACCACAGGTGCACAGGATGGCCAGTCCGTGTTAGGTTGGCCAGGAGATATCTTCCTCCTCTTCGGACACAGCTGGGAGAACGGGGGCAATGGGCTTGGACAACAGTGGGTTCGGACGCTTCGTCCCCAGCATGCAGGGCTGGTCGACCCACCTGACACGTTCTGTCCAGAAAATGGAAGGTGTTGGTTGGTGTCTACTTTTAGGAGGGACTTGTATGCGGAGGAATTTGCTTGTTACTGCACCAGGAAGCTTGGAGTTGGCACACCTTTGGTTCAGCCGTTTGTGAATATGATGCGGTGTGGGCTGCTTGCTATGAGGGGCAACGGCAAACAGCCCTACCTGCCCAGAATCAGGGCAACTTCGAGGCCCGGTCTGGACCAGGGGTCAGGGTCAGACAGTGACTGTTTTAGGCTCTGTGTGCCACACAGGCTCTGTCACAACGACTCAGCTTACCAATAGTTCTTAAAAATAGCCGTAGACAGTCAGTCCTTGAGGCCACAGCGGAGTGTACCTTACTTTTATGAGGATGCTTTTCCCGCTGTGGCTTTTCTATTTCGTTTTCCGCTGGTTCTCCCACCCTGGCAAGAAAATGTGGTCTCTCCCTGTGGCGGTTGTGCTCCATGAGGAAGCTGAACCTTTTCTCTTCGGGCCCCAGATTTGCTCCAGGTGTCAGGTTCAAAATATTTCTTCCATGGTCTCTCAAATTCCAGCTGAATAACTTTAGATTCTCATTTCTAGGAATCTCCACGAAATTACTGTTTCTGACTCTCTGGATGCTGCCTCCACAGCCTCAGTCAGAATAACCTCTGGTTCTATCTGGCTTCCCCAAAGTCTCTGTCACTGCCCTTCTGTCCTCCCAGATCCCCCAAAGTCTGCTTACTTTGTGTCACTCCTTGCTCCCCTCGTTTTTGCTGCCGGGTTCTGCTCCCTGGTCAGCTTGGGGTTTTTTTTTGGTTTTGTTTTGTTTTGTTTTTCAAACTGTTTCACCGGTAGAGAGAGCAACATGCATGAAATGAGACTTTGGGGATGATTCCTCCTGCTGTGGTCAGAGGCTGCCTCTCTCCAGCTCTCCCATGTAGGGAGGATCTCCATGGGGGAGAACATATGTCCAAATGGGTCCCGTCCTAACCTGGGCCCCAAAACCGGGCAGGCCATTGATCTATGTATACCGTTTGCCGTCCTTAGTTTTCTGCATCAAACATTTAGAACGATCAGAACTTACTGTAGATTTCCGGCTATCATTTTAAGCTGTCGAATGTTAAGCTTAAGCGCTTTTCTGCCTTGAAGCAGAAGGTATGAAAATCACGGTAGCTGAGCTAAATTAAAATGGAATCACTGCCAGTCTGAACAGGAAATGTGGCCTCTGTATAACAGGCCCAGACTGGATGTTCGAATGGGGATAAAGCTGAAGGAGCCTGACAAATTAGCGGGGAGTTCTAGCTGGCTGCCTCACATCATGAATACGGTGTTTCTTCCTCATTCTTTCCCCCGCTGAACTTCTAAGTTGCCTGTCACAGTCTTGGAATCGCTATCAGATGTGGATATCTGATGAGCTGGCAGAGAACCGGCTCTGTGGGGTTCAAGGTGAACTTTGCTGTTGGTGCTTGGTGCCACGCTATCAGCTGTGTGGTCCGGGACGTAACAAAGGACCGGGGTTGGGTGCCTGCAGAAATGTCAGAGAAGCACGTACTCGGTGGGAACTCTCACCTCTGGTTTTTTTCCAACTCTACCTTCACATCCAGGTTCTCAGGGCCCTTTCCTGATCGTTCAGTCTGTAGGTCATCCCTCTTGTAGATTTCTACCGTCGGAACGCAGGTCGCCAGGGAGGCCAGACTTGATCTTGGCTCTTCATGGTCTCTTCCAGTGGTGGCTTAGATTTCTCAGGGAATCTGGTGTGTCTCATTTCTTTTTCTTTTCTTTTCTTTTCTTTTCTTTTCTTTTCTTTTCTTTTTGAAGATTTTATTTTTACGTAATCTCTATATCCAATGTGGGGCTCGAACTCACAGCCCCACGATCAAGAGTTGCACGCTCTGCGGACAGAGCCAGCCAGGTGCCCCTGCTCGTTCTCATTTCGTAAAACTCCTGTCAAACAACCTTGCTTGTGACTTTTAGAAACACACCTCTACCTGCCCTTCCCCAAAGCACAGAAGACATTCAGTAAGTGCCAGACCTCTCTCCTGCATTCCTTCTCCTGCCCTGCACGCCCCCCAACAGGTCTGCTTCCTCCCCTCCTCCCTCCTTCCATCCTTTCCTTTTTCCTCTGCACCCCTCCTTCTCCCTTCTTAATTGTTTTTCATATTTTCAGTCATTTTCCCAGTTAAGGTCGGCGTCGCTCCTTTTTAAATGACCCTCTGTCTGTCTTGACATTTTCCATGAAGGATAGTTTTCTCCAAGGAATTAATTCTTTAGAAACCAGAGCGTGAGTCACTCTGTGACGTCCTGTCAGGCTGAGGAACACCAGAGGCCAGGGCACTCTGTAGCAGAACAGGGCCTGGGAGTGCATGAACCACGTTCATCTCTTCAACAGCATCCTCTTAGGGCAGAAAGTTGGTTTTTTAAAGATGCCCTAGGGGCGCCTGGGTGGCGCAGTCGGTTAAGCGTCCGACTTCAGCCAGGTCACGATCTCACGGTCCGTGAGTTCGAGCCCCGCGTCAGGCTCTGGGCTGATGGCTCGGAGCCTGGAGCCTGTTTCCGATTCTGTGTCTCCCTCTCTCTCTGCCCCTCCCCCGTTCATGCTCTGTCTCTCTCTGTCCCAAAAATAAATAAACGTTGGAAAAAAAAAAAAAAAAAAAAAAAAAAAAAAAGATGCCCTAGCCCAGCTGAGTTAAGCAAGCGTTCTGAGAGCTCCATTATGCATGCTTTTCAGTTGAAGGACGTTTGTTGTGAGCTGTGAGGCTCCAGAACAAGGGTGAGTAAACGCGCTGTTAGAATGTGCCACAGAGGAAGAGCTAAACCCACCGATTTTGCTGGAGTAATTTTACCCTGAGTTTACTTTGAGCAAGGATTGGGAAGAATAAGTGGGAATGTTTCCCATGCTACGGGATGAACCCTCGTTTCCTGATGAGCACACGGGAGCAGTATTTCCCAGTGTGCATCCTGGGAAACCCTTCTTTTGCAGATGCGCCAGGGCACAAAGATTCTCTAGCCCCTGAGACCGGAAGCTCCGAATTCTTTAACCTCTTCTTGGAGTTTAAGGTTGTCCATTAGCTGAAAAGGATCCAAGAAATTCAGGCACGAAAGAAACCAGTTCAAGGGCGCCTCGGTGGCTCACTCAGTTCAGCGTCCAACTCTTGGCTCAGGTCGCGGTTCATGGGACGGAGCCCCCCATCAGGCTCTGTGCGGACAGCATGGAGCCTGCTTGGGATTCTCTCTCCCTCCCTCTGCCCCTCCCCCGGCTCGTGCACGTGCACTCTGTCTCTCTGTCTCTCTCTCTCAAAGTAAATAAAGATTAAAAAAAAATAATAAGCCAGTTTAATTTTATTCGGCCACAGGTTCCTAAAATCCCTTGACTCTAGAATGCTGTGGAGTTTTTTAATTTGCCTTTTTTTTTTTTTTAAAAAACCATCCCACCCATCCTGGTGTCCGCTAGGTCAACTCAATTCTGTGCCGGCCAGGAACCAGCTTAGAGATGAAGCCCTTGGGAATAAATAAATGCTCGGGATAGCACTGGATCAGTGCAGACTGGCCCTTTCTTCCGAGCCTGGGGATGAATGAGAAGGCTGTCTCCTGCCTCCCAGGGAGCACTGCTTTCTGACCTCTCCCATCTTCCTGCTCTGCTGGCTCACAAATCACGGATGTGCTCACAGCTTCCCTGTCCTACCACAAATTCTTGCCTGAATCCCGCCTTCTGCCACAGTTGGTGTCCTGTCTCCTGTTCTCTTGGCCAAGCTTCTGGAAACCCATCTCTCTCGTACTGCATCCTCTTGGGCCCCTGGATTCCTCCCCTCCATGGGCTGCCCTCTGCCCTCCGCGTAATGCTGTCTTAAAAGTCACCAAGAACCCCAGTGCCAAGGCCAGTGAGCTTTCTGTCGGCCATCATATTCCAACCTGTTTTCCCCGAAGTGCTTGACCTTTGTAACAGTCTCTCCTTGGAGAGTGCTGACCTTGGCAGGAGACAACACCCTCTTGCCCAGCACCCCTCCTGTTTTCTTGTTCCTTTTGAAGAATGTTCACAACCCTCCTTCGTACTCCATTCTCTCTCTACGGGGCTTCCTTGAGCAAGCTAACTCCCTTTAACCTGCTCACCTACCACATCTCTGCGTCACTCTGACAGGCAAGGTGCGTGGTGAGGAAGAGGGAGGACGCTGGACCGCTTTCTAGCTCTGTGACCTTGAGGAAAGGACTTCTCTCTGTGCCTCAGTGTCTCCATCCATGAAATGGGCACAATGTAGTTGTGAAGGTTAAATCAGAAAATAAAATGGGGCACGTGGGTGGCTCAGTTGGTTGAGCGTCCGACTTCAGCTCAGGTCATGATCTCCCGGTTCGTGAGTTCGAGCCCCGCGTCGGGCTTCGTGCTGACAGCTCAGAACCTGGAGCCTGCTTCAGATTCTGTGTCTCCCTCCCTCTGCCCCTCCCCTGCTTGTGCGCACACGCGCTCTCTCTCAAAGAATAAAAAAAGATTAAAAAACAATTTTAAAAATCAGAAAACAAATGTAAAGGATTTAGCACAGCTTCAGGCACACAGTAAATGCTCAATAAATAGTAGCTCTTATTCTCCACTACCCCCTCTGGCCAGTTCCTCCCTTAATGTCTTCCATATCAAAGTGAAAGTGTCTACCCTGCCCTATCCTCTCCTCTCATCTGTCCATCATCGAACCTTCTTCTCGACCCCTCTACTTTCTTTTGGGGCACTCAGATTCTCCTGGACCCCCAAGGTTAAAGCTGTGGGCTCCTTCTTTTAAACAGCGCCTTCTGTCCCCACATCCAAGGATGATGAATGGTTGGAGAGGCGGATGGGATAAAGAACAGTTCATTTTCCCACCAGTGAATTTGCCCACATATTGAGGAAAGTTGGGGTGATTTAGGGTCAGTCACCCCTGCCTCTGCCATCTTCTAAGCCTTTCCCATGAACACAGCCTTCTCCAGTCTTTTTGTTCGCGGACCTGCGGACTCTCATGCCACTCCCACATCTGCTCTCCTGGGCCCCCGTGGTTTCTCAGGTGAAGCTGTGGGTCTGGGCTGAAGTAGGGCAGTCTACCTGCAGGAGGTCAAGGCGCAAGTCTCTCGAAACAGAGAAGGCAGAAAACTGTGGAAAAGTTAACCCCTGCACACGTACAGCCGCAGGGACAAAGCTAAAGCTTGCAGAAAGAGCCTCACTCATGCAATGACTTGCTCTCCTAATGGACGGACCTGTGGTTCTGCTCCAAGGGCTGGGACGCAGGAGCCTGCCCTGCTTCCTTGTGAAAAAAGGTTGCCTGGGCTGCCAGATGAGAGATGAGGAGGAGCTCATCAGGGGAAGGGAGAGGGGAGGCAGGAGGGTCCTGAGTAGGGGACCACATACAGAGGCTCCACGGCAGGAGGAAGGCGGTACGCCTACCACACGCAGAGGAACTGAAAGCCTGGGGAACAAGGCGGTTATGACAAGAGGAGGTCACTGTGGGCTTCCCCACCAGCTTTTCAGCACCTCTCCCAGTGACACTTAAAAACTGAGTGACTGGGGCGCCTGGGTGGCTCAGTCAGCTAAGCGTCTGACTTGGGCCTAGGTCATGATCTCGCTGGTCCTGAATTCAAGCCCCGTGTCAGGCTCTGTGCTGACAACTCAGAGCCTGGAGCCTGTTTCGGATTCTGTGTCTCCCTCCCTTTCTCTCTGCTCCTCCCCCACTCAAACTCTGTCTCTCTCTCTCTCTCTCAAAAATAAATAAACATTAAAAAAAATTTAAAAATTGAGTGACTATGATAGAGAACAAATGGAGGATTGATCAGGGGAAGAGGGTTGGGGGATGGGCTAAATGGGTGATGGGCATTCAGGAGGGCAGTTGCTGGGACGAGCACTGGGTGTTGCATGTAAGTGATGAATCACTAAATTCTACACCTGAAACCAGTATTACACTACATGTTAATGAACTAGAATTTAAATTAAAACTTGGAAGAAAAGGTACAGTTTGTAGACACCCTGCCCACCAAAAAAAAACTCAAAAGCTGAGTGACTCGTTGTCTATTGCCCATCTTCCAGCTAAGCTGTAAGTGCTACAGGGCCCAGGGGCTAATCTGTCTTGTGCCCCGTTGGGGTCAGGGCGCCGGGCTGTGTGCCTGGCGCATTGGAGAGGCTCAGTGGGCATTTGTGATTGAACATGTCAGAGAGCTTCACAGGTATGACTAGGGAACCAGGTGAGCGCTTCAGCGGCCTTCCCTGGTCAGGGAAGGCTTCCTGGAGGTGACAATGCCTGAGCTGAGTCCGCAGGAAGTATGAGAGGTAAATCAACCCCAGTGGTGTCAGGAGCGTGGTGTTCCAGGCTGAGGCACCTTGAAGGGAGGCTCCAAGGAGCTGAGCATTCAGGGAACAGAGAGTCAGTTTTGGAACCTAGATGATGGGCCATGCTGGACTTTGGACATGCTGAAAATAACATGGCTAGATGTGCAGTAGCCGCCTCCCACTGCGGCTTCTCCATGGTCTTGCTTGCTCCTCCCAGTCTGGCCTTCATGGGGGACAAAGACTTCACTGCACGTGGGATCTGATGCCAGCTCCTTCCATGTGGCTGACGACTCCTCCCCCTTCGGCTCTCGGTGTTGTCTCACTTCCTTAGAGAAGCCTTCTCTGAGCCCCAGCCTGGAGCAGACCCCCTGTAGTATGAGCTTTCCTTCATACCCGTGAGGGCACTTATGATTATGTCCTTGAATGACCGTGTGACTCTCTCCCACTAGACTGTTGACTTCATGACAATTGGGGCCATGTTTATTCCATGCAAAGCACATAATAGTCACCCAATAAATATAGTGGGTACATGGATTTATTTTAGAAATCCCATGTTGGCAAGAGCAGGGAGAAGGGAGTAGACAATAGTCCAAGAAAAACTGGTGAGGACCTAAACCAAGATGGCCGGGATAGAGAGAAGGAGACAGATCATGATGAATGTTAGGGATTTGGGGGCACCTGGGTGGCTCAGTCACTTAAGTGCCCAACTCTTGATCTTGGCTCAGGTCATGATCTCCCAGTTGGTGAGATTGAGCCCCATGTCTGGCTCTGTGCTGTCAGCACTACTTGGGATTTTCTCTCTCCCTCTCTCTCTGCATCGCCCCCATTCACACACACGTGCTCGCTCCCAATCAATCACTCAATCAATAAAATTAAGAAAATGTTAAGGATTTGACATTCACAAGTCCCATTAGATCTGAGGGTCAAGAGAAAAGGAGGCCTGAGGAATAACTTCTGGCTTAGGTGCCCTAGGGGATATTCCAAGTTATCTACTGCTGCATGAAAAACCACTCCAAACTTACTGGCATAAAATCATCATCATGATGTTCACAGATTCTGTGAGTCCGGAATTCAGACAGGACATGGTGAGTGGTTTGTTTCTGCTCTAGGATGTCTGGGCCCTCAGCTGTGAAGGCTTGAACAACTGACATGATTTGAATCATTTGGGGCCCGGAATCGTTTGGAATCTTCTTCACTCACGTCTGACACCTGAGCTGGGTAACTCAAAGGCTCAGCCGTGTCTGTAGATGGGAGCATCTCTGCGTGGTTTGGGCATCTCTATGGCACTGGGCTGCAATGGAGGGTCCCATGAGGGGGGCCACCTGAAGAACGAGCACCCGGAAAGGTCAAGATCAAAGCAGAAGCTGGTTGCAGAATTCAGGCAGCCTCACTTGTGCTGAGCACCTCTTGGTTACGAGAGAGTCACCGAGGCTAGGTCTGATTCAAGGGAAGGGAAATTAGATGCCGTTTGTTGATGAGGTGTAAGAAGGTTACATTGCAGATTGGAAGATATTGTTGCAATGGCCTTCGGAAGTGCTTTCTGTGAAGGTGGATAACAGAGCCGTTTGTAGGGATGAGTAATGCAGGGGGAGGGCCCATCGTAGGTCAAAGAGAGAGCTGTTGTTTTGAGCCTCACTAGTTTGGGATATCGGTGAGACATCCGCTTGTGTTGCTGGGTACCTGGCAGTTAAAAATATTTGATGAAGTGGTAAGAAATGACTTAGAATGGAGTAGCCTTGTTGCTGGGAAGTGATAGCTTTTCAAATCCTTAACCGCGCGGTGATAGACAGCACTGAGCTTCGGTTCCCAGACTGCCATCCCAGTGAGAGTAGTTAATTGACTCCTGGAGTTTGCTGTGCCCATGTAAGTGGCACGGAGGGGACCGAGCGACTGCAGGTAATGGCTGTAGAGTCTCTCCAGTGAGGACATGCCCCTCACCCCTTCCACAAGCACACGTGCACACTCCCACCCAGCACAGCCAGCCGCCAGCACCCGGGCTCCTGGGGTGTTCACTTGCCTGGTTGTTTGCATACCTTCTCGTGCTTGAGGTTAGCAAAGACACGGGACTACTGCGTATTAGAACTAATTCTGATTCTATCGCTTTGGAATTAGGGCCGATTCAAACAGAGGCTCCAGTGTCATTTGTCTTTGATTTTCGGTTTAAGCCGAAAATAGCATTGTGAACAACATCGTGCAGGGAATGCTAAGCCGCTCCCAGAGCATCTTCTAGGCACCTCTGAGGCGTGTGCCTGGGAGAAGCTGGTTCATTCACACCCAGCTATTCTTTACAGGCAGTCCCAAAGACCTTTCTTTCCGGCTGGCTCGGGTGGCTCTCTGTGCTTGAAAATATACAACTGCCTTTCTTTCTCTTTTTCTTTGAAGTCAGCTCTAGGCCCAATGTGGGGCTTGAACTCACAGCCCCAAGATCAAGTATTGTATGTCTACCAACTGAGCCAACCAGGCACCGCAGAATTGCATTTCTTTAAAACTCTCTTCCAACTCAGAATGCTGATCCACATTCCATTCAGGGGCGAAATGATCGGCGGTTAAGATGGCAAGTTCAATTGTTAAGGTTTAAAGGTATCACTGCGTGCACATCAAGACATACAGAGGAAAAGAAGTTGTCCTTGGTATGATTTCAGATCGGATGTGGCGTCGACAAAACAAAGACACCGTCTCCCTGATAGAAGGGCTATCTTCCAAGAAGAATCTGGAAGTAAGGCTGTGGCTCTCTAGAGCACCTATGAATTAATTTTCACCTGGGATCAAAAAACAGATTAGCCCACTGAAATATGTAAATCATAGAAGATCCATGAAACATGCTGCGGGGAGAGCTCTCTTCTCCACTCAAGTGGATGCATTGTGAATTTTCGACCCTGGGGAAATTCCACGCTGGCTACTTCTTTTTTTGTCCCTAAGAAGCTGTGGCCTGCCTTCTACCGCCTTGGCTTTATGGTTACCATAGTAACTGTCAGCTTATAAAACAAAGGGTGTGTGGGATGTTCCTGGCCGAGTGACGTGTGATGGGGAAAGGAGTGATGAGACTGTGCTATCTCATTTTATAGAACTTGCTTGGGAGTAACGTCATTTACGACCGAACCTTGACCAGGAAGCTCTTACTCATGGAGACCAACTTGGCTGTTGTTTTTCTTAGTGCCCGTTTGAAACCCGAGTCTCTAAAGCAGATTTTTAATGATAGGAGTGTCACCTTAGGAAGACACTCTAAGGTGGTGGTGGTGGTTGGGGGGCGGGGGAGGGGTGGGTCTCAATCCCGAGGATGCAACAGAATCTTGGGTGGAGCGTTTAAACTCCACAGGTGCCTGGAATTTCATTTTAAAACGAATCCCACCGGGTTCAACATCACATCGGTGCAATAGTCTGACGCATCCCCTAGAGCACCTGCTCCTGAGAGCGAGGTCTGTTAGCTAGCCTCGCCTGGGTGCTAATTAAATGCAGAACATTGGGTTCCTCTCAGACCAGCCAATCAGAGTCTATTAACAAGATGACTAGTACGCACATCAAGTTGGGAAAGCACCACGAGAATAAAGATTCTCTGAGGGAGAGAGAGATGTCAATTTCAAAAGGCAGACGAAAATTTGAAGTCCTGCCTTGCTCAAACCCTGTGGTATGTTGCTTCCGTGACAAGGGAGGGCTGTCGGGAGGACTGGTCACCCTCAGGTGGGAGGGAAGAAGGAGAAAGACTGAGAAAAAACCCTGCTCCTGAGCAGTGGATGGCAACCTCGCTTGCAAATTAGGATCGCTTGGGACCTTCTCTGGGCTCAGCCCGGACTAAAGCAAAAATCCCTGGGGCTGGAGCCCTGGGCATCAGGATGTGATAAAAGCCCCTCTCGGGGATTCCCAGTTGAAAGAAACTCATCCCGCTGAGTGCATAGGAGTCCATCTGGGATCTTGTTAAATTGCCATTCTGGTGCGTGGGTCTGGGGTGTGGCCTGAGGTTCTGCATTTCTAACCGGGTCCAACTTGTCCACACTTTATGTAGCAAGTGCCAAGAACAAGGAGCAAAGTTGTGTCTGTGTGTGTGTGTGCGCGCGCGTGCATAAACAAGCCGCAGCACCTGGCCTTTTGCTTTCATTCTCTCAGTGTTTGAGCTCATTGCTTTTCTTTTTTGGGGAGATGGGGTGGCGTAAGGGAGCAACAGAGCTGAATGCTATGAATACACACAAACCAGCAGATAAACATCATTTCTTGACTCGTCGTTCTTGCCTGCCCATGGCTAATGCCTTTCTTGCCTTCTCAAGAGCTGTTCAAACCATCAGTGCTCTCCCAAGGGCACCCACTTTGAGCCACCTCCTCTCCATGTGAGAAACTCAAGGCTGTGCAAACTCACGCATCCTTCTGCGCCCCTCCCCTGGGGTGGCCTCCTGTGTCCTTGCTTTTCCTGTGTCATTACCCTCTCTGTCCTGGCTCCTTCAGTCTCCCTCCTAAAACCACCTCCATACTCACTTCCGATGTGATCCATTCACGCTCAGGGTTTCAACCCGAATGTGCATATCCAGTACCTTCCAATCTGTATCTCTGCCCTCAACCTCAGCTGGGAGTCCAGATCTGTTTTTGTGGCTCCTGGATGGTTTCCTTCCCCACCCCCCCCCCCCCATGCATCCTAGAGGTTGTTCAGTTCACCAGTCTCCCAACTAGACTTCCACCTCTGTGTTCTCTAGCTCGCTCTTGGCATCTCTGTCCGTCCAGTCACCCAGGCTGGGATCCTGAGGTCACCTTTTTCTCATTTCAAGTTCTCATTCTTTCTTGCCCACATTCAGACAGTTGTCCTATAAGTTCTTGAATCTGTCTGCTATTTCCAGTCCCTTAGTTCTGGCTTGGGCTCACATCAATGGCTGCAGTGGTCTTCTGCCCTGACACTTGTTCCCTTCAAATACATCCCGCTCACTGCTGCTAGTGTGACCAGGGCAAACCGCCAACTGACTGTGGCATTGCTGTCCTGAAGCCCTGTGGCTTGGCTGGGCATCAGAAGCCATGACCACATAGACTTCCATCCTTTCCTGTATTCTTCCCTCTTGATTTATCCCCACTCACCATTCCACTGCCTTTTAGAAAAATATTTTTTTAAATAGTAAATAGAATGGTATAATGACCGTAAGAAATCAAGCAACATACACACTGGCTTTATATGTAAACCTATAGAGGTTTGAATTGAATTGCAAACGTACTGTTTTGAAAGGTAGTACATGCATTTGGAGATAATTATTGAAGGCAGTGGTGAAAATGAAGTCTCCTTCCGTGCCTCCTCTGTCCCTCAGCCATGCAGTTTTCCTTCCCAGAAAGAAGCTGATGTTGCCAGTGTCTCAAATGTCCTCTTGGAAATATACATACGCTTGTAAGTGCAAAGAAGACTTACAGACACGTGCCCTTGCATACCCATAGATCCATAGACACACGTGTGCCAGAATGTGTACGTGCGTGCATCCCTACCGTGCGTCAATTCTGTGTGTCACATGGCTGAAAGCACAGTGTGGTACACACCCCCTGCTTTTGTTGCTTGGCGTAATTTGGAGATCTTTCCTCTGAGTCCATAGAAAGCCGCCTTTTTCTTTTCTTTTCTTTTCTTTTCTTTTCTTTTCTTTTCTTTTCTTTTCTTTTCTTTTCTTTTCTTTTCTTTTCTTTTCTTTCTTTCTTTCTTTCTTTCTTTCTTTCTTTCTTTCTTTCTTTCTTTCGCAGACTGCTTAGACTTTTGTCATGTCGATGTTGAACCGGCTGCTCGTGGTGACATTTGGGCTGTTTCTAATCTTTCTGATAAATAGGGCTGCACTGAAGAATGCCGAGCCGCATCATTTCTCCCATGTGTGAATATGTACATGGGGGATCGATTCCTAGAAGTGGGATTGCTCCTTCAGTCCGTGCATGTGTGTGTTAAAATCTGGTAGATATGGGCAAATCGCTGTCCACGGAGACCACCCAAGAGCGCCTGACCCTCCACTCTCTTTTCAACCCAGTGTGTCCTCACATTCCTTACTCTTGCCAACATTTTGCCATTACGAGATAAAAAATTGGTATTTCCCTGAAGAATTACGCTTCTTTTCTACTGAACTTGAGTAGCTTTTCACGTATTGAAGAGCCATTTGAATTTCTCTTTGTAGGAGAGGTCTATTCATGTCCTTTACCCGATTTTCTCTTCTGTTGTTTGTTGCTTTTTCTTTTTGATGTTAAGCTTTTGATCTTTTTCCTCTGCTGGCTGACTGCAGTCCGTGTAGCTATTTGGTTACTGGTGTCTAAGCAAGAATTCAGAACCAGCAGTAAGGATGTGGGGCCAGGTGAAGTTTACTTCCTTTTCCAAATGGCAGCAATCAAAGGTTTTGGTGACCGTAGGAACACTCTGAGTATCATGTAGTAACATTTAGACGTATTGAATACACATTTACCAAATTCAGGGATGGTTTTGAGCCACAGCTGGTTGATGTTAAATGCATCTCTGGACACATGCATTGATGGCTTTACACAACGTTGTTAGTTGATATCTTCCTAGCTTTTTACCAAGGGGACACACGTGCATTTTTTGCCTGTAAATTTATTATTTCTTCTCTTTTCTTAGTCAATATTTTCATTCTAGAAAATGGGACAAGATATCTTCTTTCTTAAAGTAATTTAAAAGTTTTTTTAAATATTTTATTTTGAGAGAGAGCGAGAGAGTGCTAGCACGAGCAGGGGAGAAGCAGAGAGATGGAGGGAGAGAGAATTTCAAACAGACTCTGCACCATAGTGCAGAGCCTGACATGGGACTGAAACTCATGAACCGTGAGGTCATGACCTGAGCCGAAACCAAGAATTGGATGTTAACTGACTGAGACACCCAGGCGCCCCATGGGACAAGATATATTCTTTTTCTGTAAATTAGCCTTGTGGTCCAAATGTTTTGTAAAGTTCTCTGTTCCAAGTGAGTAATTAGTTAATGTTTGATCAAAAAGACAAATCTTTCCGAATGTTATTTTGCTACCCTTCCTAAAGGTATGCGCTTTAGCAGAGCATTTCTCAAACCATATTAGTAGGTGTTCAGTAATGTTAACAAAATGTGCCTGTGGTCACATTGATTTTGAAAAGACTGAATTAAATAAAATTTTTAAAATGCCTTCTTAGAGCCTTTAATATATTACTGGGTCCGTTGAATGTCCAAAGGGGGAAAAAAAATAAAGGATGCAGTATTTTATGCTGTCTTTTGCAAATGTATTTGACCACAGACACAGCTTTTGCTTTTTTTATGGCCTCTGCTTGAAATATTCCTCAAGCAATTAGCATAAAACTCAGGGGAGGATTAAGAGAAGGCATCAATTTATTTGCCCTCTGATTTGTCTGAATTATGCCAGACAAGAAACCTTATTGGAAATGGGGTTATTGACTATTTGACTACAATCAGATTTCTAAAATTAACTAGAAAACTCCTGCGGTTAAGCTCAGTATGTTGCAGATAAAGATAACGTGGTTACTTTCTCTGGTCTCCTTAAGATGTTATCAAAAGCATAAAATTAAGAGACCGAGGTCATTTCCAGTAAACCCTTCACGGGTCCTGCTTGAGGCCAAATGCTACTTTGCGTCAGAGGCGTCCACATCAAAACGGCTGGGGATGAGGTGTAGTGCTGGGACAGACAGAGGAGCCACTAGCTGGGGGGTTTAATGATGAGGGAAAAAGAGCCGGGAGGGGGACCAAAGAATCCAGCTCATTACAAGGGCGGCTTATTCTTTCCTGTTGAGTTTTTCTGAGATCGATTTTCATCCCTTCCCTTTGGCCTTTTCTTGATTCTTGAGGAATCCTGTCAACGTTTTTTTCTCAGCCTTCCTGAATCTTAGAACAGCGGCTCAGTGAAGTTCTGGAACACTGGTGCCTGGAGGTGTGTCTTAAGTCATCAGCAAGCCAAAGTAAACCACTAAAAGCACATGCATTTTCAAATTTCCGTGACATAGAATAGATTCAGGATTATCCCATAAAATATCCATTTTTACCTACTTTTGTTTAGGTGTCCTATTTGAGTGGAAAAGAAATGCTCTGATTGCATACGTTATATTCTGATTGCATAGTAGATAATGCACATTGCAGTAGAGCTTATGAGTTGTCTTATGGTTCCAGTTTAATCTTCTCATTTGATAAAATTGCACTTTAGCTACAGAGGTGCTGGGAGCTTCTGCTTTTGCAGTGACACGATCATTATGATTGCCCGATGAAGGGCAGCCAAAATGATGCAAGAGGAGTTTTCAGTAATGGTATTGTGGTGTTTAAAGAAGTAACAAGGTTAATTATTTGCATTCTTCAGCAGTCCACGCTTGTCCCTTTTGCAAAATTATCTGTACTTCCTATGAGGGAGAAGTCTAGAAAGTGAATCATTTGAAAAAAATGTAACACATTATTTTTAAAAGTCTATCTTTATTGTGATAATTATATAAGATGGATACTTTTAGAATTCTTTACTTGAAAATGTTTTTTAATATCTTCCCGTCTCCAAAACTAGTTGAGTCCCGTTAGTTGTTAATTTCCCTCCCTTACCAGTTTGCAGGGGGGGGGAGGGGTTCATCAAAACTGGGCTCACCCACACATGTGTATCCCACGGTCGGGGGGCGGGGTTGGTCTAGCGTGCACGTTCAAACACAAGTCACTAGAGAACCTAATGCCAAAGAGGTGCTTCCTCGACTTTTCTTCGCGATTGATAGCATCCGGTCTTGAGCCTTCATAGCAGTGGATGCTTATGCCTCTGCCTTCCCATTAGGAAACCAAGCACAACCTGATATTTGACTTCCACCTTTCCTGGTGGAAAGGTCAACCCTATGCTCATAAGCAACCATCTGACGTCAGCTCGTGGGCAGAGTTCTCAGGGTGGTTTGGAGCATAGGTCACAAGAGAAGCCCCAGTCAGGACAGCAAAGTGGACAGAGTAGCCGGACTACTTGGCGCCATGCCTGACACACGCTAAGCACTGAATATGTGTTAGCCACCGACCTGTGCATGATGGGACTGAAGAAGTCAGGAGTAGATGGGCAAAGACAAGCCAGGTGGGTGGAAATATTTTTCCTCTGCGGAGGTAGCCTGACTGCCAGGTTCGTCATCTCTATGTTAGAGAGGTCCCTTGAGCTGAAATTTCCATGAGGTGCTGGGCTCCATCAATAGGTGATCCATTGAGATAAAAAGGACTTGAGCCAGAGATAAACTAGACCTCACCTGGTGAGCTGTGCCTTTCCTATTCATTCGGAAGGTCTGCAAGCATATCCTCCGGGGGGACTTTCAGCGTGTCATGGGAGGCCCTGGCCTGTCCCCAGAGAGCTGCCCAGTGTGGTGGTTGCAGGCCCAGAGACTACCTGCGAACCTGCTGCCCAAGCAGCTAAACGTGCAGTAGTGGGACCCTTATTTCAGCTCTGCACAGTGAAGGCTCCATAACTGGACAGGCTGGAAGGCAAGGAGTCTCCCAGCCCAGTGCTAACGCTCGGAAGGAAAGAAGGGAGGACCAAATCCAGTGGGAGGAGCTCCTATCACCACGGGGTAGGTGACAATGCTATAAGATAGGGGTGACAGGTCAACTCAGAAACCCACCTCCAATGAGTCTTCAGCCAGCTGTGGAGCCACTAGAGAGGACAAAAAGAAAGAAGTCTGGATCAGCCCAGGAAGCAACAGCTGCAACCCCACCACAAAGGACCCCAGGATATTTCACAAACCAGGGAGGAGCCCATCTCCTGCTGATTCTGGAAGAGAGCCACGGGGTTGGCTCTCCATCGAGCAACGTCAAAGCCAGCTCTAGCACAAAACAGTGGTCCCACCGTGAGACAGAGAGGTGTTGGTTCCGAGGCTGTGGAGCGAGGAACATGGAGACCGCCATGGAGACAGCAGAGGGTAGCCAGGGGCTGGGTTTGGGGAGCAAGGGGGCCCGTAAACTTGGAGTCTCATTAAAAAGGAGACAGAGGAGCAAGCTACTGTGGGGGCCCAGGCTCGGAGAAGAGTTGCTGGAGACCATGCCAGCTTTCCTTTCTGCAGGTTAGATAAACAGAGAGACCGTCTCAGGATGGAACAGATCTTCTGTTGGAATCTCTATGTCCCACAGGCAGTGGCAATTTCACAGTGGGCTGATGGTGCGATGTCACCATGGTGTAGCTTGAGTCCCCTGTCTCCGGTCAGAAGACCCCAATCTCACGTTCATGCTCTTTAGAGCCAGTGCGAGGATGCTGCCTTGCTTCACGCCTTCCCGACTGGTTCCCCAATGCTGTAGCTGAAGTCCTACCATCACCACCTGCCTCTCCTCTCCTTCCTTCTCTCCCCACCGCCCCCCCCCCCTCCCCACCAAGGGGTCCTGAACATAGACCGGACTCCTGTCCTCTCAAGGGACAGTCAAGAGAAGGAGGAGGGGTGCAGGAAGTTTATGGGCAAGTAAAAGAGGAAAGTCATCACCCAGACATCCCACTCCTAAGTAGGTACCTGGGGGAAAAACATCTTATGAGTTCCAGAGAATGTTTATTATTATAGCAAAATGATTCATAACAATAGCAAGACGCTAGAAACACCCAAACTATTCGCCAACAGAAGAATTGATCAATTTTGGCATATGCATGATGCTAGAAAACAGCGGCAATGAATAGTATATTTTATACTACACCACATTAGTGTAGATGAAAGTTATAGTATTGCGAGTGGAAAAGCAGTTCACAGAAGAATACAAGTGATACAGCTCAAAACCAACCTGAGCAACTTATTTTGGGGGCTACATACCTGATAAACCTACACGGAAAAATAAGAGGGCAAAGATAAGCACATCTGATAAGCACAGATGTTAGGAATGTCGTTGGCTGTAGGGGGGGAGGTAGGAAGGGCGTGATCTCAGAGTTGGGAATTGCCCTGTTGAACCAGTAGACAACATCTGCCAGTAAGTGTGGAGAAAACTACCCCCAAGAAGAATCAGGTCAGAAAGAGTGTGGGGAGGGGTGGGGGGTGGATTGGGAGACGTGTTTTATGAGACACCTGTTGGGTGAGGAATGTTCCCCCCGGCAGTAGAGATGCTATGGACTTTCTCAGATGCCTTGGAATTTAGACCTGCCGATTGAATGGACCGAGTCTGCTCAGTACTGTGTCTGTGACACGAAGCACATGAGGTAAAGCAGCGCATGCCGATCTGTGCGCAAGACTCAAAAGTGTTGGATTAGTCGGGTGATGTCCTTTGTCTTTGATTTTTTTCATTCCCTCGATACTCGGCTACCGATTTTATAAACCAAGTGCATGAGTCTGGAAAAAATAATTTGACTTAATTTAGCTGTGACCTTCCAGGGGCTCTGGGATTTTGTTCGGGCCATGTTTAAATGAGGGTTACTCTTTTAGAACTCCAATGTTCCATGAGCATTCTATGAATCACAGCATGTCCGTTCATTGGCTAGGGCTGCCGTCACAGTGGCACAGTCTGGATGGCTTCAACCGCAGAACCTTACTGTCTCACAGATTCGGAGACTATAAATCTGAGGTCAAGGTGTGGGGACAGTTGGTTCCTACTGAGGCTGCGAGGGAAGGGTCTGTTCCAGGCTTTTGCCCTTGGCTTGTAGGTGGCCATGTTTTCCCACCAGCTCCCAACTGTGCATATCTGTGTGCAAATTCGCTTTTTAAGAAGGCCATCGCCTTCTTGGGTTGGGGTCAACTCTAATGACCTCACTTTAACGCGATCACATCTGCAATCACCCTATTTCCAAATAGTCATAGTCTGAGGCCTGGAGGGGGAGTTTGGACTTTACCAGATGAACCTGGGAAGCTCACGGTTCAGCCCACAACAATACGCTAATTTTATGCTTGATGGACTACTTTTCTCTTTCTTTTTAAAAGATTGTACATGGCAAGTCAAGGCAAATGATCGAAGCTTCCATGAACAGCCTCAATTTATGAACACAAAGTTCTTTTGTATTAAGGAGAGCAAATATGCGGTAAGTGGATATTAACTTTCTAAATTTAAAAAAAGTGTTTTTTAATGTTATTATTTATTTTGGGGAGTGGGGGGTGGGAGGGAGAGCGAGATCGAGAGCAAGCAGGGGAGGGGCAGAGAGAGGGAGATACAGAATCTGAAACAGGCTCCAAGCTCCGAGCTGTCAGCACAGAGTGACGTGAGGCTTGAACCCAGGAACCATGAGATCGTGACCTGAGCCGAAGTCTGACGCTTAACTGACTGAGCCACCCAGGCGCCCCATGGATTTTAACTTTCTAGCTCATCTTCGCTAAGAGCCAGTTTTTTCCAATAGCCATTATGCTTAGCAACTTCATGGGACACCTGCCTTCCAGATAATCCCCGGCCTGTTGTATTGATTATCATTGTCCGTCGTATAGAATATCATTTTTATTCATCACTTTGAATTTAATAAAGGTGAGTAGGGGTGGCTTGACAGAAGCCAAAACAAAATTATGCAGATGGAAAAGTTCCCTGTGTGCGTGCAGAGCTCTCTTAATGTTTTATAGAAGAATATACAACAGTGTCACAGAAACGTTATGTTTGAAAGTAATAAGAATTTGAAAGGAATCTTAAGAACCTATTTCCCCCTTTTCTGCCTGTGATAGATTTAGAGACCAAAGATCTTTTCACCCCAGAAGTCCTTATTACCTTTAAAATACGATCGGGGGGTGCCTGGGTGGCTCAGTCGGTTGGGCGGCCGACTTCGGCTCGGGTCATGATCTCGCGGTCTGTGAGTTCGAGCCCCGCGTCGGGCTCTGTGCTGACCGCTCGGAGCCTGGAGCCTGTTTCCGATTCTGTGTCTCCCTCTCTCTGACCCTCCCCCGTTCATGCTCTGTCTCTCTCTGTCTCAAAAATAAATAAATGTTAAAAAAAAAATAAAAAAAATAAAAAATAAATGAATAAAATAAAATAAAATAAAATAAAATAAAATAAAATAAAATAAAATACGATCGGGGCACCTGGGTGGCTCAGTCGGCCGAGTGTTTGACTTCGGTTCAGGTCACGATCTCACGGCTCGTGAGTCTGAGCCCCGCGTTGGGCTTGGTGCTGACCGTGCAGTGCCTGCTTTGTATCCTCTTGTCGCCTTCTCTCTGCCCCTCCCCTGCTTGCTCTCTCTCTCACTCTCGAAAATAAACATTAAAGCAATTATTAAAAAAATAATCCAATATGATGAAGGGTCCCCCGTCAGGTGCGTGCTTACACGTCGTAACGTGTCTTTTAGTCGCTAGGACAGCTGCAGCAGAGCCACAGACGGGCTGGTTTAAGACAACAGAAATGTATTCTCTTACAGTTTAGGGGCCATGAGTCCAAAATCAAGGTGTCGGTCCGGTTGGTTCCTTCCGGAGGGTCTGAGGCAGCGTCTGTTCCAGGCTTCTGTGCCGGCTTCTGGAGGTTGCCGACAATCCTTGGCCTTCCTTGGCTCGTGGACGCATCCCTCCACTCCCCGGCTCTGTCTCCACACAGCCTTGTCCCCGTGTGTCCCTATGTCTGTGTCCACTTGTCCTCTCCTTCTTCTTCTTCTAAAGGCAGCAGACATTGGATAGAGGGCCCACCTTCATCCAGCATGACGTCACTGTGACTTGATTACAGCTGCAAAGACCCCCTTCCCAAATAAGATGACAGTCACGGCTATTGGAGTTAGGACGTGAGCGTATCTTTTAAAAGGGGCACACGATTCAACACACAACAGTGCCTTTTACTTTACACAGTAGACTTCATCCCCCTTCAGTAAAAGAGTGTTCCTTTGCCAGCATCGTCGTTCGGGCTGACGTCTCCCTTTGCCTTGTTTTCTTTTTTTTTATTGTTGTTGTTGTTGTTTTTAATGTTTGCTTATTTTTGAGAGAGAGAGACAGAGCATGAGCGGGGTAGGGGCAGAGAGGAAGACACAGAATCCAAAGCAGGCTCCAGGCTCTGAGCCGTCAGCATAGAACCTGACGGGGGGCTCGAGCTCACGAACCATGAGATCATGACCTGAGCTGAAGTCGGACGCTTCACCGACAGAGCCACCCCGGCGCCCCAGCCCTATTTTCTAAGAGGCTCTGAGGAGTCCAGGAATCTGCCAGCCGTGTCCGTTTGCTCAGTCAGATTTGCCACAGAGACCTTTGAAGTGAAATGTCTGCTGCTTGTTGCTGTCTCTGACCTCAGCCTCCAAGGAGTCATTCTGAGGCCTGATTAGATTTAAAAGTGTAAAGGAAATCTTGGTGTCTTCCTGGCCCATGTTCCTGTGTCCCTGTAGGCCGTCAGGCTTTAGTGATTTTCACAGGGGTGTATACATCAGGATAAAAGCACGGCCCCATGTAGAATGACCCTTTCTTTTTTTTTTCTTTTCCCAACAGAGTAACGCAATTAAAACGTACAAGTATAATGCCTTTACCTTTCTACCAATGAATTTGTTTGAGCAGTTTAAGAGAGCAGCCAATTTCTATTTCCTGGTCCTTCTTATCTTACAGGTAATGCCCTTTGATATCTGAAATCTGTTTTGAGTTACGATGACTCAGTAACATTTAAGTTGTGGACACATGTAATCTTAAAAGTTGTTGTATTAACAGCAGGCTTTTTGCACACAAGGAAATAGTGCCTCATACAGAACCAGCTCGACAATGTTAAATAAACAGGGGAAGGAAGCAAATGGAAAGAGTTTAATTCTATATTAAAAAAAAAAAATCAGTCGCGTACTAATGTGAATGTTAAAACTGGTTTCCCTGAAGTGAATACAATTAAAACCTTTACATTGTACAATTATTTGTACCCTAAAATTCTATTTATTGTGTGCCTGCCCTTTGTTTTTCATGCAGGTGCTTAATTTCGTCAAGAATATTATTTATTTGTACCAATGTTTGGGTCATAATTCTCAATAGATTGTTTTTGTGAGTTGGTTTTTGTGTTGACAAAAGGCCTATTCCTTTCCTGAGGCTGTTTTTTTTTTTTTTCTTGATTGTGGCAAAGGATCCACTTATCTAGAGAGTGTTAATTTTACCTATCTAGAAATCGTTGTTATAATCGAGGGAACTCTACACCCTCTAGTTACCAGACTATCAACCTTTAGCACTTGACAACAAGCCTTGGATTTGGAAAACCGTCTCATCCGCTGGGATTTACCGAAGAGGGTTTCATGCAAATGGGAACATGTGTGTATCCGGGTGGGGATGGGGGAAGCAGGGAGCGGCGAGGAAGCAGGAGGGAGAACCGGATCCCCAACAGATTTAGTAGGATATGAGATCTACTGGCTTGGCAGTATAGAATGTTCCTGTTACCAAGAGGGACCTTTGAAACCGGCCCACGTGGAGACAAACCCTAAAATTTGAAGGTACTGCTATGTCATAAGTGGGCCAGTCTTCCCTTCTTTCCTTCTAGCAAGGAAAAGGGGGAGTTACATTGATAATACTGTGGCAAATGACCGTTCTCTCTTTCGACCAACCCCCAATCATCTTCTCTTAAGATCTGGCAATTTAAGTTAAAGTGATAGTAATAGCTTTAGACAGCCCTTTGCTGGTTACTTCACTTACTTCTTGTACTCTGTGATGTAACTGCTATCATAACCTCCATTTTCAGAGAAACTGAGGCCCGTGAGGCACCGGAGCTTGTTCAAAGTCCCAAAGCCCTAAGCGAGAGAGTGGGGCAGGACTTGGATCCAGGAACTTCACCGCAAAGCCTGTCATTTTATTTTTTTTATTTATTATTATTTAAAAAAAATTTTTTTAACGTTTATTCATTTTTGAGACAGAGGGAGAGCCTGAATGGGGGAAGGTCAGAGAGAGAGGGAGACACAGAATCGGAAGCAGGCTCCAGGCTCTGAGCTGTCAGCACAGAGCCCGACGCGGGGCTCGAACTCACGGACCGCGAGATCATGACCTGAGCCGAAGTCGGCCGCCCAACCGACTGAGCAACCCAGGCGCCCCAGCCTGTCGTTTTAACGACTACGTCCTGTGACCTGATGATCCGTAGGATGGTTACAAGAGATCTCGACTAAACTCGCTTCCCAATCTTTTGTTCCAACTTCAAGGCTGTCTTGATGGAGGCAGGGCTTCCTCCGAGGCCCAGCGCAATCACTGGCTTTCAGAGGCATCTACTACCTGTTGCCGTCCTTGCCTCCATCATGAGACCCTCAGAGACCACTGGCTAAGCAACCAGCAGTGGACAGCCTGCTACATGCATTCCCTATAAAAGCTGAAGGACTACTTGTCCCAGCTCCCCACACGGCCCTCCCTCCCGTTAGTTACGATTGTCACAAAGAGTTTGGAGCAGTTCTCTTTTAGCCCCCCTGGTGTCCAGTTAAGGTCGCAATGAGACAATTTCAGGGGCCACTGTTCTCTGGGGCCTGTTCCAGGAGGCCATAAGCTAGAGAGGGCGGCCAGAAGGTGGTCGGCTGGAGGCTTCGGTGACTTTCCTACCTGCCCTACAGGACGTAGACTTGGAGGTTAGAATCAGCAGTTACCTGTAGATGCCGTGCCTTCGTGGGCACACACGTCTACCTGGTATTTCTTTCAGGCAATTCCTCAAATCACGACGCTGGCATGGTACACCACCCTGGTGCCCTTGCTCCTGGTGCTGGGCATCACGGCCATCAAAGACTTGGTGGACGACGTGGTAAGGATTTCTGGGGCAACTTTCTCCTCCCTGCTGTGAGCTTATCTTAGTTTGGCGTTAATATCTCATGTTTGGAGAATATTCAAATAACCTTTCCCCTCCTCTCTTCTAAAGGCTCGCCATAAAATGGATAATGAAATCAATAATAGGACGTGTGAAGTCATTAAGGATGGCAGGTACTGTGTCTTCCTTAACTTAGTTACAAGAACAGAACGGATAAGTATGTCTAGAAACATACTCAGAGATAACCATTCCACACTTGGAAGTCTATTGGCACAGCAGCCTTTTCGTTATAAGAGTCTCTCTTAACTTACTAAGACTTGGTACCCTCCTTGTGACCCAGGGGCTACAGCCAAACTGGGTTGTGGGCGCTCGTCCTTTGAGCCCTGTGGCATCAGCACTCGTGTGTTTTCATGGCTCCTTCAGCCTGGAGCTCCCATCTCTGCTGTTCCCAACTTAGGTGTTCGGGACTTTGCTCGAATGTCTTGACCCCCCTTTCCTGGTTCTCCCTTCACTGTGCAATCAAGACCTTGTCGCTCTCATCTTTCTTATCAGGATTATTTGTGTGTGTGTGTGGGAGGGGGTACCTGGGTGGCGCAGTCAGTGAAGTGTCTGACTTCAGCTCAGGTCACGATCTCACAGTCTGTGAGTTCGAGCCCCGCGTCGGGCTCTGTGCTGACAGCTCGGAGCCTGGAGACTGCTTTGGATTCTATGTCTCCCCCTCTCTCTCTGTTCCTCCCCTGCTTGTGCTCTATCTCTCTGCTTCTCAAAAATAAATAAATGTTAAAAAAAATTAAAAAAAAAAAAAAGAGAATTATCCGTGTAGGTGTCTTCCCTTCTGTCCTGAACTATAAGTTTCTCAAGGGGACTGTCTTGATGGTAACTGGTTGTTTTTTGTCCATCAGAGTCTCCAACGCACAGAAAGGGCTCAATAAATGTTAAATAAATATTGTCCACTGTGACCAGTAATGAGTTGTTCTCTGAGCAAGCGCCTGGAGGCAGAACCACAAAGTCAAGTGCTAAAAATAGCGACTAAGAAAATGTCGAGTCGCTATGATGTCCACCTGAAACTGTAGGATATTGTATGTCAATTATACTTCCCTAAAAAGAAAAAAAAATAGTGATGAAGGCCCAGTTCAAAGACTTTTTTTGTGTCAACACTGAGAAAAATAAGGTGATTTGCAGGCACTGTTCCACTGTGTCTAATTTGGAGATAGACTGCGTCAGCCTATACATCTGTTGGGATGGCTTTTTTCCCCTCCCAAATAAATGGATTCTGTTCCGAAGGGTACCTTTCAAATCACTTAGAATTGCTCTGATGAAGAGCAGTAGGTTCTTAGCCAGCCCGCACAACTGTGGCCATGGCTCACAACCTGGCTGACTCCACTGGTAAAGAGTAGCTCCGAGTGGCCTTGAATTTGGGGGTCAGAGTGCATATCTGATAGGGCCACGGCTCCAGCTCCCCCTAGAGGAGGGTCAAGCCTGTGCGGGGACTTGCGCATTGTGGGGCAGGGCAGCGGGACCTCCCAAGGGGAAACCAGATGTCACAGTGGAAAGGCTCAACACAGTTGCCACTCACACCCCCAAAGAGCTGTGGCAGGAAGGTTCTTAACTTGCTCGTTTATAATTTGACACCCATTTGCAAATTCTAATTTACAGTTTTAGAGATGCTGAAATGTAAACTAACTACGACTTAATTTATTGAAAGATAAGCCAAATTCTATTTTTTTAAATCCTGAGATGGAGAAGTGTGTGTTTGATTCTAATAAAATTGGTCATGCTGGGGTATAAGCGTATATTTAAAGTGTATTTTAAATGAAAAGACACTGTCTCAAAAATAAATAAAAACATTTAAAAATTTTTTTTAAAAGTGTGGGGGGAGGGGGCACCCGAGTGGCTCAGTCGGTTAAGTGTCCGACTTCAGCTCAGGTCATGATCTCACAGTCCGTGAGTTCGAGCCCCGTGTCGGGCTCAGTACTGACAGCTCAGAGCCTTGAGCCTGCTTCAGATTCTGTGTCTCCCTCTCTCTCTGCCCCTCCCCTGCTCATGCTCTGTCTCTCTCTGTCTCAAAAATAAATAAAAACATTTAAAAAAAATTTTTTTTAATAAATGAATAAACAAAACTAGTTTCAATCTCCAGGTCTCTCTTATCCATGAATTAATGGGAGCACAAACATGGTAATTGGAGTTCTGCCTCCGAAAATATTAAGTTTATTAGTTGTGATAGATTCATAATCTCTGTTATGGGTATCTTTTCTATGTGTGAAAAGTTTTCACACAGACCACTGTATTTTAAAACTTTTTAAAATGTTGATTTGTTAGACATTTAAATGGCTCTTTCCTGTGAAACTTAAGACAGAAAAATAGTCATCTGTTTAATTTTATTTTGCATTTGATCAGTGTCCTTATTAGGCTTATGAGAAAAGCAATGCGTGCTCATTGAAAAGGCAACTTAATAGGGAGGAGGCATGCTCGAAAGTTCCCTGAGGATTCCAGGTGGCCCGTGCAGGAGCCAGAATGTGTTCCCGTCCTGGGACCACCTGGGTCCCGCGTCCTGAGCAGGTGGTTGACAACCCAGAGGCAAGAGAACAGGAGACTGGAAGCCCAGGATGTGAGCAAAAAGAGAGGAGGAGCCCAGTAGCTCCTTGCCGCACGTTTGAGTAGCCCCATCGAGCCTTCCTGCCATGACGCCACACGGAAAGAACACATCAGTCATTACCATCATCGCCGCTCCCTTCAGAGGATACTGTGATTCACGTGACCACTTCATGGGGTTTCATCATGAAATTGGCCGAAGTTTCAGGAAACCTTTTTTCTGGGCTCTTCACGTTTCCCCAGAAATCATTGGCTCCTAGAGAGAATAATTCCAAATCCTTTGCCAGTAACTTTTGAAAGGCCGGTAAACTCTCATTCCTTTTGACATTTAGGTTCAAGATTGCCAAGTGGAAAGAGATTCAAGTTGGAGACGTCATTCGGCTGAAAAAGAATGATTTTATTCCCGTAAGTGAAGAAGCCCCGCGTCCCTCATCTATTATCCTCTCGTCTTCCGCGGGTGGCCCTGGGGATGTCAGTATCGTTGATGTGTCTTGTTTTGCACAGGCCGACACGCTGCTCCTGTCCAGCTCCGAGCCCAACAGCCTCTGCTACGTCGAAACAGCTGAACTGGATGGGTAAGTGGGTCTTGGCTGGGCCCATTTTCAGGCCGACCGTTAAAGGCGCATTCGCTGCATCGAAAATTGCATCAGAAGGGAAGCCCCGAGATCTAGCTTTGCCTCTACCCCTTGCTGGCCGTCCCGCGGTGTCCCTAGCAGACCAACCTCTCTTTTTTCAATTCCGTCTGTAAAGTGGGGCTCTCACGCCCGCCCTTCCCCCCACTTGTAGGGAGGGTTGAAAGGGATGGACACGTGAGCCCTTTGCGTACAGCTGAGCAGTGTCCACACACGTGTGAAGGACGATCAGAGTAATGAATTTCCGAGAAAACAGATTTTTTAAAGTGCTTGTCAATGGACGACTCTGAGTTTTCCCTTTGTTGGCTTTGGTTAGTATAGGAGCCCTTAAGGGAATCAAGTTCTGTTTTTGACCAGTTTTGAATACATTCATTGAGTGCCTGGTAAGTTGCATTAGCTTCATGTGTTAGCTCACTTGATCTTCTCAGCGACACGATGAGATTATTACCTTGACATTGCCCTTGAGGAAAGTGAGACACAAGGAGGTGAAGTAGCCAGCCCGAGGTCACTTAGTAAGTGGCAGGGCTGGGATGGTGCTCGCCTGTGCTGGCTGTCCAGGTTAGTGTCTGCATCGCTCCCTCTGATACGAACACCCCTCCTCACACCCTCGATGCACGTAACTTGTTTGTGGAGCGCTGAGATCATCTCGGTGCAACCAGGTCTGTCTTTGGTCTATAAATTAGTCAGGTGATCAATCATACCTATAAAACAGCTATTATCCCCATGAGTGAGAGACTTGGAAGCTCTCCGAAGGTAGCAAATCCTACGTGCCCTGTCAGAACAAACAGAATGGGGAGGTCGAGGGCCACAGTCAACTTCTGAATATATGGAAACCCCGAGTCTATCTTCGTGAAGGCTGCAGAAGGATGTCTGTCATGTGCAGACAGCATCGCCGTCCCGATGCCCAGCCTGACTCTCTGTGTCCCTGAGCGCCCACCTTCCCTGCTCTGTGGGTGGGACATGCCAAGTATTGGAGGGTAAGGTTCCCACCTCCTTTCCTAATTTTCTAGATAGAAGTGTCTTTCAAAAATAGGGGATCCAATTGTTCACTCTGGAAAATAATAGGTTGATAGAGTCCAAGCACTTTCCGTAACAAATCCGTCTTGTAGAATCATCTTAACGTGAAGAAGCTAAAATTTTTTTAAGTGTATTTATTTTGAGAGAGAGAGAGAGCAAGAGAGAGGGTGCACCAGCACATGAATGGTAGAGGGGCAAGAGAGAGAGAGAGAGAGAGAGGGAGAGAGAATCCCAATGCGCTGAGCCTGATGTGGGGCTCAGTCTCACAACCTTGAGATCATGACCTGAGCTGAAATCAAGAGTCAGAGGCTTAACCCACTGAGCCACTCAGGCGCCCCTAGAAGCTAAGTTTTTATTTTTATTTTTATTTTTTTTTTTAATTTTTTTTTTCAACGTTTATTTATTTTTGGGACAGAGAGAGACAGAGCATGAACGGGGAAGGGGCAGAGAGAGAGGGAGACACAGAATCGGAAACAGGCTCCAGGCTCTGAGCCATCAGCCCAGAGCCTGACGCGGGGCTCGAACTCACGGACCGCGAGATCGTGACCTGGCTGAAGTCGGACGCTTAACCGACTGCGCCACCCAGGCGCCCCAGAAGCTAAGTTTTTAAATAGCAGTGTGGTAGTTAAGTCTAGACTGGCAGTAAGAGGTTAGTAAGAAGGAGGACAGGAAGCTTGTAAATGCCTCCGTCCCATTCATAGTGCTCCACAAAAACAAACAGCAAAGGGGACCAGCATCTTCCAAGTCAGGAGTTTTTCTGTAGTTCAGGAAATAACCTCACTAAACTCCAAGTTCCAAGGCAAACTGAGAGTTCAAAAATAGGAAAAGCTAATGATCTGGCTTCTGCTGCCAGGTATACCTAACGTTACTTTGCACAATTTTTCTTATGTGCCTTTTTGAGATCCTGAATTTGTTCATTCAATTCCTTTTCTCCCTCTCCCTTTAGAGAAACCAATCTCAAGTTCAAAATGGCGCTGGAAATCACACACCAGTGTCTCCAGAGAGAAAATTCACTGGCAGCATTTGATGGTTTGTGCAGACATGCCTTACTTTGTTTTCGATTTTAGTTGCTCAACTCCGTCCCAATTAATTAAAACCAGAAAATCTTTCATGTGTGAATACTTATGTGAATCATATTTTTCTGAAGGTTTCGTTGAATGTGAAGAACCCAATAACCGACTGGATAAGTTTACAGGAACGCTATTTTGGAGAAACACAAGTTTTCCTTTGGATGCTGATAAAATTTTATTACGTGGCTGTGTAATTAGGAACACCGACTTCTGCCATGGATTGGTCATTTTTGCAGGTAATTTCAGAGTTTCTTGGGAAATTGATGTGATACGTGCTTTTAAGATTTTTTTTTAATGTTTATTTTATTTATGAGAGTGAGAAACAGAGCACGAGCAGGGGAGGGGCAGAGAGAGAGGGAGACACAGACTGCGAAGCAGGCTACAGGCTCTGAGCTGTCAGCACAGAGCCCGATGTGGGGCTTGAACTCACAAACCGTGAGTTCATGACCTGAGTTGAAGTCGGACGCTTAACCAGGCGCCCCTGATATGTGCTTTTAAGATTTAAAGGAGCGGATTGCTCTTCTGTTCATTCTCCATCGAAATGAAAGGAAGCATTGACTTTCCCAACTATTGATTGTATTGAATTTTCCATTTTTAGGTGCTGACACGAAAATAATGAAAAATAGTGGGAAAACCAGATTCAAAAGAACTAAAATTGATTACTTGATGAACTACATGGTTTATACGGTATTTACTTTCCGTTTCAGTAGATGAGAGGCTAGACTACTATCTTTTACTCTAATTTTGTTGTATGTTTTTCTTATGTAGAGAAATCTTAACCTCTGCAGGCCAGGTAGAAAAATGCGTGAGGCATTCCAAGAGACAGAACTCTCTTACTTTCCCTCAGAAACGCCGTATTCTAATCGGAGAATCCTTTTGGGAACCGAGGTTCCACTTGTAGGGTCCCCTGAATGGTTGAGTATTTTGTCAACTGGAGTGACCAGTTGGAAAACCGGGGAGCCCGAGATAAGTTAGTGGGGCCGGGCTCCTGTCAACATAAGGTTGATTTTACTGCTGTTAGTTTCCCATAGGGGTAGTTCTCTTAAAAGCAAACTTTCCTCCCCAGCATGTAGTATACAAGTGTAAATATAAAGCAAGGCTAAATATAAAGTGTGTTGAGGGCCCCCAAGACCACCCCCAGGTTTGGTGATTCACTGGAAGGACTCACAGAATAAAACATCTAGTTGCCCTCATAGCTATGACTTATTGTGACTTATTTACAAAGCAAGATCAGCAAAGGCAAAAGGCTCATGAGGCAAAGTCTGGAGGAAGCCAGGTGCAAGCTTCCAAGGGTCTTCTCCCAGTAGGGTCACATGGCAAGACACCCCTCCATTTCCCTAGCAACAACTTGTGACAGCCCATGTGAAATGTCTCTACCAGGGAAGCTCATTGGAGACTCAGTGCCTGGGATTTTATTGGGGTCTGGTCACACAGGCCCCATCTGCCAGGGATGTACCAAAATTCCAGATTCCCTGAAGGAATGTAGGGGATCAGCATAAACCATATTGTTTTACACAAACAGGCACCATGAGCCATTCTTATCAGGGAATAAGAAATAAGGAGAGGAAGGGGGAAGAAGAGAGGAAACCTTTCCAAAATCTAAGTTCCTAGATGCCGGCCAAAGGCCAACCTTGCAAGCAGGACAGCGTCTCAGGCCCAGCCCCAAGATGTTGGGCAGTGCTCCAATTTCCCAATGAAAATTAATTTTTTTCCCAAGTATTTAGCTCAATTTAACTTATGCTAAAACTTATTTAGCATAAGTTTTTAGAGACGTCAAATACTTACCATACTTTAATTACATATACACATTTAAAGTTGTATAAAAGTAATACGTTAAAGAAACAGTTCTTTTTTTCTTTCATCTCCCATTTCGTGAAAACTTTTCATGTGCATCTTCCGTGTCATCGTCCCGGTTATGGCCAGAGTACTCACGACGAGTTCCTCTCTCATCCTGAGCCCTGTGGTTTTGAGATATAGCACTTTTGGAATCTGTGGCCAGAAATTTCAATCTGTCCTTGGAAATCGTCTTCCTACCACAATTATCCGAATACCACTGGGATGGTCGACTTTTGCATTCATCCCAAAAGTATATACTCGTCATTTCCATAACAGAATACTCACTGTACCTCTTCAGAAATGGTCTAAACCTTAAGTGGTAATGAAGTCTTCAGGAATAATTACCTGAATCGGGGTGAAATTCCCTTATGTTCTCTTTTAAAAAGTTATTTCCGTCAACTATTTTCCATAAATGTCCCAGTTCAGCGTTATCTGAAATTATTTCATCCTAAGGTATCTTCCCCCAACAGTATGGTATTATTCAAAGTAAAAGTAATTGATAGGATGCCCTGTAATGTGGGAATGTTTAAGGATTTGAATACAAGACACCAACCTTCTCTTTCGAACAATAGTTTTGGGAAGAAAACTGCACCTATATGTATTGTGTAGGATAAATCAACCAACCGTAGAACTCAAATAGGCTTTCAAAGCCTTCGTAGGCGCTGTTTTTCCTTTAAGTGTGTTGTGTTTACAGACTACTAAGTTATCATAAATGTCCTGGAGTATTGAGTGAGGTTAATTAGCATCTATGAGAGTCTGGGGGTTGGGGGTTGGCGATCCATCTTCCAAACACTTCCGTGTGTTATGTCTTCCAGATCTTTGTTGTCCTCATTCTGCTTTCTGCTGGTCTGGCCATCGGCCATGCTTACTGGGAAGCTCAAGTTGGCAATTACTCTTGGTACCTCTATGATGGAGAAGACTTTACACCCTCCTACCGCGGATTCCTAAATTTCTGGGGCTACATCATTGTTCTAAACACCATGGTGCCCATCTCTCTCTATGTCAGGTAAGCCTGTCCTCTCTTCGGCCTTTTGCTTTAAGGAAGAATGCAGTACATTTTCCCAACTTTGCCCCTTCATCTCTATCAATAACTGTTTCAAAGGTCATACGGAACAAGTAAGAAAATAGCTTCATTTCAGAATTGGGGCTAATATAGGGAGAGGAAATTAACTTTGGAGTGTCTGTTCTGTGCCAGGCACAGCACTTTGTATCTTGACCGCTTTATAGATAAAGACAACCGGGGTTCAGAAGTCACTCACTTGGTAAGATTGCTTCTCAGTGGACTCAAAGCCCAGGCTTCAGAAAGGGCCTTGGGAGAAAGCTGGAGATTTAGACTGACCTGGGAAAACTTAGTTGTTTTTCTTTTTAGGAGCCTTCCTAATCTCTTCTCTGTGTCTTCCTTATTACCACCTGGTACATCCATTGCCTGTAAAACGCGTGCTGGGAATGCCTCTCTCCCTGCCCTCATTCAGCCTCTCAAAATGTTCTGTTTCTTATCTTAATCTGAACCGTAATAAAGGAGTCAGGGTCATATCTGTGACAAACAGTGATCACCTTGCTGAGTGAGATTTCTTCTTCTTCTTCTTCTTTTTTTTTTTTTTACTTTTTTCTTTCTTTACTGCCAAAGTTCGCTGTCATTCATCGATTGGATTTTAGACCATTGGTAGAGGAGTTGTGCCTTGGAATATCCCCAGCAGCCAGAGTCTACCTTGACCTCCAATTAAGTAACAGCCCAGAGACATACAGGATCACATACACGTCTGTAATTAGGAGCACTTAGTTTATTTTAATTTTATTACATGTGCATTTGTTTTATTTTTAATCTTATTACATGTCGTTAACATTGCTCGTTCACTAGTAAGTAGAGCCCTGGGGAGCCATGTGTTTGCAGCCGCTTTAAAAAAGGAGAAACAACAACAGAAACCTGAGATAAGATTTACCTTTGTGGAGGGAGCTACCAAACAGATTATTTTGTCTAAAACCACGAATGTATGTTATAAAATAAACCGTGTATGTCGTTCCTGGTTTTAGAAAGTCATGTCACGTAACTAACATGGTTTCCTTCTTTCTCTTAGAAATAAAGGTCCTTCTACAGCACAAGTGGATCAGGTCGTTCTGCTTTGTTTTCTACCCTTTGTTTCCATTTCATTCAGGATAAACTCATTATGGAGGCCACACTGTGACCCACAAGGCCCAGCATGGTCTTGTGCTGTTCATCCCCTCGCTCCTACAACCTCTTATATGACCACTTCCTCCTTGGTCTCCCCCAACATTAGCCTCCTTGATAGTCCTCACGGGTGCCAGTACCTGCCACAGAGCCTTTGCACCTGCTCTGGTCTCTGTCTGCAACGTTCTTCCCTCTTATCTCCATAGTTGCTCTTTCATTTGCTTCGGGTCTCTGCTCAAAATCCACTCCGTCTTAAATATCACGCTATCCCTTATTCTGTTCTCACCCTGCTTTGATTTTCTGTGGGGGATTTTCACCACATGATAGATGTACAGGTTTATGGATTTGTCCCCATTAGAAGGTAACCTCCTTGAAGGCAGAGGTTTTGTTGGGTTTGTTTCCCTGGGGAACCCCCCGCCCCCCGCCCCGTACCTAGAATGCTATCTGTACATAGTAGGCACTCAGGAAATATTAACAGGGGGAGGGAGGGAGTTCTTTTTCCACCCCTTTAACTTATTATAAAGACATCTTTTGCCCAGTTAACAATTGCTGGATATGTAAACAGCTTCCTTATAACTGAGATATATTTAATCCCTTAGAGTTTTTCAAATTGTGATGATTCCTTTAGACTGTCTTATTTGGGACAGTCTATAACCTTATAAGACTTTAGGGGGAGAAAACACTATGTTTTTTCAAAGTGTGGAATCACAACGTAGGGGTCATTTGCCAAAAGCACACCGATTCTGTAACCTAGTGGAACCTCATCGACAACCGGGGGCAGAGGTAAACATGGGAATGACGGGGGCAGGGGTGAACACGGCCATTCCAGGTGTCCCGAGTGTGATGGGAATGAGAGAAAAGAGAGTAGAGATTGCCACATCGTCACCATGTCCCTGGTCCCACAGGGCTGTGTTCTGAGCGTGGGGTGCTGTGGCCAGATGTTGTCAGGAATGAGTGGGAAATCGCGCCAAACGAGGTGCGTTGACCCTGAAGCTGGAGAAGGAGGTGTCTGGTCGGGAGAACCCAGAGGCTTGGCCCACGGGCCACCACGTGGCTTGTCTCTTGGCAGATGAGCAGCTCGCTGTGGCGCGCACAAGTCGAGACAAAGCTCGCCGCCTGCCTCTCGTGTCGGAGAGCACCGTCCACGCTAATGTGTTGTCTTGCCTTCCTAGCGTGGAGGTGATCCGTCTGGGACAGAGTTACTTCATAAACTGGGACCTGCAGATGTACTATCCTGAGAAGGACACGCCCGCCAAGGCGAGAACCACCACGCTGAATGAGCAGCTTGGGCAGATCCATTACATCTTCTCTGATAAGACAGGGACGCTCACGCAAAACATCATGACTTTCAAGAAGTGCTGCATCAATGGGCAAATATATGGTGAGTGGAAGCCATCGCTCCATCCCTGAGCACGTGTGACCAGCACCTGCTGTCCCAGAATTGCTGGTGCCGTCCGGGCGCACGGCCCCGGTGGCCACTTGGGGCCGAGTCCTGAAGTGGCTTCGCTGGCGGCACTGGGAACGCACGCGTGGGAGAGGTCAGAGGTCAGAAACAGGCACACACTCCTCAAGAAATCAGACACAAAATTACCATGTGATCTAGCTTCGGAGGGGATCCCGAAAACACCAAAAGCAGGGACCGGAAGAGATCTTCGCACAACTACGGTCATACGAGCATTATTCGCAGTAGCTAAAGTGTGGAAGCAACCCAAATGTGAGTCAGTGGATGAGCGGATAAACAAAATGTGGTCCCACATACAACGGAACCTGGTGTAGCCTTAAAAAGGAAAACATTCTGGGGCGCCTGCTTGGCTCAGTCAGTTGAGCGTCCGACTTCGGCTCAGGTCAAGATGTCACGGCTCACGGGTTTGAGTGCCATCAGCACAGAGCCCGCTTCGGATGCTCTGTCCCTCTCACCCTCTGACCACCCCCCCCCCCCAACTCATGCTCTGTCTCTCACTCTCTAAAAAATAAACCTTTTTAAAAAATTATTAATACAGTGTTTTACATTCTTTTGCCACAGTACTTAAAAAAAATTTTTTTTAATGTTTATTTATTTTTGAGAGAGCGTGAGCAGGGTAGGAGCAGAGAGAGATGGAGACACAAAGTCCAAAGCAGGCTCCAGGCTCTGAGCTGTCAGCACAGAGCCCGACACGGGGCTCGAACTCACAGACCACGAGATCACGATCGAAGCCAAAGTCGGACGCTTAACTGGCTGAGTCACCAGGGCGCCCCTGAAAAATAGACATTTGAAAACAAATTTTTTTTTTTAAGAAAGGAAAACATTCTGACACACGCTGTAGTGTGGATAAACCTTGAGGACCCGGTGCTCAGTGAAATGAGCCAGTCACACAAGGGCGCAGTTAGTATGATTCCACTTATATGAGGCCTTAGAACAGTCAAATTTATAGAAACAGGAACTAGAATGGGTGGTTGCCAGGGACCGGGGGCAAGAGAGGATGCAAAGTTATTGTTTAATGAGTACAGAGTTGCAACTTTACCAGATGAAACAGCTATGGAGTGGACGGTGGCGATGTTATGCAGCAGCGTGATTGTATCTAGTGTTACTGAACTACAGACTTCAAAATGGCTAAGGTCTGGGGCGCCTGGGTGGCTCAGTCGATTGAGCGACCGACTTCGGCCAAGGTCATGATCTCGCGGTTCGTGAGTTCGAGCCCCATGTCGGGCTCTGTGCTGACCGCTCGGAGCCTGGAGCCCGCTTCAGATTCTGTGTCTCCCTCTCTCTCTGCCCCTTCCCCGCTCATGCTCTGTCTCTCTCTGTCTCAGAAATAAATAAACACTAAAACAAAAATGGCTAAGGTCAGGGTGCCTGGGTGGCTTAGTTGGTTAAGCATCCAACTCTTGATCTCAGCTCAGGTCATGATCTCACAGTTCGTGAGATCAAGCCCCGCATCAGGCTCTTTGCTGGCAGCATGGAGCCTGCGTGGGCTTCTCTCTTTCCCTCTCTCTTTCTGCCCCTCCCCTGCTCGCAGACTCTCTCTCTCTCTCTCTCTCAAAATAAACTTAAAAAAAATGGTTAGGGTGATAAATTTTATGTTATATCTATGCCACCCGATTATTTTGAAAAAGGTAATTTCCATTCTAATATTCTAAAACATGCTGTATATTAACAAAAATATTCAGGCTAATACTGTATTCGATTCGAATGCTCTAACTTTTAAATAAAGGCTTAATACAATTTTTTAATAGCTACAGGAACACTGTGCTTTTTCCTTGTAGAAAACTATACTATGAATATGTTTTCACAGAAGGGGCATCTCAGATGTGGGAGCCCATGAAGAAGGTGGGACACTGGGGAATTAAGGAAGTGGTTCTCACGTACATGGTGACAGTCCCTTTCTAGCTGGGGGATAGATAAAGCACTTCAGAGGACAGGGGTCTGGCCCCAGAGGAGGATGCGGTATGGAACAAAAGAAGCACCAGTGTTTGAACCTCTAGACCAGGGGTCTGCAAACTCCTTCTGTAGAGAGCCCAATAGGAAATATTCTAGCCATTGCAAGCCAAAGGTGGTTCGTATCAGACTTTCTTCTTTGTTATGTTCTGTTTGGTTTTTACAACTCTTGAAAAATGTGAAAATCATTCTAAACTTGAAAGCTGTCCCCAACAGGCCGGGACCCTTAGAACCAAAGCAAGGGGAGGAGGAGGGGCCTCTGCACGCAGGGGAAGACTCCATTTATCTTGTCCTGTTTGTTTCTCAGGAGACCATCGGGACGCTTCTCAAAACAGTCACAGCAAGACAGAGGTGAGTCCTTTAACTGAAGGGAGGGTTTGGGGGTGTACTAGTTGCCTATGGCTGCTGTAATGAACTACCACAAACAGGGTGGCTTAGAACAACAGAAATTCTACAGCTATTCTAGAAACAGAACAGAAATTCTACAACAGCTCTGGAGACTAGAAGTCTGAAATGAAGGTATCAGCAGGGCCATGCTCACTCTGAGGTTCTAGGGAAGAATCTGCCCTGGCCTCTTCCTAGCTTCTGGCGCTTGCCTGCAACCCTTGGCGTTCCTTGGCTTATAGACCCAACACTTAGATGTCTGCTTCCATTGTCACATGGCGCTCTCCCTGGGTATCTGTGTGTCTGTGTCCAGATTTCCCTCCTCTTATAAATACACCAGACATTGGACTGGTGCCCACCATCCTCCAGTGTGACCTCATCTTAACTTGATGATATCTCCAAAGACCTTATTTCCAAATAAGGTCATAGTCACAGCCACCGGGAGTTGGGATTTCAACATAACTTTGGGGGGGTGGAGGGAACACAGTTCAACCCACAACAGGATGTCTTTTTGTTTTAAGACAAGGGTGAGCCTCTTGACACATTAAAAAGTACGTTATAATCCTAAGAAAAATTTTCCATAAAGACTTGGCTTCCAAGAGAAGCTTCTATCATTTGCTAAGCCCACACTGTTGTTTTTAAAATCACATTTGCTCGTCCTCCCCCACCTCTTTCAGCAAGTGGATTTCAGCTGGAACACGTTTGCTGACGGGAAGCTTGCGTTTTACGACCACTATCTTATCGAGCAAATCCAGTCGGGGAAAGAGTCGGAAGTTCGGCAGTTTTTCTTCTTGCTTGCAGTCTGCCACACGGTCATGGTGGACAGAATTGATGGTGAGTGTTTCCTGGCATCTCAGACACGGGGCCCAGGTTTTTAGTTTCCAGGTAACTCGTGCCCGGCGCCCAAATGCACGTTGAGTAGTATGCACGACACGTCTGGGTGAGCACCCACCCTGATGGTCTACGAGGCAGCAAAGCATGAGACAAGCCCCCAGTCTATGAAAATGCACATCTTCTTCACAGGGATAGCTCCCAATGCGTTTATCACTTTGCAAGTGAAATCTTATCGTTAAAAGAAACGATTGACTCTTGCATTATGCGAGAAGAATCACAATCTTCCCACCCTGTTATTACTTGACATTTATTGAGCGTGAAGAGTCAAGTCTTATCTGGATCGTGGCTGGACTTCGAACTTGAACAATCTTTACTGCAAAATAATTTCAGAGAGAATTTATTTTCTAGATTCAGATATGTTTGGGGTTTGAAATAATACCCGCCAGAGCCTCGGCTTCCTTAAGGTGCCTTTTTCATCGGAAGGAGCATAATTAACGTGTATTTGCATGGGAACCAGCAAAGGTGACGTGTAGATTCTTTTTTAAAAAGTGTTTATTTATATATTTTGAGAGACACAGAGAGTGAGCAAGGGAGGGGCAGAGAGAGAGGGAGAGAGAGAATCCCAAGCAGGCTCCGTGCTAGCAGCATGGAGCCTGATGTGGGGCTTGATCTCACGAATTGTGAGACCATGACCTGAGCCGAAATCGAGAGTTGGACGCTTCACCGACTGAGCCTCCCAGGTGCCCCTCCTTTGCAGAGTTCTTAAACGCAGCTCGTGCCAGCTTTGTTATAGCAAATTTGTCCGATGTCAGTGAAAGCCATTTTTTCACATATGGACATTACACTAAGTTACACCTGTGCGTTATAGAAAGAGGAGATGCAACCCTTTTGGCATTTCTGCAGGGAAGCGCAGGCTGCCTGCCCCTCCTGCACTTGAGTGAGTGCAGCACAGGAAGGTGCCTTTCTGTTTTCTGACCCTGAGCTTTTGTGTGTGGCAAGTACGAAATCTCCAGAGGGGGAATACGCAGAAAAACTGAATGTGTAAAACCTCTATGTGCTATCTTTCAGCAAATTTCAAAGAAATCCATTTCAAGCATGGGCATAATGGTCCAATAAAGCAAGATGACAGCGGAATTCAAATTGGGGCAGATACATGGAAGGTTATTAGCAGCCAAAGTGGAGGAAGACAGACATGCCAGGTCATGAATAACCCATGTAGAGGTCAAAGTCTGTTTTCTAGACAACCATGTTTTACTCATACGATAAGAATCAAGCATGATCTTTCTGAGTAACTTGGTTATTTTAGGTCTTGACTCATTAGTGAAATTATTCATCCTTTTGTGTATGTGTGTGTGTGTGGGGGGGTGGCATTTTAAGAGCTAACCAGCCAACTTAGGCAAATATAATTCTATGGTCTCTATTTTCTCTTCTTTTCACTGGGCTATTATGGGAAGAGCCCTATTCGGCTGGAGATGGGCCAGCCCAGCTTTGGTTCCTACCGGAGCACCCAGTGTAGACCAGGATCTTCGGTCCAAGCATCAACTTCCTCAGTGTTGCGAGCAGAAGGTTGGAATTCAAGGTTCCTTTCAACCTCACATTGTGCTGGTCTCTGTCCCACTGTCTGCTGAGGCAGAGAATTGTACCTCCTGAGGAAACTTCTCTCACACAGCATGCGATGGGCCATTGCTCTAGCCACTATGAATGGAGAACAGCTTGATCTCTAGTGGCAGGAGGTTAAAAGAGAAATTGGTTTTGATACATGAAGTACCTTGAAAGGGTCTCTTGGAAAGACCTTGGGAACCCCTCCTCCAGGTATGATAGATAAGGACATTCAGACCCAGAAGGCACAAGGAGCTGTGTGACTCAGACAGCAGGTCAGAATCCCTTCCGGTGGGATGCCCTTGCAATCCCTGGGGTGGGGCGCCTTGCTCCTGTGTTTTCTCTCTCTTTGTAAGACTAACGGAGACTGGTCAGTCTTTTATTACGCATAACATCGACAGGAGAAGGGAGGAAATCCTTTCACATCTGTTGCCATACACATCTGCCTAGTGGAGCAGACAGTGTGGGGCCCGAGTGCTGAGTCCCCGTGGAGGCCCATGGGGGCAAGGTGTGGAGAGGAGGCATCGGGTTTCTGTTGAATTTCCACAACTCAGTAGCTGAAGACACCCATTCTTTAGCTCATTGTTCCCTAGGTCAGAAGCCTGGGCACGCGTGACAGGGTTCTCTGCGCAAGATCTCCCCAAAATCAAGGTCGGTCACATTCTCATCTGGAGCTCGGGGTCCTCCTCCGAGCTCATGTGGGAGCGCAGGATTCAGTTCTCCGCAGCTGAAGGACCGAGGCCTCCCTTCTTCCTGGCCACGTGGCCCCCTCCATCTTCAAAGCCAGCAAGAGAGAATCCCTCTTCCGTGGAACCCCTTATATGCTTTGAAGCTCTCTCCCTAGGAAAAGCCCTGTGTCTTTAAGGACTCACCTAATTAGGTTGGGAACACTCAGATAATCACCCTTTCTTGAGGTCAACTGATTTGGGCCTTCATTACATCTGCAAGATCCCTTCCCAGCAGTACCTAGATTAGCATTTTGAATAACTGGAAGGAGGTGCTGTTATGCTGGGGGTGAGGGGGGGGAGGGAAGGGTCCTTGGGGCCCTCTTTGATTCCTACCTCCTGCAGAGGCTGTGTGAGAGCAGGGTGTGGAAGGCTTGGGGACCTCTTCTTCACCTGCAGGTCATTAAGTCAGGATGTGCTGTGATTAGAGGTGGCGTTTGAGGAGGCGGGAGCCTGGAGACACGGGAGACTGGGTTGGAAGCTGAGGGTCTGGATTATGGGGGGGTCTTTGGGAAGAATGAGGAAGCCATAGATGGGGGGGTGGGGAGGGCATTCAGCGCGTGACTTGAAGGGGGTGAGATTGTTGAGGGGAAGGAGTGGTCTGAGAGGTAACTTGTTTCAGGGCAGGTGACCAGGGGGTGGGCTCGTATCTGCCAGAGGAAGCTACGGTGTCAGAATCACCAGCGACGGGATTTGCGGTTTGAGCATCTTTTTTCATTGGCGCCGTTTTCCTGCTCCGCAAATTAGTTTATGAAAGAAAACAATGCCTCTCTGGTTGCCTCTGAGTGTAGAGTAAATAAAAGAGCGCTCGCCAGAAATGACTGCAGAGGATTATTTTTTAGTCCTGGTTTCTTCCTGCAAACATCAAGTTGGAGTTTGGAGCTCTCTGAATTTCTTCCTGTCTCCATTAGCCTGCAATTCTGTGACTCTATTGCTCGAACCAAGTGGAAGGGTTTTTTGTGGTGTTTTTTTTTTTTTTTGTTTGTTTGTTTTTTTGGTCATGATAACAATATCAGTGTGTGCTCCAGATATGATTGTCTCAGTCATGGGAACTTTACCACCTTTTATCATTTCGTCGCTCTTTTTCTGTTGGAAGTAAGCTTGCCGTCAGCATGACGCGGGGAGATCACCGTGCCAGCTACACTTGCTGAAGTGGTTGTGTCCCCCCACTGCTGCTTGTTCAGCTCCCGTTAAGTATTTTGCCCTCCCGGGGCTCCTGGGCAGCTCAGTCGGTTGAGCGTCCTACTCTTGATTTCGGCTCAGGTCGTGGTCTCGAGCTCATGGGATCGAGCCCTGAGTTGGAGCCTTCTTGGGATTCTCTCTCTCAGCCTTTCCTCCACTTGCACTCTCTCCCTCCCTCCCTCCCTCCCTCTCAAAATAAACATTAAAAAAATAGTTTGCCCTCTGGCAGCCGTGTGTGCTTGAGGAAATGGATTTGGCGTGTACATTCGTAACTTCTGATGTATGCCTTTCTGGGTGAGCAGAAAACAACCTACAGTGTCCTCTTTAATTACTAATTGGGAATTGATTGATACTGACTTGGAGTGAGCCATCTGAGCAGGCGTGCGGGGGTACAGCCCTCCCTATAGCCGATTCCCCCAGGAGCATCCTCTCCTTCTATGTAGCCTGATGTTTTCAAAAGCTGCCCATCCATCCATGGTCTGCTTCCTGCTCAAACCATGGTGGAAAAGGAAATGCCTTTTTTCTGTAAACATTCACCTGACCATGGAAGTACTTCTCCTTCCGCTTTGAAGCAGAATAACGAAAGTAGAAAAACGGAAAATCTTTTTCAACTTTTTACTGGAGTACAACAGGTGCACGGAGCCCAGCGTGTAGTTCAGTAGGTTTTCACAAACTGAATCCTCCCGTGTCATGAGCACCCAGATTTTAAAAAACCGACCGTTATGAATCCCCCAGAAGTCCTAGTCCTGACCTGGAATAGCACAGGGAATGCTTCGTCGGTTTCGTGGTCTGTATAGATGGAATCACGCAGTGTGGACTTGCGTGTCTGGCTTCTTTCACTCAACATTGTGACGTTTATTCCAGTTGTTGAAGCGTCCTTGTGAGGAGAAGGCAGCTTCCCATTAATTGACTTTAAACATCAAGAGGTTGAACAGACTGATGAATGTTGAGGTTTTATTTTAATATGACTATGCTGAAGAAAGTACACTCTTCCAGAGCAAAGATAAAGTATACAACCCTTTTGGAAAACAAATGACTGATATATGCCAATAGACTTGAAAAAATCAGTATTCTCTCTCTTTATGTTTTACATATTTAAGTAATCTCTATGCCCAATGTGGGGCTCGAACTCTCGACCTCAAGATCAAGAGTCACATGCTTTTCCGACTGAGCCAGTCAGGTGCCCCCAAAATTACCAGTTTTCTTTAGCTCAGTATTATCACTCTAGGAAGCTATCCTTAGAAAACAGTCAGTCAAACCTTTATACATACACCTGCAAAATGGTCGCTACAATGTTATTTTTGAGAGCAGAAAATTTGGAAAGAGCCTAAGTGCGTATAATTGGAAAAATGGGGACGTGTTTACATTCATTAAAATAATGTTTAGAAAGAATTTTTAAAGTTATGTCAACATGCTCAGAATATTGGATCAAAATAACAAGAATGTAAACGTATGATAGAAACTATTACCGAATTCGGCATTTTCGAAAAGACCGGAAAGAATGATAAGAGCATGCCAGTGGCTCTGTGTTTCCTCTGGATGGTGGCAGTCTAGGAATTTGTTTTCCTATTCCTGGACACTTGTCTTCTTTTCCTCTGGTTTATATTACTGTTTGTAGTTAGAAATAAAACCATAAAGTTTGAAAAGTGTTGGGGCGCCCGGGTGGTTCATTCGGTTAAGCGTCCAACTTCTCCCCAGGTCGTGATCTCGCTGTTCATGGGTTCCAGCCCCGCATCAGGCTCTGTGCTGACAGCTCGGAGCCTGGAGCCTGCTTCAGATTCTGTGTCTCCCTCTCTCTCTCTCTCTCTCTCTCTCTCTGCCCCTTCCCTGCTCGCACTCTGTCTCTCTCTCTCTCTCAAAAATAAATAAACGTTAAAACAAAGAGAAAAAGAAAAGTGTTAATATTGGCATACTCTTTAAGAATCAATGATTTGTTTTCTTGGGGATGTGTTGGGCTTTGTGAGACATCCTTGCCCCCCATGTGAGCCTCAACAGTGAGCCCTCCGTCTGGTTTTTACAGATTTTCTGGTTTTCTCTCCTGCCTCCTTTGTTAGGTCACCTCAACTACCAGGCCGCCTCTCCTGACGAAGGCGCTCTGGTGAGCGCTGCCAGGAACTTTGGATTTGCCTTTCTCGCCAGGACCCAGAACACGATCACCATCAGTGAATTGGGGACCGAGAGGACCTACAGTGTTCTTGCCATTTTGGACTTCAACAGTGACCGGAAGCGAATGTCTATAATTGGTAGGTTTCCCTCAAGAGTGTGTCTGCGAATCGCTCATTGAGAGGTTGCCTTTTATGCATTTGATTTCATGGCACCAGAATAAAACAGGCGATGGAGGGACCACTCCAGCTTCTGGGAGATTTCCATGGACTTCTTGAAACACGTTTTTTCCCTTTATTCTGCATGGGGTCCATCGCTCACGGGGACAATGGCAGTTTATCTTGAGTCTTGCAAATGTTGACATTCTTCAGCAATGTGAGCTGCGGCTGCAGGCTGCAGAACCTTCGGTGGTAACAGTGGGTGGTGGGTCCAGAATACGCGCTTTTGTTTTGTGAGGCCGTCCGAGCCTGTCTGCCCTACACTTGGCGGCAGGGAAGGGAGAAGCAGCAGGACAGGGGTTCAGAGGAAAGCAAGGCTGTGCTTATGGAGCAGAAGTGAATCTCCAGGGCAGGCTGCCATTCACTATGGCTTCCCAATATTGACATTTTTAAGTTCACAATTAAAAACAATTTCAAATTTACAGAAAAATTGCAAAAATGGTTTAGAGAACTCTTGTATTCTCTAACTCGACTGTTGGCATTGGCCACGTGTTGTCATTTTCGTCATATACAGATTCTTGTTTCCTGAACCATTGGAGAGTAAATTGCAGAGCTAAGGCTCCTTTCCCCTAAATACCTAAGTAGGTATTTCCTATGAACAAGAACATTCACTTATACGTAAATATGATGATCAGAATCAGAAAATTCAGTGTGAGACAATATCATTATCTAATCTGCAGGATGTTTTCAGATTTTACCAGAAATTTTCTTTTCCCTGCCTCCCTCCCTCCCTTTCTTCCTTCCTTCTTGGTTCAAGACCCAAGATTGCATACTGCAGTAGGTGATTGTTAACTTTGGTCTCCATATGGAGAAACTGTTATATATATATACGGAGAAATGGATCTGTCCGATATTCCCTCGTGACTGAATTCAGGTTACGCATCGTTGGCAGGAAGGGTGCGTGGATTGGTGCTGTGTCCTCCCAGCATATCACATCTGGGCGCACAGGGTTATTCGTGATGTTAGGTTTGATTGCTCAGAAAGTGTTCATGAGATTTCTCCGCTATGAGATTGAGTTTTTCACCAAAAAAAATATACAAGTTCAACTGTCTACTGAACTCTGATTAGGCACATTTTACTGAGTGCTTTCTGTGTGCCTAGCACTGATCTAGGCCGATTATCATGTCTGGCATTTACCTTGAACTCAAAATCAAGTTAGCTCTGAGGCACGTACTATCATTAAATTATCTCACAGATCCAAAAATCCAAGAAAACGGTCACAAGGAGTCATGTTCTGGTCTGAGTATTAAAGGCAGTAAGCGTCCCAGGTTTATAGGTAAGAAAGATTCCTACAGCATGGACAAAGAAGGCATTATAGAAGATATTAGCACAGGGCATGGCACATAGTAGGGAATCAGTCAATATTTGCTGAGAGAATAAGTAAGGATAGGAAAAGCGGAGCTGACTACAGCATTCTTTTCATATTTATTTCACTATATTTCATTGTATGTAGATAGTGGCTTACCGACTTTGCTGAGAGGGAAGTTTTTCTAGGTGCATTTATGATTTTAAACTAATGGTGAATTATTAGCAGGGTCACCCTTCAAATCAACTTTAGAAATGTAGTTTTCTATTAAGAAATCAAAGCTAACTTTATGATTTGCTTTTCCTTCTCTTACTACTAGTAAGAACCCCAGAAGGCAACATCAGGCTTTATTGCAAAGGCGCTGACACAGTGATTTATGAACGGTTACATCAGATGAATCCAACAAAACAAGAGACACAGGATGCCCTGGATGTGAGTCCCACTGTCACCCTTTCTGCCGCAGATTGCAAACTTCCTTTCTGATACTGTCTTGTGAGCTGAAATGAAAGCTCTGTGTGAACTGTTGACCCTTCTGTTGTCTTGGTGCAGTTGTGTGGAAAGAGCACCACTGTAGGAAAATGGCAGCCGTGTTCTGGTTCTGCCCCTGCTGCTGACTTCCTAGGACATGACCATGGTGTTCTTTCCCGGCATCCCGGTTGGCAGCATCTGTAGGACGGGCCCGGGGGAATGACTGGTCTATCTTCCAGTGACCTTGAGCAAGCCACATAACTATAGTGAGCTGTAGCCTTAGTATCTGTGTGGCCTCCAAGAATCCCACCAACCTCTTAAGGGCCAATGAAGGAAAGAAAGCATTCATGTAGGATGGGGTATGACAAAGCAATGCGTGGGATAACTGAGTTCTACCTTTGTTAGTAAATCAGTTTGGTCTTCATTACTTCAAATTTGTTATCTAAGGGGAATGTGAACTTAGTCCAATGATACTGCAGTTATTCAGAATGCTTCTGGAAATTTCTCTCTTGGAATTGCTTACCAACCCTCACATGGTTTTGGTTCTATTAATGATGGCAATGAAGTATGGAGGCTACCCATCAGACCTGGTAGCCCAGTTCTGCCTCTTCGCCCGTTTTGTGTCCTTGGGGGAAACAGTTGACGCCTCGCTGAAGCATTAATGACCCGTGTGAAAGAGGAAGAGGGTAATTCCTACCAAAGAGAGTCCTTGCAAGGGAAAGATCTTGCACAATTCCCAGGATTTAGTAAGTGCTTAGTAAAGGGTGATTTCTTCCCTGGGTCTGGTCGAGTTTGGGGCCAAAGGTCTTTGAGGAAGAAGCCTGTATATGTTGTTTATTTACGGGGGTCTCGTTTTAAGATTGATAGGTTGTTGGGGCGCCTGGGTGGCGCAGTCGGTTAAGCGTCCGACTTCAGCCAGGTCACGATCTCGCGGTCCGTGAGTTCGAGCCCTGGGTCGGGCTCTGGGCTGATGGCTCAGAGCCTGGAGCCTGTTTCCGATTCTGTGTCTCCCTCTCTCTCTGCCCCTCCCCCGTTCATGCTCTGTCTCTCTCTGTCCCAAAAATAAATAAACGTTGAAAAAAAAAATTAAAAAATTAAGATCGATAGGTTGTTGAAGCAGTTACGACAGATCATTTCTCATGAGGATATGAACACTGGCAATTTAATCAAACAGATGCAGAACCTTCCAAAGAATCTTTGAAAGCAAACACTTAGTTGGGTGTTGTGTTGGAACAAGATGTGACTGAAGTACTAAAAACATTTTTACTGGCTCATATTTAAGCTGTTTGAAATCACTTAGGGCGCCTGGGTGGCTCAGCAGGTTAAGCGTCTGACTCTTGATTTTGGCTCACGTCATGATCTCCCAGTTCATGAGATCCAGCCCTGAGTCGGGCTCTGCGCTGATGGCATGGAGACTACTTGGGATTCTCTCTCTCTTTCTCTCTGCCTCTCACCCATTCGCACTCTCTCTCTCTCTCTCTCTCTCAGAATAAATAAACATTAAAAAAAAAAATAGCTTAGATCTGTTCACCATGATTAAAATTTCCAGCCACTCGTTTTCATTAAAATGTTTTACCACAGCTTTAACGGTGGCTCAGGTATTTCCGAACTGGTTTGAGGATATAATGCTTGGTTGAGAGTCCACAGTTGATTGGGCTTGTAACAGTTTGTGGGAACAACTTATAAAGTTGTCAGGCCTGTGTTTACAACATCATCACACCCCAAGGCAGCTCCCTTGTCTGTTATTTTCTGTGTGGTTACGAGAAAGAGTTTTCTTCTCTCTAGTGACTTGATTTAGAGGAAATGTATACCTTTCTCTTTAACTAATTTGGGAACTACAAATAGGACCCTGAGAATACTTAAAGTGGAAAACAAAGTATTTGTTTAATCTCCTCTACAGAATGTATTTATTCAGAGTCCATTATCTTTCACGACCTCTTTTTAAACGCGCATACTGTTTTACTTCAAAGAAAGATTTCAAACTGGATCTTGAGTTACATAAAATTAACTCGTCTTTGTGGGGTGGCTGATCTTTTAAATAGATCTTTGCAAGTGAGACTCTTAGAACTCTGTGCCTTTGCTACAAGGAAATTGAAGAAAAAGAATTTGAAGAATGGAATAAAAAGTTTATGGCTGCCAGTATAGCCTCAACCAACCGGGATGAAGCTCTGGATAAAGTGTATGAGGAGATTGAAAAGGACTTAATTGTGAGTTTTAACCCTCATGACTTGCTATTCTAAACAGAACTGGACGTTTTACTAAGTTCTGTCATATTTTTAATCTCATGCTTGAAAGATAATTCTAATTTCAGCATTTCAAATTGGTACAAAGGAACTAGGTCACTTGAATTTCTTCTGTCCAGTGAGCGAGACAGAAGTTGCCACTATGAGAAAACAAAGGAAAGAAAACGTTGAGCTTCTAGCCTGATTCTGGTATTTTTTATCTCGCTTATTATAATTCATTATGATTTTTACATGATGACAAATCATATGTTTTATTACACTTTGAGAATTACTGAACTGATTTGTATCTTGTAAAACCTCGAAACAAGAAAATGATACCATTTGTAAATGAAATTTCTCAAAGTTTAATACCTATCGCCTGTAGAATTTAGATTAGAAGGAAATAGCTAGTATTGACTTTTAGGGAGAGGAAGTGGCTTGTGTCCACGTAAAATAACCTGTATGTAACGAAAGTATATTTTTAACATCCTTGATTTTGTACTTACATTTTTACCTTGGTAAACTACTTTAAGCGAAAAGGGCTTGAATGTTTTATTTTTTGGTATGAACCGCAGCCACCCCTGCTGTTATTACTGGCCACCAGCCCCAGTAGAGCGCCAATCGGGGTATATAATTAGCCATTCTGCTTATTGTAGGCTGGCAAACTGCAATTACAGAACATTTTGAGCTTATTTTGCTAATTCCTTTTTTTTGAAATGTACATTCCAGCTACTGGGAGCCACAGCTATTGAAGACAAGTTACAGGATGGAGTCCCAGAAACCATTTCAAAACTTGCAAAAGCTGACATCAAGATCTGGGTGCTCACTGGAGACAAAAAGGGTAATTCAGTTTGTGGGGAAGCATATCTGTTAATTCATTAAGCGTTCGGAGTTCCTGTGACCCTTGCCCAAGATGATTTTCTCAGACTTTCCATCCTGCACAAATACGGTCCATTCCTTTGAGACAGAGATGCTTTCTTTAAGAAACTCTTCTCCGTTATTCCAGCTCACACTGGCAGCATCCTTCCAGAAACTCCCTCGGTAGCAAGAGTTTTATTTCTTCTACTTGAGCTCCTGGTCAGGCCATTTTAACTGTGTGGTCAGTCTGATCTTTCCAGCCAGACGTGAACTCCTCTCGTGAAAGGACCATCCCTTTGGTCCCTTTGTCATTTGTTGGGCACAGAGCAGAACATAATACAAACTGCTGAGTAATAACTTTTGCTTTTTTCACCCATTTTATTGCCTGAAAACTATAATTAAAATTTTACACCCAAGGGATGATTTGAATTTTTAAATTTAGAGCTCAACAAGGCATTATTTGGCATTGACACCCTTCTACAAGCCTCTCATGGAAACCAGATAATTTCTCTTACTCTGACATCATTTGTGAGTTACACACTCTGATAAGCTAAGGGAAGTCCTGACCTTAAACAAATAACAGTGGGTGGTGATGGGAAAAGGGGAAAAGTCTCCAGTAGGGGCCCCATGTGAGGGTTTATGGAAATAATTATCTTTTTTTTCCGTAACAGAATGATTAAGCCACATGAACTGAATGTGCTTAGTAATTCAATGAACATTGATTTGTTAATCAGTTTGTATATTTATATATTTGATAATAGAGTACATTTTATAATTGAAAACTTCTCAAACCGGACTTTGAGTTCTACTTATTTTATCACAGAAAAAAGGCTTTTGCCCCCCTTTTGTGTATACACATTGCTACTGAAAAAAAAAAAAAAAAACAAAAAACAAAAAAACCTCACCATATTTGATTGAATCTGGCTGTTACTTGAAAAAAAAATGCTTATTACTAGATAGTCAACTATTCATCAATAGGCACAACACTTAGTTTTTTTTTTTTAAGTTTATTTATTTTAAGAGAGAGCACGTGTTAGTGGGAGAAAGACAGAGAGAGAGAGAGAGAGAGAGAGAGAGAGAGAGAGAGAGGATCCCAAGCAGGCTCTGCACTGTCAGCACAGAGCCTGATGTGGGGCTCGAACTGACGAACCAAGAGATCATGACCTAAGCCGCACCCCAACACCTAGTTTGTTTTTTTTTTTTTCTTTCTGTTGTAGAAACTGCTGAAAATATAGGATTTGCTTGTGAACTCCTGACTGAAGACATGACTGTCTGCTATGGGGAAGATATCAAGTAAGTAAAGGCAAAACTAGATGTGGTAGACACAGCAAATACGGAGAAATGGGAGCGAGAATGTCAATTCAGACAGTTTTCCTCACATTTAAATAAGGCAAGAGAACACAGGTAATTCCAGGTTATCATGGCTGGATCTCCTTTTGAGCAAGTTTTAGTGTTAGGGGAACTTGAGGCCCTTATTCACCCTTTCAGGGGCCATTTCTCTCCATTTCTTACAAGTCCTCAGTGCTTGCCTGCTGATAAAAAAAAAAAAAAAAAAAAAAAAGTGAGCCTGAGACATCACCAGCCAACTGATGCTGGAGTGCTGCCTTTTCAAGGAATTGTAATTTTGTAAGAAACAAACAGAAGGAAAGAAACCGCACAATTTTGCTTAGAAGGAAACGGGTGGATGGGACACACCTCTATAGTCTCGTATGGATGGGGCAGGATATTTTGAAGCGTAGCCTGTCCTGAAACACTCGAGAGCCCAGAGTCATAGGAGACCTGGAAACGTGTAAGGAGAAGCCCCGCCTGGTGGTGAAGCCAGAAACGTGTGGCAGAAGTTACCTGGTGGTGCTATCTTGATAGTTTTATTTATTCCTCAAGTCCTTGCCTTACGACCCCTCCCCCGGGCTGTCATGAGGCCAAAAGCTGTGAAGTTGCCTCATTTGGTAAGAGGCTGGAGGGAGTCGATGGAGGTCGTTAGTCTTCTTTCCAATGATGGTGACAGGGCTTTCGCAAGTTGTTCCAGTATATTGGGCACTCGGGCTAAATTAGACACACAAAATCAGCGGCTCTAAAATCTACATCCATGAGTTGTTTGAATGCATAAACCATGCCTCTTGGTGCTTTTAGCTTTTAAAAAATAGCAACAGACAAATAAATAGTAACATGTTTACTTAAGTAGTTTCTTGGTTTCAAATACTTTGGTTAATTGCCAGGTTTTATTTCTTGGGGGGGGGGGGCCTAATAGATTTCTGGTCTCTCTTTCTAAAGTGTTGAAAATTGGGCCCTGAGCTAAATTAGAAGATAAAATGTATGCAAGTAGCAAATTTTATGATCATGCTCTTAGCGAAGTTAACCTTTCTAGAGGGCTGAACCATCTATCTCTCTAGGTGGTTCCTAAAAGGATGATTCCTATAGAATGGTTTGAATGGGTAACTTCATGCTTTTTTTCTTTCGGTGATTTGTCTTCGTCACTCCTTATTTTCAACTTGAAAATGAGAAATTAATGTGGAAAAAAGAATAAAAAATACCTAATCCTCTAGTGTAGTGGTTCTCAACTGGGGGTGGTTTTGCCTTGCAGGGAAATGTGGCAGTCTGACAGTTGACACTGAGCTTAGCCTGAAAGACTCGAGAGGAAGCTCCTTTTCCATACTTAGCCCCTGTATTCAATTCCACATTACAACTTTTTCCACTTGACGGTATAAATTTCCTTGCTCTGTGAAAACAACAACCCTAATCTGTTCCATTATGTGTTGATTATCTTGTCAGGAGTTAACGATCTTGCTATTTCTACTTTGCACTCAGCACCCCTGCTTGAATTATGCCGAGATATTAACATTCTGGTGCAGCCATTTCTCAATGTTTCCAGACATCATGAATCTTTGGTTGTTTTAATATAGAAGGAAGGAGAGGTACTACTGGCTTCTAATAGGTAGAGACCAGGGACGCCGCTGAATATCCTACAGGGCAATAGTCAGCCACATACAACAAAGTATTACCTGGCCAAAGACATCAATAGTGCTAAGGTTGAGAAACTTGCTCTTGAAGGTGGAGAATGGTGGCTGTGTGTAACAAGGAAAGCTGTGGGCTGAGAGTAAGGAGACCTGAGTCTTCAATCCCTTTGCCTATCAACTTACACCAGGTGAATTGCATCCTCTCTCATGGGCTTGCACTTCCTTATGTGTAACATGAAGAGTTTGGATAAGATGTTCATGGAGCCTTCCACTCTAAAATTCCGTGACTAATTTTTCTATCACGTGAATGTGTTACATGTGGTCTTCTCAATTACTTTTTGATACAAAGCACTGAGAATTTCTCAAAAGCAAATATAACTTTATGTGGAAGTAAGCTTTTTGCCCAATAGCAGCCACTGTTTATAATACACTGTACTATAAATTATAATACACTATATACCCAGGTATAATAATTCAGGTCAAGATTGCCTTCCTTCTGTTGGTCCTGAGCATATTTTCAATTGTATCTTCCTTTAGCTGTCTTTGGCAAATAACGGAACACCAAGAACAGGGTGCCCCGTGGGGGAGGAATTAGGACTTAAATAAGATTATGTCACCTGATTTAAAAATGGGCTAAGGATTTGAATAGACTTTTCTCCAAAGACGATATACCAACGGCCAACAAGCATATGAAATGATGCTCAGACATTAAGGAACTGCAAGTTAAAACCAGAATAAGTTATCACCTCACACCCTTTCAGGATGGCTTCTATCAAACAAACAAACAAAACCAGAAAATAACAAGTATGGGCAAGCATGTGAAAACTGGAGTCCTTGTGCACTGTTGGTGGGAAAGAAAATGGTGTCGCTGCTATGGAAACCAGTACGGTGGCTCCTCAAAATAGTTAAAAAGAGAATTACCATATGATCCAGCAATCCCACTTGTGGGTATATATCCCAAAGCATTGAAAGCCAGAACTCAAAAGACATATTTACACACCCACGTCCATAGCAGCACTATTCACAATAGCCAAGAAGCAGAAGCAACCCAAACGTCCACCGATGGATGAATGGACAAACAAAATGTAGTATATCCATACGCTGGAATATTATTAAAGAGGAAGGAAATTCTGACATGTGCTATAATAGCAAATGAATCTCGAGGACAGGGAGATAAGCCAATCGCAAAAAAAAAAAAAAAAAAAAAAAGGCAAGTACTGTGTGATTCCACTTATAGGAGTTCTCTTATAGTGTTCAAATTTGTAGAAACAGAAAATAAAGCAGTAGTTACCAGGGACTAGGGGAAGGGGGTCACTTAACTGGTATAGAGTTTCAGTTTGGCAAGATGAAAAAGTTCTGGAGATTGGTTACAAAGCAGTGTGAATATACTTAACACTACTGAACTGTAGAAATAGGTGAGATGATAAATTTTACGTGGGTTTCTTTTAAAAACACAAATAAAAATAGAGATTATATGTCAAAGGTACTTCACAGTCAAGGGCCCATTTATAGTCTTGTGCTCTTAAACACTTAAATTTCTTTTCCCCCCAGTGCTCTTCTTCACACAAGGATGGAAAACCAGAGGAACAGAGGTGGAGTCTATGCAAAGTTTGTACCCCCCGTGCACGAACCTTTTTTTCCACCTGGTGAAAGTCGTGCTTTAATAATCACTGGTTCTTGGTTGGTGCGTATCTTTACTGTATCTGTGTGTGCCTTTGCCTTAAACTACAGCAGTTCGTTGTGGACTGATTTGAGATGGTTTCTCCTACAAACTGACAGCCTAAAAATCTCTTGGCCTATGAATGAGCGGCAATTTCCCAAGTGTGAGACTTCCTATAGGATACATGAAAGGAAATCCATCAGACTGGTAATAGTGGATAGCCCTGGTTTCTCAATCAATGAATAATTGTAATTTTTTTTCCTTTGTACATTTGTGTTTTCTAAATTTCCATGGTAAGTAGGTTTTATAATCAGAACAGTATCATCCATGAGATAACCCAAGAACCATCCTCCACAAGATTCAAGTCTTGGAAATGGTACCCTCGAGATAAAAACTAAGATGGTTGTAATCCTCTCCCTCTCTAATCTCACAGAATGAAATTCTTCTGGAGAAAAAGACCAAGAGAAGTAAGATTCTGAAGCTGAAGTTCCCGAGGACGGAAGAAGAAAGACGGATGCGGACGCAGAGTAAAAGGCGTCTGGAAGCCAGGAAAGAGCAGAGGCAGAAGAACTTTGTAGACCTGGCCTGTGAGTGCAGTGCAGTCATCTGCTGCCGGGTCACCCCCAAGCAGAAGGCAATGGTGGTGGACCTGGTGAAGAGGTACAAGAAAGCCATCACGCTGGCGATTGGAGACGGGGCCAATGATGTAAACATGATCAAAAGTGAGTCGCACCCAGGGCCGATGCCACCTGAATTGCTTTAGAGAAGGAAAGGCAGGAATGTTTCTGAGGGTAGTAGTTCCAAATCCCATAGCTCAGGCTCTGAGAAAGCAGCTGATAAAGGCATGTAACCACGATGATGACACCTGTGACCCTGCCCTGAGGAAGCTCAGTCTACCCCAGTAGGAGAGAGCAGGTAGGACAGTGCCCCTCAGAGGATGCCAAAGAGAAGATGAGCTCCACATGAGTGAATTTGGCCTCCTCTGTTTCCCTCTTTTACACACATGTGGATTTGTTTTGTTTTCCCTCGCTTACCGCTTCTCCTCCATTTCCTTAAGGCTTATTAGAATCCTATTTAGTAAGCTTGGTGAAAATTTCTGCTGAGCGCGGAGTAAATTGTTTAATTCTCTTTAGTATTTGAGAGTATTTTGCTTTCTTATCTCAGCATCTTTTTTTCTGGGGCTTTCTTCTTGCCTTTGGGAAATTGGGTGACCTCGTATGAGCCCAAGGGAGCACATGTGGCATTGAAACACAACTCTAACATGGCCTTGCCATCCTCCTGACCTTCCTAGGAGACTGCCAAGGGTCGTTTCGCTGGTGGGAGGGCTTTACGTCTTCACAAATTGAAGAACTGAGCCCTGTCATGCAGAAATACCTTGTGCCAGTGTTAGAGCACGCAGAACCGAAGCTTCATCAACACGCCTGAGTCCTGGGTGGTTTTTCCTCCCTGTGTTACTGTCACGGAGCATCTTGTAATGAAAATGCCCCAACTAGTGAGCTGTGAATGCTGGTTTTCATTCCACGACATGCCGTGTCACCTTGGGCTTATGCTCCGGCCTCAATTTTCTCATCTGAAAACTATGATTTCTGAGGTCACTTCCAGTTTTGTGATATTATTAGTTCAGAGGAACTATGACATAACCACGTATGTTCTACTAGAGAACTAAAATGCATGATGTACAACTAGACTTTTAATTCAAGCCTGTTTTGTAATTCATGTGTCTCTTTCTTTTCTTAGAGTCTCTTCCTCCTCCTCCTCGATCTATACTAAGAATATTCCAACTTTATCTTCCTCGGCAGGAGTCAGCTATATGATGTATGTCTTCTTGCTTCTTTATCATGTGTCTGTGGCCACTGCTGGTTTAATTTCTTCTCCAGGGTGTTTTGCATGTGCCATCCTACCATACGACTGGCATTTCTTGCCCCAAATTACATCAGTCTCTTTCATCTACAGCCAGTTCTAGGTTATTTTCCATTGTGTACCCTTAGCATAAATAGCTGTGCCAAAAGGGCAAGTAACTCAAACATGAGTTGCAATGGAGACTTCTAGATGTTGGAGAGAGGGTTACCTTGCAAATTTACCATCTATGTGACTTAGACTTGAAATTTTTTTTTGTTCCAAGGAGTTTACCAATTGATAGCAAAAGGGATCACAAAGTCAACATAAGTAACCTTATAGAGACTTGTTTTCTTAAGTTGTTCTAAGAATTTTATTAAGTTTTGTTATATGGTCGGTGCTTTTATATATAACAGGGAACATCCATCTGGGGTGCAAATCAAAGAAACTCAGGTGTCCCCGGAAGTCCATAGCTTTACCCAAGTATTAATAGTGGCTTTTTGTATTTTAGAAAAACTGGCATTGCTTTCACCTGTATAAAATACAATATACAGAAATTATATTTGTTTATAAAGAAATACAGTAAAATTTAAGTGTCAGAAAAACTTGGCCATTTGTTAGCATGTTCCACATTTAGTAAAAGTGGAAGGAACTGCAACCCCCCGCCCCACCCCCCCCATGTTTTTGCCTCTAGCAAGGACGCAAGGACTCTCATGGGCTCCCCTGTCTCCCTCTCTTGGGCCTGAAGATGTCTGCTGGCTGGTGGGTGGTGTTTTTTCTTGGTCTAAGACCCTAAGAATAAGCAAGAAGCATGAGAGGGGAGACAGAGCCACAAAGGCTTGAGGAAATGATGAGTCTGTTAAGGAACTATGAAGGAGCCTACCAGTGAGGCATCTGAAACCACATTTTTGAAACTTCAGGAAAATCTAGGTGTCTATATTTAGATTATAGGGAAAAAAACATGTAGCCCTATAAAGTACATCTCCTTGGTTGCCTTGAATCCCCTGTGAACTGTGGCTGTGTTCTTTCACACACTGTCCTTGGTGTGCTCAGCGAAAAGGCTGGGCTGGACATCAGGGGCTCCTTCTCCTTGGCTCCGAGAGAACCTCAACATCTCCCTTTGTTGCTTGATCGGAAAAGTAGCCCATGGTTCGGCAGGAAGGCACAGTTTGGCAACCACGACTAGTCATAAGAATTATTTATGTGTTTAAAAAGAAGTCATAAATATTGAATGAGACATGCAATTCATTCTAATTTTTAGAATTGCAAAGTGTTACTGAAAACGTAGGTCTGGCCAAGTCACTGTGTCACTTGAATTTGCCAGACCCTGTACTCTGCCACTAAGGCAGGATTTTTGGAGCCGCTTTCAGTTGGAAACCCTGCTGAGTTGGCAGTCACGTCTCTGGGTCTGAGTAATAATAGGTTATGTTCTCCAACACACATTCTCTGCAGATCTCAGTATGTCTTTAGTTCCGTGCCTCTTAAGACCTATAAAAAGGGGCGCCTGGGTGGCGCAGTCGGTTGAGCGTCCGACTTCAACCAGGTCACGATCTCGTGGTCCGTGAGTTCGAGCCCCGCGTCGGGCTCTGGGCTGATGGCTCAGAGCCTGGAGCCTGTTTCCGATTCTGTGTCTCCCTCTCTCTCTGCACCTTCCCCGTTCATGCTCTGTCTCTCTCTGTCCCAAAAATAAATAAACGTTGAAAAAAAAAAAAATTTTCAAAAAAAAAAAAAAGACCTATAAAAATTCGTAATTTGCTAAGTTGAAACTGTGACTAAGTGACTATTGGAAGGATGGACAGAACTGTCACTTTCATTTTTATCCATTCTGGAAACCTTCTGCAGCCAAAAAAAAAAAAAAAAAAAAAAAATGTGTCTCTTAAGGTCACGGTGGGCCATGACTAAATGCTAGAAGTTTAATATCTTAGTTAACTAAGTATATTATAGTTATCATATACTATATAAACTAGTATCTTAGTTAAAACACTTTTGATTGTAAATATTAAAGAACAGCTAACGCAAGCTTAAGACAAAAAGAAATTTATTTTAAAAGATCTAAAGATGTTTCATGCCTCCCAAAAAGCCAGACCTCAGGAAGATGCTGGAACCAGGAACCCAGCTTCTGTTCAATCCTCCTTCTAGACCACTTTACTTCTGCCTCTCAGTATCTGTCCCACAACTCAAGAATTTAGAAGTTAAAATTACAAACACAAACCCAAATCTTAGTTCCAAAATGTGAAAGAGACACGGATTGGTCCAGCTTGGGTTCTGTGCCAAGGATAGTATAAGAAACAGACCCCCCTGGGTACTTTAAGCAGGAAGAAGCAGGTGCCAGGCTGAGCCTCGAATGTCTTAGTCACGCACCAGAGGAGCTTCTAACTTTGAGGCTTCTGTGAAGGGCTTTTCAGCTGAAAAACTTTTGTCCGTCAACCTCCAGGCAGCTGGAGAGAGGATATGAACTCTACTGCAGAAATGCCACAAAGGGAAGGGCTGCTGGGCTCCAGGTGGCTCGCAACGATGGAACCCAATTCACAAATAGAACCTTGCTGCGAGGAAGTCAGAGCAGTGTTAGGTTTTTATTTGCTTTCCCACCTTTCCAATAGAACAAGGGTGACATGAAGGTTGGGAGAGCCAATTTGTATATGCTACCAATGACCTACCAGCCCAGAGCTGACTCAGCTGTGGCCAGGGAGGCAGGGACACACAGTATGCATGGATTCCTTGGGTTCCCTCCGTGGGTGGGAAGGATGGCTTATGAGCTGGGCAGAAAACCCAAATGGAATTTACCACCCACCTGAGATCCTTCCACAAATACTCCTCAGAGCCCTTGCCATGTGCTTTTTTTAGCCACTTGTATCTCTGACATAAAGTTGAGTTCAGAAGCTGGGGCGGGGCTGGTGAGCAAGAGTTTTCATTGCTCCAAGAATGTCTGTTTCTTTGTTTTGCTGTGGAAACATTTTTATCATCTCCATGTTTTGCTTTAAAATTAGCTTATGATTCACATATCTTCTCCCTCCGCCCCACAGCTGCCCACATTGGTGTTGGAATAAGTGGACAAGAAGGCATGCAAGCTGTCATGTCAAGTGACTACTCCTTTGCCCAGTTCAGATACTTGCAGAGACTGCTGTTGGTACACGGCCGGTGGTCTTACATAAGGATGTGCAAGTTCCTTCGATATTTCTTTTACAAAAACTTCGCATTTACGTTGGTTCATTTCTGGTACTCCTTCTTCAATGGGTACTCTGCACAGGTAATATAAGAATTATTATTATCTGATGAATAGAACCCTTACATACATAAAACTCTACTTCTGAAAAAAACCTTTCCCTTCCATATTTGCAGTTTTGATGTTCTCCTAATAGTTGAGGCACAGATTGAGATTACAGATGATGTTTCTTTAAAAAAATTTTTGTATGTTTTATTTATTTTTGAGAGAGAGAGAGAAAGAGAGACAGCGTGAGCAGGGGAAGGACAGAGAGAGAGGGAGACGCAGAATCCAAAGACAGGCTTCAGGCTCTGAGCTGTCAGCATAGAGCCCGATGCAGGGCTCAGACTCACGAACCGTGAGATCATGACCTGAGCCGAAGTCAGACACTTTATCGACTGAGCCACCCAGGCACCCTGATGATGTTTCTAAAATGTTTCTGGTGCTTTAAAAATACTTTAGTTTGCCTTTGAAAAGTTGGGATTTGTTCCTGGCTTTTGTTTATGTGTTTTGCCTTCACCTGAGATTTTTTCTAAGTTACCTTGCCATTAAGAACAACAATAAGGGGCACCTGGGCGGCTCAGTTGGTTAAGTGTCTGACTCTTGGCTTAGGTTCAGGTCATGATCTCACAGTTTATGAGTTCAAGTCTGGTGTCAGGCTTTGTGCTGACAGCACAGAGCCCGCTTGGGATTCTCTCTCTCCCCCTCTCTCTGTCCCTCCCGTGCTCACTTGCTCTCTCAAAATAAATAAACTTAAAGAGAAGAATAATGATAAATTCAACTTTGATAGCAAATCAACAATGCTATTGTGATCAAGGCTAAAGGGATTATCTAAATTTTGGATGATCACAGATCTGTTCTCGATCTTTTTTTTTTTTTAAGTTATGGCTGAAATGGGAGTGGGGGTCATATATGTTAAAACGGTGATATGGCAGAAAAGCATCACGAGTAAAATTGAACCTGTCAGCGCCTGTGGTTGTCCAAACTTCTGATGGTGTGCCTCAAATGGTATCAGAGGAGCCTTGGGAACCGTGGGTCAGGAGCAACCTTGAACACACGAGGGCCTTCTTCCTGCTCCCATGCAGGACCACCACCACTGGCGGTGACCAGCAGGCCTGTTTCCTCTCTGCCACCCTGAGGATGTGTGTGTGTGCAAACCCTGTGCATCCTTTTCAGAAGCGTATTTTTTTTAAACGTTTATTTTTGAGAGAGAGCAAGCCGGGAGGGGCAGAGAGAGAAGGGGGACAGAGGATCCGAAGCAGGTTCTGCACTGACAGCACAGAGCCTAACGCAGGGCTCGAACTCAAAGACTGTGAGATCATGACCCGAGCCGAAGTCAGACGCCCAACCGATGGAGCCACCCAGGCGCCTGTTTTTAAAATTCAAATTCTGCTTCACAAAATGTGTAAATAGAAATGCTGGACTTGCAAAGTAAAAGTAAAAAACATTCGCATGATACCTTATGTGCTTCTTGGGCCGGTCTGTGGGTTTATGTATTCCGAATTTGTTAACAAAGGGATACAGAAAGGATCGGCACCAACATATTTTCCAGCATTCTTCACATAGAATGGACGGACTCCCTTCCCAAAAAATGTGTTGGTGTATGTTCTCCCATTCGTTTTAGAAGGAAGGTCTGTTCTGCGGAGTGTTGATTCTGCCCGTTCCGTTGAACCCAACTCACACCTTCTGCAGATGCAGAGGAGTGGGCTTTACTCTGGCAGAAGCCCCCACACATGCTGGGGGCCTCCCAGTTGAGAAAGAATGCATGTGCATGGACTAGGCCAGCAGCAGGTCTTGGTTTGTGACGCAGACTCTAACCTCCCCACAGACGGCGTACGAGGACTGGTTCATCACGCTCTACAACGTGCTCTACTCCAGCCTGCCGGTGCTCCTCATGGGGCTGCTTGACCAGGTGGGACCTCGTGCTCACAGGGACACGTCAGGGCAGACCGAGCACCTGTTCGAGAAGCAAAAAGCAAATATTATTTCACTGCATTCTTTTGGTTTTCCCTTCTTCCTGAGAAAACCCTATGGCTGTCCTGTTGCCAGGCAACAAGAGGAACTGTGCTTCCTGTTTTATAGTAAGAAACGAGGATTTCTGTGCCTGGGTTGAATTCATTGACAAAAAAGTGCATTATCTTCCTTTTGGACACTAACAGTTTCTTGTTAAGACACCCGACAGTATAGTATGTCTCTATAACTTACTGTAAACGTCAACTATTTTAATATTTCTCTAAACTTAGGTGTTTAATTCCCAAATTAGTTCACATTCTATCTAGTAGCGGTTCTTGGTACTTAAAGTACTTTAATGAATAAAAAGAATAATTTGGAATTAACCCATCAGCTTGTATGTGAAAATACTTTCCCAAAGAATTAATCAGAATCTGTTTTCCCAGGAGGTAAAAATAGCCTCCCTCCATTTTTTTTTTGAAATTACTAGTTTGCTTTCTTTCTATGAACAGCAAAATAATAAATTTCTACCTATTCTTATCTTAATTAAATATCAAGTAATGGTGGACTAAAGTAAAGAGGTTGGCCTCTGCACACTGCCAACTCATCAGGACTTACCTTGTCGAGTTTTTGCCTTCCTAAAACTGAGTAAGCTGACACTCTTTGTGAGGTATAAACTGTAATGGATCTCGGAGTTCTTCGATTCCTGGCGAATACGCAGCTAATGGTGTTTTCCCTTTAAGGATGTGAGTGACAAACTGAGCCTCCGCTTCCCTGGGCTGTACATAGTAGGACAAAGAGATTTACTCTTCAACTATAAGAGATTCTTCGTAAGCTTGGTGCACGGAATTTTAACATCGATGGTCCTCTTCTTCATACCTCTTGGAGCTTATCTGCAAACTGTGGGGCAGGATGGAGAGGCACCTTCAGACTACCAGTCTTTTGCTGTGACGATTGCTTCTGCTCTTATAATAACAGTCAACTTCCAGGTACATGGCTTTGGTCAAGTGTTCTCTGTATCTGTGAGTTACCAGGATTTCTGTACATAGACCAGTGCGCATAGCCATCTGGCTGTCACTCTCCCTCCAGCTAAGCCTCTGCCATTTTACAAAATACCAACGTTATCGTCACCCCTTACACCAAGCACATTTCCTACTTCTCACCTGAGCCGAGGGTAGTTTGTTTATTTAGTATTCAAGCCAGATCATGCTTACATTGCTGAATTCTGTTTTCAGAATCCTTAGATCCTTTATTTCTTGGTGACTCCCCAAAATGAGTGCTCTGTCTTTCTCTGGTTTCCCAACAGATTGGCTTGGATACTTCTTACTGGACCTTTGTGAATGCTTTTTCAATTTTTGGAAGCATTGCACTTTATTTTGGCATCATGTTTGACTTTCATAGTGCTGGGATACATGTTCTCTTTCCATCTGCATTTCAATTTACAGGTTGGTATTTTCTAAATTCCAAACATAAAGGTGTCAAGAAATGTTATTAGTTTAGATTCTGACATAACTTCTAAGTAAAACACAAGGTGCAAATTATTGCTAGTGAAAATTAATGTCCTGACTGGCAAATGAACAACAGTGGTGGGCTGGAAGTGTGGTAATGTGACAGTAAGAAAGCAAAATTAAAAAGTTTTAAGATACAATTGTGCATCTGTTCAGTTAGTTTTTATCCCCCCCCCCCAAAAAAAATCTAATATTGGTAGGTAATGAGAAATTGAGTATGCATGTAAACTATTAATATAATTTAATTTTTTCAAAGCACTATCTGGAAATATGTCACGTCCTATAAAACTTCTCATACATTTTGAGCTAGTATTGCCAATTGGAGAAAACACCTTAAGATAAAACATACCAATTTTTGGAAAGGCTAATTTGTACAAACATTATACCACCACCATGATTCCAATTATTTTTAAAAAGTGGAAATAATTCAAAGACCTAATAAAAATAGTATATTAGCTAATCAAGCTATGAATCACGTATGAGGAAATTCTAGAATTCAAAAGTGGAAAACTATAACATCATTATAAAAATGAATGCAGAGCAGTAAATTTTTAGAAATACTTTATAGCCATATAAAATAGGACAAATGATAAATGCTAGAATGTGAATTGCTATTTCACACATATTTTAAAATTTATATCATGAATCAGAATTTACAAATTTCTTAAATAGAGTAGCTTTGAGTTCACAATGGAAAAAATAAATCCCCATGAACTAGTTTCCCTGTAAAAGATGAGTTTGTATTTTTTTTTTTTTTATGACCAGTTGTAAAAAGACCATTGCTATGGTAACCCTTTTCTTGGGATTAAACTCATTTTTTTTCTTGTGATTGTTTTTGGTTGCATTGTTTTGTGTTTTAAAAAATTTAGTGCCCTGTTAGAATATTCCCAAAGGGAATGTTTTTAAACACATTTTTAGCAGTATAACAACACATTTTTTTAAAAAAGGCATTTTTATAAACTTACAGTGTAAGTACAGAAAACACTGTGACAAATTTGGCTCTAGGGGATGTTAATTATAGCTTTAAAATTGGGTAGTAATATGATTACCTGGTTGTATGATAGAATTGTTACTTCCTCTGCCATAAACCAGCAGCGAACTGCAGTGGAAAAAGTATGGCTCTAGTCAAATGGATGTGGGTTTTAGTTTAGAAGTGGCCATTGGTAGTTTTGTTACCCTGGGCGAATCTTTTTACTTCTCCACAATTTTCTTATGAGGCAAAGAGGAAACTTATTTATCTCTCAGAGCTGACTAAATAGCATGACCCAAATAAAACACCTAGTGTTAAGACCTGTCATACAAACGGCAGTGCTAATTGTTATTGTTATCTGGAGTTTCAAACTATAAACTTTGAAAAATAAACTCCTGGAAAAATTGAGAAGTATAATAGATTGCCTAATTTTGCATTTTTACCTAATACGATGTCAACATACTTTTTCTTTTTCGCTTAGTCATTTGCTGATGTACATTTGCCTTCCTAATTTTGTTTTGCTTAGTCCTATTTTATTTAAATTTTTTTTTAATGCTTATTTATTTTTGAGACAGAGAGAGACAGAGCATGAACGGGGGAGGGTCAGAGAGAGAGGGAGACACAGAATCCGAAACAGGCTCTAGGCTTTGAGCGGTCAGCACAGAGCCCGACGCGGGGCTCGAACTCACGGACCGCGAGATCATGACCTGAGCCGAATTCGGACACTTAACCGACTGAGCCACCCAGGCGCCCCTGCTTAGTCCTATTTTAAAATGTTCATTCCTTCAGCAGTGATGGAATGTTCTGGGGAGGCCAATCTGATTGTAAAATTTTACCATAGACAATGCATGTAAGGGTTACGGAATATTAACTATGCTCTTCAGATGAAGGACCTCTGTGATTCATCCTCCACGTTTTTGCAGGCACAGCATCAAATGCCTTGAGACAGCCATACATTTGGTTGACCATCATTCTGACCGTTGCAGTGTGCTTACTGCCCGTCGTTGCCATACGCTTCTTGTCAATGACCATTTGGCCATCAGAAAGTGATAAGGTATAGAAAAACCAGTATTCTCCTCATTCTGAGTGCCCCTCACAGAAATCAGAGCGTGTCCCCACAGCAGCTTTCCTGCAAATTCTAAACTCATGGGAAGTTTGGTATGGAGGTTTATTTAATACTACTTCTCTTTAACTCCGTCTTGTAAAGAAGTCCTTTGGGACAGGGATTTTTGTTTTCATGCTTTTTATTTTAAACATTATCAAAGAGAGAACAGTATAATGAACTCCCATATGTCCATCCCCTAATTTAACAATTACAATATTAACATTTTGCCCTGCGAATAGGTTGGGGTATGTAGGTACATATAGAAAATGCCACGTCTTCTGGTGGAATGTCTGAGCTACAAGTTGTTCAAACAGTGTATCACTTCAATTCACATAATCAGCAGCAGGCTTCAGGCTCTGGTGACTGAGCACCTAAATGTCTGTCAAAAGCACTGGGGTTCTTTCCATCTCTCCCCTCTGCTATCCTCATTATGAGCTTCACCTTGAAGTTGGGGGGATGGCTACTGCAGTTCCAGGCACCTCCTTCTGACACACCCCTGTCCAGATGAAGACAGGAGACTGCTCCATAGCTTTCTCTTAGCAGCCCGAGAATTGTGCATGGGAGGGCCCAGGCCACATCATGCAGATCTCCTTAGCCAGATGAGGTCACACGGCCATTGCCAGACTCGTGCGGAGCAAGGGAAGTCAACCAGCCCTGCTCCTGGGAGCAGTCTCCACAGCCCAAGAGGGTTGTGACTGTATGCAGGAAAGGTGTTCTTGACTCTACTCCTTCTTCATCAGGAAGGAGAGAGAAGATGCTAGGCAAGCAACCTTCAGTGCCCCCTAGATATTCTCCCATGTCTGCTGACCAGAAGATGCAGTAGCAACAAGGGAAAGGGAACGACGGAATTTTCTCTCGATTCTGTCCCAGTCTAATTTGTCAGTGGCAAAGAACGGTAGCGGAGGCGAGTGGGAATTTCGGCTCCCCGTTTTGTAGAAGGTCCGAGACCTTGAAAGTGTTACGTAACCGCTCGGCGTGCCATCCCCTGTAAAAGGAGCACGGCGATGCCGCCTTAAACAAGACAGACTTCAGGAGGGCCCCCACCCCCTGGACGTTAGTGCCCCTCCACCTCCGCCACCACAGCCCTTCCATTTCATTGTCGGCCTCGCCCCCTCCCCCCGCAGATCCAGAAGCACCGCAAGCGGTTGAAAGCGGAAGAGCAGTGGAAGCGGCGGCAGCACGTGTTCCGCCGGGGCGTGTCCTCGCGGCGCTCCGCCTACGCCTTCTCGCACCAGCGCGGCTACGCCGACCTCATCTCCTCCGGGCGCAGCATCCGGAAGAAGCGCTCCCCGCTGGACGCGATCATAGCCGAGGGCACCGCGGAGTACCGGCGGACTGTGGAGAGCTGATGCGGCGGCGAAGCCGGCACACACACCCACACACAGATGTCTATTTTTTTATGAAAGACTCTCAGGACTTTTTAAAAAACCAAAAACTGAATTTGTCACGAGGATGTTAAAGACAACAACTTTTGTAACAAACCACTTGGGCTGGACTATTGCAATGGCGAAGCCAAGAATACCTTTTCAAAAGTCCTCTTGTTCAACTGCTTGTGTTCATTAGGCTTCAGAGGGGATGTCGTAATCCAGTCTCGATCTGGGACAGCAGAATTAGAAACTTATATTTCAGTGCAAATGGTACCGCATTATAAAATTACAATGAGATCATTCCTGCCTGGGATCTTCAACATACATAACCAGAGGTTACTTTTTTTTTTTTTTTTTTTTTTTTTTTGCCCCATTGGGTACCTTCTTAACAAAGACCTTTTATTTATAATGGCCACGACAGAAAAAATCCTGAATGTTCATCACCTGGAAGATAATGAGCTGCATGGTTTCATGTTCTCCTGTTGGTTCAATCAAGGAAAATCACTTCACATTTCATAAGTACAAGGTTTCAGTGTGCTTCGGTTTACTACCAGGTTAAAAGTGTGCATCACCTACGTTTACTCTTACTACTGCATATTTTAGCCACTTCCTTCCCTCCATTTTGAAAAGATGCATTTAAATATTTATGGCTTTTTTTTTAAAGTTCTTAAAATCTAAGGGTAGCCGTGATAAATTGTGACTTTGTAATGCTTTCTTTTGAAAAGCAAACTTTGTGCCTGCCTACATGTGTTTTATAAGGGATTTGAACAGAGACCCCACTTTTTCACTTGTCTTCAGAGAAAAAAAGGCTGTTGGCAGCCACATTCCTAACAGAGTATCCTTTAAAATTGAAAATGATTTTAAGCAATTATGGAAACTATCCTCAAAGAGGCAAAAGTTATTTTTCTCGAGTTTTTTCACACACTAGTTTTTCACATGCTAGTTCCCATATTCTAGTGAAGATACAGAAGTGTTTTCAATAATTCTGTTCTCTACCATTAGGCTGTGAATGTTCACAATACCTGTCCCTTTGAATTCCTATGAGGAAATCACAACATGTGTATCATTCATATTCTAGGAATGATAAAAGAATGTATGGCTCTTTATTCTATGGAAGTAAAGTTCTGGAAGTTTACAACTTTTGTACATAAACTGTAAATTGTTTTTCTTTCTTTCTTTGGTAAAGAAAAGTTTGCTTGTATTCTTCTCCGTCTTCTCTCCTGTTTTGTGAATTGTGGGAAAGGTCGACAACGCAAATGTGTCAAAGACTTACACTGCTGGGTGCAATATTAACAATTGTAAAATGCAAATTGCTTTGGATAAATTATTTCTATATTCTGTAAATCAGATTTAATGTATATTTTTGTTTAAAAAATAAATGCTTTAGTAAAATCTTTGGAAAGGATATTTCAAGTAGGGTATGTGACAGAAGAATCTAAGTCTGCAAGGTTTCTAAAGAAACGCAGGGGTCCTTTGGTGAGAAATACAAGTTAGGGGCAGGGTATTGAGTATTAGGGGAGAAGCTACTGAGAAAAGGCCATTAGACCTGAAAGGTGGTGGGTATGGATTTATAGTTGGCAAGACCAACTGTGTCCAGGGAGGGTGGATCTTAGCATACTTAGATGAGGCACGATTTTTTAAAATGACCTAGGTTCTGAAACCAGAATAAAAACATAGGTAACTTTCCACCTATGGGGCTGGGAAGTGAGCAAATGATCAAAGGGGAATCAGGATGCTGAAGGGCAGGAGAGCAGAGGAGGCAGACCTGAGGCTTGAGTCTGGGAGGGCTGAATGGGCTGAGCCAGCTGCAGTACAGGCAGGCAGCTCCCAGACAGTGACCCCACTAAGGAAATGGGACTGTGACACAGAGAAGGAGGTTCTCTGCAGAAAGACATCGGTGGGGGGCTTCTTTGGGAGGCACAACTGCCAGCAGATGACAGTTTCAGCCTAGGGGTGCTTTATATGGTGCGAAATCAGGACCTGCCTCTTTCCTATTCCACAACTGACAGTCTCCTGGAGGAGAACTTCATGTCCGGATCTTTGGAAATGGGGTAAAAGGAGATGGGACAGATTAGACTCTGCAACAGAAATTGTATGAGGAAAAGTTCTGAGCAGACCTGGGAGATAATCCCTCGAAAAAAAAAAAAAAAGGCCACTTTTCTTCCTAGGATGTCCTACTGTATTTAAATTGGTTGAGGAATATACTGCTTTAATCAAAGAGCACCACCTAAAGTTTTATACTGATGATCAGTACCAGAAACTCCAATAATGATATCCAGTGGGGATAAAATGGCTCTAAAGAGGCTCCAAGGTGATAGCAAAACGTACCTTAATGGAGTCTGTATTTTAAGTTGTTGCCTTCATGTGATGTGGATGAAGCTTAGTAAAATTGTAAGACGGTTTCTCAAAGTCCTATCAGAATCTGCTTGAAAGTTATAGCTACAATAAAACTTCTGGTGCATTTATAATTACAAAAAGGCCTATGAAAACACTGTAAAAATTGACTGTCTTGACTTAAATAGACATTTCTTCAAAGACGATATATACACGGCCAACAAGGGTATAAAAACGTCCTCAACATTAGTCATTAGGGAAATGTGAATCAAAACCACAGTGAAACACCATTTCACACCCACTAGGATAACTATAAAAAAAAGGAAGGGCACCTGGCTGGCTCAGTCAGTAGAGCGTGCGACTCTTGATCTCAGGGTTGTGAGTTCAAGCCCCAAGCTGGGCTTGGAGCTTACTTAAAAAAAAAAAAAAAAAAAAAAGTGTTGGCAAGGATGTGGAGAAACCGGATCCCTCGCCCACTGCCGGTGGGAATGTGAAGTGTTGCACCCGCTGTTGGAACAGTTTGGCAGTTCTACAACAGGAACAGAATTACCATATAAACAGCAATTGTCCCAAGTAGGTATATATATACCCCAAAACCTTGAAAATAAGCACTCAGATACCTGTATATGAACGTTCACAGCAGCACTTACAACAGCCAGAAAGGAGAAACAACCTAAACGTCCATCAACAGATGACTGGAGACACAAGGGATTTACATATAATGGAATATCATTTAGTCAGAAAAAGGAATAAGGCTCCTTCAAGATGGAGACACAGGAAGATCCTGAACTCCTCTCCTCCCACAGACACACCAGATGTACAGCTACAAATGAACAATTTCCTCTGAAAACCAAAGCTGAGGGACTCCTAACATCGGGCAAACAACTCGCACTGAAGTGTTTAGGAAAGGCAGAGATGCAATCTTGCCGAAAACCCCACCCCCAGCATTGGAAATCCAGAGCTTCTCAGGGAGGAGTGAAGGGTTTGAACCCTACATCGGGAACCCCAACTTCTAAGACCTACCGCTGAGAGATAAGCCCCTGAAACTTACAGCTTTGAAAGCCCACAGGGTTTGCATCCCTGAGACCCAAAAGGCTATCGTGCAAACTGAGAAATGGCTGTTGAAGGGCTCAGGCCCCTGGACTCACCGGCACCAGGCCCAGTGCAGAAGCGGCTAGACTTTACGTGAAAGCAGCTTCTTTACCTATCTTAAAGCACCGGCCTGAGAGGCAGGCATCTAATTCAGCACACATCTAGGGGCCTGCCGGCATACTCTCCAAGGATGGAGGCCAGCAGACACTTTAAAAAAAATTCTTTTTAACCCAGGCTCCTTCTTTTTTTCCCCCAGCAGGCATCATCTTTATGCCCTCCCTCCACTGCCCTCCAGAGCACCAGCATCTCCCAGAGGGGAGCTGTTACATGCACCTGGTATTGGTTTTATACCGGGTGTCTCCGCTTTTGCAACTGCCTCCCAGTGTGAACGCCCCTTGGGTCACCTGGCTCTGGGGGCCAGCAGCGCCTGCATTCTGGGGACCCACAAGACTGTAACAATTGGAGAGACGGTTCGTGGCCAGCTAACACCACGGCAATATCTGCCCAGTCTTCCTGTGATAAAGGACTGTTGTGCTTGTCCTGGAGCTTTGGCCTGAGGGGCAGGCTTCCGGCTTGGCACACGTCCGGAGGCCCACTGACGGACTCTCGGGGAAGGGAGGCCGGTGGACATCATGCTTGCCCTCTTTCCCTGCCTCACTCCGGCTTGTCAGTATCTCCCAGAAAGGAATTCAGACCCTCATCGGGTGCCCCGATTCTTGCAGGTGCTGCAACGTGACATCTCTAGACCGCCTGGCCGTGGTGGCCGACCGGCTAATGAGTCACACAGGACTGTCACCAACAGAGAAAGAGTTTTTGACTGTCTACCATTTCCAGAGCAAAGCAAGAGGCAACGGTCCGAAGAGCCCAAACTTTCTGTGAAAGAGGCCTATTAGCTAATCTCCATGGCTACGTCTGAGGGATAGACTTGCAATCAAACACACATCTAAGGGCCGACTGCAAACCTTTCCGGAGACCTCAGACGGCTATCTTTCTGTTCTCTTTCTGCCGTGCTCCAGTATCTCCCAGAGGGGAGCTTGTACAACGTCCGGTGCCCCGTTTTTACGTCTGCTGCCTTGTTTTCTGCAGCTACCACCTCACGGATGCCCCTTAACTGCTCCGCTCTGGTGGCCAGCAGGGTCAGCATCCCTGTATCCCGTACGACTGACTGCCACAAACGGGCAGGCAGTCTCTGGCCTGCTGCAAACTCCAGGGCACAATACAGACTGAAACACACCCCCATTCTTCCTGTGAGAAGGGACTATTTGCATGTCCTGGAGCTTTCGACCGAAGGGGCTGGCTTTTGGTTTGACATACGTCTAGAGACCTACTAAGATGCAGTACTTAGCCGGTAAGTCAGTAGATGCCGCCCTGTGCCCTCCATCTGCCTTGCCTCAGATAGCTGGTATCTCCCAGAAAGGAGCTCATATAGTTGCCTGGCACCCTAATGTTTGTGACTGACACTCAGGGTGCCCAGCCTAGGTAGCTGGCAGAACCTAATGCTTGCAGTCCTATAGGGCTGTATATATTTGTATACGTTAAAAGCTGCTGCCTGACAGTCTGATTTACGTACAATCAGCCTGAATCTAGGTGCTGACTTAGGTCCTCCTCCAAGGGACAGCTAAAGAATACAATAAATGAACTGAAAAATAACCAGAGGGGTTCAACAGTAAACTGGATGGAGAAGAAGAAAGGACATGAAAACTCAAATACAGGGCAGACAGAACTCAGCCAATCAGAGCAGCAAGAAAAAAAAAAAAAAAACCAACAATGTAGAAAAGAGAGCTTATAGGACTTATGAAATAACATCAAACAGACCAATATTTGTATTAAAAGGTTCCAGAAGAAGGAGAAAAGAGAAAGGGGCAGAAAGCTCATCTGAAGAAAGAACAGCTACCTGAAAATTTCTCTAAGCTGGAGACAGAAACAGAAATCCAGGACCAGGAAACCCTGAGAGTTCCAAATACAAAGCTGAAGAGACTCAAACGCATTATAATTACAATGTTAAAAGTTAAAGACAAGGAAAGAATTTTAAAAGCATCAAAAGAAAACCAATTTCTTATGTAAGAGGGATTTTCCTCCGTAAGATCAGATTTTTCAGGAGAATTTTGGTGACCAGAAGGGAGTGTTATTCAAAGTGCTGAAAGAAAAAAAACTTCCAGCCAAGAATACCTACTGTACCTGACAATGTTTTCATTCAGAATTTAAGGAGAGATAAAGAGTCTTCCAGACAAGCAAAAAGAAGTTCATCAGCACTATACTAGCTTTAGAAGAAATTTAATTTTCTTTTTGAGAGAGAGAGAACCAGAGAGGAAGGGGCAGAGAAAGAAGGGAACAGAAGATCTGAAGTGGGCTCCATGCTGAGAGCAGAGAGCCTGATGTGGGGCTCAAACTCACTAACCGTGAGATCACGACCTGAGCCAAAGTTGGACACTCAACCAAACGAGCTACGCAGTCGCCCTGCCTTAGAAGAAATTTTAAAGAGATTTCTTGAAGCTAAAATGAAGGGTGCTAATTAGTAACGAGAAAATACAAAAGTATAAATCTCACTGGTGAAGGTAAATACATAGTAAAATTCAGAGTCTAATGTTGTAAAGGTGGTGGGTTAATCACTTACAAAGCTTGTATGAAAGCTGAAACATGAAGTAGCAAAGACAGCTATAACTATGATAATTTATTAAGGGATACACAAAATAAAAAGACAAATTGTGAACAAAAACGTAAAACAGGTGGGTGGGGGTTAAAAATGTAGAGCTTTAGAAGATGTTCAAACTTAAGTTCTTATCAACTTAAAACATACTCTTATAAGTTGTTACATGTAAGCTTCACAATAACCAGGAAGCGGAAACCTATAGTAGATACACAAAAGATAGAAAAAGAATCAAGCATACCATTATAGAATATCACCAAATCACAAGGGAGGAGAATAAGGGAAAGAGAAAAGAACTACAAAACAGCCAGAGGACAATTGACAAGGTGACAATTAAGTACATACATATCAAGAATTACTTTAAACATAAAAGAACTAAATTCTTTAATCAAAAGACACAGAGGGGTGCCTGGGTGGCTCAGTCGGTTAAGCATCTGACTTTGGCTCAGGTCATGATCTCACAGTTTGTGAGTTCGAGCCCCACATCAGGCTCTGTGCTGACAGCTCAGGGCCTGGAGCCTGCTTCGGATTCTGTGTCTCCTCCTCTCTCTGCCCCTCCCGGCTCATGCTCTGTCTTTCTCTGTCTCTCAATAATAAATAAACGTTTAAAAAAAAAAAGCCAAAAGTACAAAAGACACAGAGTGGCTGAATAGATAAAAGACCCATCTATATGCTGCTTACAACAGATTGACTTCAGATGGAAGGACACACACAGACTAAAAGTGAAGAGATGGAAAAAGCCCATGCAAAAGGAAACCTTAAAAAGAAAGCTAGGGTGGCTATAGTTTCAACAAAGATTGTAATAAGAGACAAATAAGGTCATTATATAACAATAAAAGGGTCACCCACCAAGAGGATATAGCATTTGTAAATATTTATGCACCCCAAAATGGTAAAATATAGAAAGCAAATATTAACAGACATAATGAGAGAAATAACCAGTAATACAATAATACTACAGTACTTTAACATTCCAATTTCATCAGTAGATAGATCGTCCAGACAGAAAATCGATAAGGAAACACTGGCTTTAAAAAATACATTAGGCCAGATGGATGTAACAAACATATACAGAACATTCCATCCAAAAACCAAGTCTCAAGTGCACAAAGAATATTCTCCAGGACAGATCACATATTAGGCCACAAAACAAGTCTTAATAAATTTAAGAAAATTTAAATCATATCAAGCGTTCTTTTCCTTACTATAATGGATGAAACAACAAATCGGTTACAAGAAGAAAACTGGAAAATTCACAAATACATGCACATCATACAACATACCACTGAACAACCCATGATCAAAAAAATACCAAACAGAAATAAAAAAGTGTTTTGACGAAGATGAAAATACAACATACCAAAACTTATAGGATGCAGAAAAAGCAGTTCTAGGAGGGAAGTTCACAGCAATAAATGCTTACCCCAAGAAACAAGAAAAAATCCAAAAGAGCAAAACCTAACTTTACACACCAAAGAACAAGAAAAAAAGGAGCAGGGCCCAAATTTAGTAGAAGAAAAAAATAACAAAGATCAAAGCAAAGATAAGTGAAATAAAGACTAAAAAAGCAACAGAAAAAGATAAATGAAAGTAAGCTAGTTTTTGAAACGATAAACAAAATGTGTAAATCTTTAGCTAGACACACCAAGAAAAGATTGGTGCCACAGAAATACAAAGGATCATGACTGACCGCTGGGAAAATTATACTCTAAACTGAACAACCCAGAAGAAATGAGAAAAATTCCTGTCAACCTATAATCTATAAGACTGGATCATGAAGAAACAGAAAATCTAAACAGACTAATTTTACTAAACTAGTAAGGAGACTGAAGCAATAATCAAAAACCTCCCAACAAACAAAAGTCCAGGACCAGAGAAGTTCACTGGTGAATTCTACCAAATAATGCCAATCCTTTCTTTTAGAACTCTCCCAAAAAACAGAAGAGGAAAGAGTACTTCCCAATTCATTTTATGAGGCCAGCATTATCCTGATATACACCACAAGAAAATCACAGGCCAATATACTTGATGAACATAGATGCAAAAATCCTCCATAAAATATAGGTAAACAAAATTCAATGACACATTAAAAGGACCATATGCTGGGGCGCCTGGGTGGCGCAGTCGGTTAAGCGTCCGACTTCAGCCAGGTCACGATCTCGCGGTCCGTGAGTTCGAGCCCCGCGTCGGGCTCTGGGCTGATGGCTCAGAGCCTGGAGCCTGTTTCCGATTCTGTGTCTCCCTCTCTCTCTGCCCCTCCCCTGTTCATGCTCTGTCTCTCTCTGTCCCAAAAATAAATAAATGTTGAAAAAAAAAAATTTTAAAAGGACCATATGCTTAGATCAAGTGGGATTTATTCTAGGGATGCAAAGATGGTTCAACATCCACAAATTGATGTAATGTAACACACTAACAAAATAAATGATGAGAATCACAAAATCATCTCAAAAGATGAAAAAAAAAAGCATTTGACAAAATTCAACATCCGCTGATAAAAACTCTCAACAATGTGGGTATAGAGGGAATGTATCTCAACATAATAGAGACCAAGCTGGAAGTTTTCCCTCTATCATCAAGAACTAGACATGGATACCCACTCTCCCCACTTTTATTCAATAAAGTATTGAAATGCTAGCCAGAGAAACTGGGCAAGAAAAAGAAATAAAAGGCCCACAAACCAGAAATGAAGAAGCGAAACTGTAACTATTTGTCAATGACATGATATTATGTATAGCAAATCCTAAAGACACGACCAAATAATCTGTTAAAACTAAAAAACTCAGTGGAATTACAGGATACAAAATCAGTATAGAAAAATCTGTCGCGGGGCGCCTAGGTGGCTCAGTCGGTTAAGCGTCCAACTTCAGCTCAGGTCACGATCTCACAGTCCGTGAGTTCGAGCCCCGCGTCGGGCTCTGGGCTGATGGCTCAGAGCCTGGAGCCTGCTTCCAATTCTGTGTCTCCCTCTCTCTCTGCCCCTCCCCCGTTCACGCTCTGTCTCTCTCTGTCTCAAAAATAAACAAACGTTAAAAAAAAAAAAATTAAAAAAAAAAAGAAAAATCTGTTGCATTTCAATATGTTAATAACAAAGCAGCAGAAAGAATAATTAAAACAATCGTACTTACAACTGCGTCACAAAGAATACCTGGCAATAAATTTAACCAAGGAGGTGAGAGAACTGTACACTAAAAAATATAAAATATTGATAAAAGCAATTGAAGATGACATAAATAAGTGGAAAGAAATTCTGTGCTCATGGAATAGAAGAATTAGTATTGTTTAAATGCCCATACTATCCAAAGCAATTTATAGATTTAATGAAATCCTAGTCAAAATTTCAAAGGTATTTTTCACAGAAATAGAACAAACAACCCTAAAATTTGTAGGTAACCACAAAAGACCATGATTATCCAAAGAAGTCTTCGGAAGTAAAAACAAAGCTAGTGGAATCATACTCCCTGATTTCAGACTATGTTACAAAACTACAGCAGTCAGAACAGGGTGGTATCGGCATAAAAACAGACACATAGATCAATGCAACAGAATAGAGAAACCCACACACATACAGTCAATTAATTTACAAAAAAAAGAGCCACGAATATACAATGGGGAAAGAACAGCCTCTTCAATAAATGGCGTTGGGAAAATTGGACATCCACACGCAAAAGAATGAAGCTGGACCAGTATCTTACACAATCCACAAAAATACACTCCAGGGAAGATGGTGGAGGAGGATCCTAGGTTAACCTGGTCCACAGATACACCACCCGCACTCGTGTAACTGACCCAGAAAATGACCCAAGGACTGGCAGAATGGCTCTTCAGAGGTAACTGTAGAAAGGAGGCTACATCCAAAACGGTAGGAAGGGCAGAGCCGGTTAAAAAGCAAACCAACCTACGAGACTAATCACAAATGGGAGGGACACACCGTGTGCACAAAGGGAAGGGAACAGATCCCACACCAGGCACTCTGGACACAGGGGACCTACACTGGGAAGACAAATCCCCGTAACATGTAGCTTTGAGGACCAGAGGGGCTTAACTTCGAGTTTGTACAATTAGTGGGGCTTAACGCCAGAACTTTAAAAATCAGTGGGCTGTCTCTGGGAAAGCCGGAAAGCAAGGGCAATAGAAAACGGTCCCTGCCATATACAATGTATATATACATACAATGGAATAGTACTCAGTAATGAAAAAGAATGAAATCTTGCCATGTGCAACAACGTGGATGGAACTGGAGGGTATTACGCCACGTGAAATAAGTCCGAGAAAGTCATAAAGGTTTTCACTCATATGTGGAATTTGAGAAACTTAACAGAAGACCACAGGGGAAGGGAAGGAAAAATAAGTTACAGAGAGGGAGGCAAATCAGAATAATCTTAAATACAGTGAACAAACTGAGGGTTGATGGGGGTGGGGGTTTGAGGGGCAGGGGATTGGGTAATGGGCACCGAGGAGGGCACTTGTTGGGATGAGCACTGGGTGTTGTATGTAAGTGACGAATCACAGTAATCTACTCCTGAAGCCAAGACTACGTTGTGTATTAGCTAACTTGACAATAAATTATTAAAAAAAAAACAATACACCACCAACAAAAGATAATATAAAACAAACAAACAAACAAAAAACAAAACAAAAAAATCCCCCCCAAAGAAGCAGCAGTTTGAAAAGTGCCTGGGGTACACAGGAAGGAGATTTATTTACTAACTTCAAAACATGCACTGGAGTGGCAGAGATCTTTGGGAACTTCTCCAAGAACCAAAGAGCTGGTGGGCACTATCTGCCCTCACCCCAGCGTAGACACACAGCCAGCTGTGGGAACCAACGTGAACCCTCACCACCTAGCTTGCTAACACCCCATCCTGCCCCTGCATTCTCCTGTGGACTACCCGATCCGACTGCCCCGCTCAGCGGGAGTCCATGCAAAGCGACACCACAAGCTTCTCCTTGTGCAAGTGGCTCCCTACCAGCCACTCCAAAGTGATTCCTGCCCTGGGGACAGAGGAAAGTAACCGGCAAGAGGCTGGGTGCAGACATCTGATCTGACCGCTGGCCCTGCCTATGAACAAAAGCCTCACAAGGAGCAGTACAAAGAGAGAGCCCGGTAGTTCCGGGTCACCACAACCCCAGCAGACTGGGGACAGATGTCAGGTCTGACTGCAGGCCCCGCCCACCAGGAAAAGCCTCTCAGGGGGCAACGCAAGGAGAGTGCCCTGAAGTTCAGTGTGACCAGTTCTGGAGATGGGCTGAGGGCAGGCATCTGGTCTGACCCAACTCAAGCCCAGGGCAGCCCCACACTGGCCCCTTAAGACCATTGGGACCAAACTCTGCCCTCAACAGGCAAAGAGGGCCACTGCAGACACCTGGACTGAAGGCGAACACGGCTCAACCACAACAGCAGGGCACACACTTCTCGAGCCTCTGTCCCCATCTGTGGGAGGAGGAACAGTGTGGGCTTCTCTGTGGCCTCGCCGCTAGAATTTGTTGCCTACTTAGATATCATTGTTGCCTCTGTGAAGACCCCCTAAATAATATGTGGGCTCCCAGGAAAGCATTACTTTAACATTTATCAGGGACAAAATGATTCAACCAAATCTCAAAGCATGGGACCTCTCCCTGCCCTGAGCCCACATTTTACATCTGCCTTATTTTTTTTTTAATTTTATTTATTTTTTTTAACGTTTATTTATTTTTGAGACAGAGAGGGACAGAGCATGAATGGGGGAGGGGCAGAGAGAGAGGGAAACACAGAATCGGAAGCAGGCTCCAGGCTCCGAGCCATCAGCCCAGAGCCTGACACGGGGCTCGAACTCACGGACCGCGAGATCGTGACCTGAGTCGAAGTCGGATGCTTAACCGACTGAGCCACCCAGGCGCCCCTGCCTTTTTTTTAAAAAAAAATCACCAAAAAGCATTCCAAACGTAAAGATAAAAAACCTTCCTGGTTCCCATAATATTAAACAGTCATTCAGCCTTGGGGTGCCAGGCTGGCTCAGTCGGTTAAGCGTCCGACTTTGGCTCAGGTCACGATCTCGCAGTTTGTGAGTTCGAGCTCTGTGCTGACAGCTCGGAGCCTGGAGCCTGTCTCCATCTCTCTCTGCCCCTTCCCCAGCTCACCCTCTCTCACTGTCTCAAAAAGAAATAAACATTAAAAAAAAAAAAAAAATTTTTTTTTTAAAGTCATTCAGCCTTGCACATACTAAAACCACGAGAGAAAGTCTAGAATTTTCTAGAATGCTCTGTCATAATAATTTGTAATCTTTATGTGAAAAAACCATATAACCCTGCACCAAATGTTCCTTCCCCAGAGCACTCTCTTCTTTGTGAAGACTGTGTATCCTGGACAGCCGTACTAGCTTGGGCTCAACTCTTTTCCTTTTTAAAAATTTTGAAAAGGTTTGTTCATTTTGCATTGACATTTCCTGGCACAGCTGGCAGGACATCAGAGCAACTCACCTGAGAACACCTGGGGGTCGCCTGGACCCCGGCTGCTCCGTGCCAGCACCGGCCCCTTGTGCCACTGCAGTTTCTCAGCACCTCACAGGTGTTATCGGGGGACTTCTCCTGATACCCGGACCTCCTCAATTTGAGTTGATGATCCTGACTTCGATTCCAGCTGTTGATGGTTACCGGTAGTGTTCTCTAGGTGGGAATAACCTAAAGGGGTTGATGGATTATTTGTTTTATTTCGGCGTTATACAAATTGATGTTTTAATAGAAGGCTTGTGTAAATTTTCTGGCTAATAATATGAGAGTCTAAGTCATTCAGCTCCAAAGAGAACTGAGTGGGAACAGACTCTGTACCTCTCTCCTCAAAGAAGGGAGACCTGAGATAGGCCTCGTCTGTTTCTGTAGCCTGCATAAGGGTGGGAGGATTTAGTTTCCACACATCTCAGCCTGCTGGGGCCAATTCTGTCTGATAGGCACACTTACAGTTGTGATCCTGTATCTAAAGGGAAAATCTATTTTATCGTGACACTGCTGAGCCTGTGTATGTTTTGAGCTCAGTAAAAAGATGGCCACTAAATGGATCGTTAAATTATCACACCGTCTCGCAACCGGAGTTACTCTGTCAGAGATCAAATACAGGAGATGAGATTCCCTACATTCAGGCTTTTAAGCTCCCCCATGATAAAGATGCTTCATTGCATTGTTACTGCTCCCCAAGCAGGGGAGCTCAGGCCCCGGGCTTCCACCTGTGCACAGAGGGGCCGCACCCCAGATCCTACACCCTGAGCCTGGGGCACTGTGACCACTTCTAAAAATACTTCTTTTAAAATTAAAAAAACAAATAAAAATAAAGATGCTTCAGGGGAAGTGACCCAACTGACGGACCAGAGAGACAAGTGTGGACAAAAATCTAATAAGACACCTGACCCCCTTCCCAAAAGTCGGAATGAGGAAGAGGAGGAGGGAGACAGGCAGACACTGGACACCCTAAATCCACCGCCCCGAGCCCAGGCACCAGAACCAAAGTCCAACCCACGGCCTGCTCCTCCAGCTCCTCGAAAGGGCTGAAAAGCAACCAGGGGAAATGCCTGTTTCGCAGGAGGGAGAGATAGGAAACAGATGGAAAAGTGTTAGTCCAAACTTTGAATCTGCCTCTGGCCTTGCCGGGGGTGCCCCTGCCACCTCTGCCTCTACCTCCCCCCTCCTCCTGTTCCTGTACCTCCACCTGGGCTGCTCCTATACGATCCTTGGGGCCGTCAACACCAGCAGCTCCTGCTCCCCCCACCCTATCAAGGAGCAAAAAGCACCCCAAGCTGTCGGGCTACTTCCTTATGAGGTTCAAACTGAAGCACCTCCCAAATCAGCGTGAAGGGGCCCGAAGACTCCCCTGGACTTCAGTGGCCCACTTCAGATTTCCCCACTGGAGCTCCAGATAAAATTGACAGTGGGGAAGGAATTGACTTTTTTTTTTTTTTTTTAAGGTTTTATTCTCAAGTAATCTCTACACCCAATATGGGGCTCGAACTTGCAACACTGACGTCAAGAGTCCCATGCTCCACCCACTGAGCCAGCCAGGTGCCCCAATCAACTTTTTGGTAGACACAGGTGCAACACATTCAATATTAAAGCTACTTCAAGGTTGTTGGTTTCATTAAAATAGACATGAGTTTTAGAGTTATCGAGATCAAATATAATACAGATATCAGCTTTTACTCTACCTGAATTTATGAGCTAAATTTGTGTTGTATCTGTTGCAATGTCTCAACAATGACTTAAAATGATTGTTGATTTTGTCACATGCAGTTCACATGGGTAATTGTAAGAACAAATGGGTTGAACATATAAAAAGGTTTATAGCTTTCAAAATCTTTAGTAGCCTTTAAGTTTTGCTAGGTAATTAAATGATAAATTGGTTCAAACTCTTTGGATATCTAAGCCTTTTCCAAATAAGATAAAATGAAACATTAAATACTAAACACAGGTTTACCTACACTGTCTTATTATAAGAAAACTAAAGATCAATTTGGGTTTGTTAATAAATATGTTTTATGCTTTATTAAAAGACTGTACTATGAAGAAATATGGTTTTAGAAATTATGAAATATATTCATAAATGTGCCAATCTACAGAAAACGGGGGGGGGGGGGAGGGTGTACCTGGGTGGCTTATTTGGTTGAGTGTCTGACTCTTGATTTCAGTTCAGGATATCACTGTTCATGGGTTGGAGCTCACATTGGGCTCTGTTCTGACAATGTGGAGCCTGCTTGAGATTCTCTCTCTCTCCCTCTCTCTCTGCCCCTCTCCCACTCATACATACACACTCTCTCTGCCCTGCCCCTGCTTGTGCACTCTCTCTCTCTCTAAATAAATAAATAAATGTTAAAAAAATCTTTAAAGAATACTAGTATAACAGTTCACAATTGCTTACTACTCAGTTTCTACTAGAAATTAAGGTTTCTAAGCATGAAAAATACTGATAAATGTAATTGAGACTACTAGAAATAATAAGGAAAACATCTCTGTACTCAATCAAGGGATGTTAGAGATATGTTTTTGGTAAGATAAAGTATGGGGAATAAAAATACATTTTTGTTGAGGGAAAAGAAAGTCATTATGTCCTGATATGAGACTGGTTAGAGACAAAAAAAACTTAGGGCAAAATCTGGATGAAAAAGAAAAGTTGTAGGTTTGTAAAAGGGAATCTCTGGAAAAAAAAATTTATGAATGTTCAGAACAAAAATGGGGATGGAGGAGTCTTAAAAGTACACTAATATAAGATTGAAATTTGGTTTTTCCCTCTATGAAAAAAGCAAAGTTTTCCTGGATTGTTGGTCTGCTCTTGATAAATTATAAACAAAGTTTTTTGTTTTCCTTTATCTGCCCAGAAAAAAACAAGATTTCTATATTTGGTTTTATCAGGGCCTTGATTACTTAAGAAAACTAAATCCTCTCAACATTAAAGGAGCCAACTTTCAGGGTGCCTGTGTGGCTCAGTCAGTTAAGCACCCAACTTCGGCTCAGGTCATGATCTCACGGTTCATGGGTTCAAGCCCTGTGTTGGGCTCTGCACTGACAGTATGCAGCCTGCTTGGTATTCTCTCTACCTCTCTCTTTGCCCCTCCCTGACTCATGCTTTCTCTCTCTCTCAAAATACAGTTAAAAAAAAAATAAAGGAGCTAACTTTTGCTAACAACTATATAACGCTATATATTTGCCTTTGTAATCTTCTGTTGCCACCTTGGTTGAATAATTAAATATTGTTTTATAATAATCTATGATCCTATTTAGGTATGTTCTTTAGAACCTTCTGAGGTTTATAACAAACTTCCCCAAAGTGCAAATTCTAAATTAAAGGCTTTTTAACTAATTAGACTTGTCTATTTGGTGTGTTGTTACACAAGAAGTGTGCACAAACAGTGATAAATCTGAGGCTCTATTGTGTGAGTAAATGCTGTTTATTGTGTGAGTAAATGCTGTGAGTAAATGTTCCAGAAAGTATATAAAATTCCTAAAATTTTAATATGTTCTGGAATAACGTTATCACTTAAAATTCTAATTATTAAAATGCTGTGCATCACAAAAATAACCAAATTTTCTTGTCAACTGTTTTTTTTTTTTGTTTTTTTTTTTTAACGTTTATTTATTTTTGAGACAGAGAGAGTTCAATAAGAATCTGTTCTCCTTGTAACAGGGCACGATTGGAAACACTGGTTATACAACCAAGGCTTTGACTGGAATGTCATTATTTGAGAGAGACATTCATAGACTCAGATGTGACCAGACAGCTGTAAGGAATGAAGGTTGACTTTATGGAGCCAATAAAGCCCCTTGGAAATGTTAGCCTGACACCTTGCTTACAGAGTTCCCAGCAGCTTTGCCAGGTGAGTAAAGTGCAAGTGCAGGAACCTCAGATTTTGGAGACCTTGAGAAAAGCAACTCACCCAAATCTACACGTATTGAAGGCAAATCTGACAGCAAGTATTTGGACTGGTTTCTGGCCTTGAAAGGCTATTAAAAGTTTAATTGGAAATTCCTTATAAAAAGTTCCAGCAAACAAGATATAGCAAACTTACATAGTCAATCAGTATTCTTACTATGCTTATGTAAATAATCAGGCCAAGTTTATTAGGACTGAACTTATTTTTCAAATAGGTTCATCTTTATTTGGCCCTCTTTGATGGAAATGAGACTGGCTTTAGAGAGAAAAAATTATGTTTCAATAACACCTTTGTGGAAGTTAGATTCTAGTTCTAACTCTCTTTTAATGTTTGTTGTTGGCCTAAGCTAGACAACTTGAGGTAAGATTCAGAGAAACTGTCACAATAGCTCGTGTATAGACAGTCTTAGCACCTGTTACTCTGTGGGGATGATGAAAGGACCCCAAGGGCATATGATTATTTGAACAGCTGGACGAAGGGATGGACTCCCTGACAACTATGTAATTCATCTGTCACCAAAAAGGTCCAGACAAACAGTAGGTCTACTGATTACCAAATTAATCACCTTGGTCGGTTCCTGGATAGGACTAGGGAAATAATTTACAACAAAGTCACAGCCACCGTGTCCATAGTGGTGGCTGAAACAGGACAGGGTTTTAAACTCATACAAAAATCATTAGACTCTCTGACTTCAAGCATCTTAGATCACAAATTAGCCTTGGATTATGTCCCAGCTGAACAAGGAGGCATAGGTGCTGTTGTAGATACATCTTGTTGCTTCATTAATGTTTCTTGACAGGTGGAACAGAAGGCTGACGTCATCCTCCAGCAGGCAACGTGGCTACATAATTTAACAACCCCACTGCCCAAACCACCTGGGACTCCATTAAAGGGGATCTCCCAAATGTTGACTTGGTTCTTGCCTTTTCTTGGGCCTTTGGTGGCCATGTTATTGCTGTCACTTTGTGGGTCCTGTGTTTTTAACCTCCTGGTTGACTTTGTGTCTTCTAGGCTTCAACAATTCCAAGTCAAGCTAATGGTGGTGGAAGGGTTCCAACCTGCACCAGTAGAGGATGAGCCCAGTCCTTGTAAATCATTAGAACAGTCAGCAAGACACCTCCAGGGCAGGACAGGGACAAGAGGCCCCACTCAGCAGGAAGCAGTTTCTGACGATGAGACCTTTGGCCCCTTTTCCATAAGAATAAGGAGGTCACAACACTTGGAGTGGGGTTTGAGATGGAGGAGGGACTGGACTTGGGTCCCCTCAACCCTGACTGCTAAATCTGGGGTTCTTTGGTTGCCTCCATAAGGAAGGAAAAAAAAAAAAAGAAAAGCTAAAACTCTGTGCCTCTTGAGTAGTACATCTTGCAGGAATGGGGAGGAGAGATGCTTACTGAAAGGAAGATGCTTACTACAAAGACTGGCAAAGACTGAGTCAAACCAGTCTGTGCCATGATGGACCTCACTGCTGACCTTTCACCAACTTTCTCCCTCATTATAATACTAAAAATCACACCCAGGGTGGAGATTTAACATACGAATACACATACGACTCATAAAAATACATGATCTTCAAGTGCACACGTGTCAAGAAATTCCCCACCTTGGGGCACCTGGGTGGCTCAGTCGGTTAAGCGCCCAAGTCTTGATCCTGGCTCGGGTCATGATCTTGCAGTTTGTAAGTTTGAGCCCTGCACTGCGCTCTGTGCTGTTGGTGCACAGCCTGCTTGGGATTCTGTCTCTCCTTCCCTCTGCCCCTTCCCCCACTTGTGCATGCTCTCTCTTCTCTCTCAAAATAAGTAAACATAAAAATTTTTTTTAAAAAGAAGGAAAAAAAGAAATCCCCACCTCTACATGCTTATATGTCACCCTTTTCCCATCAAAGTTTCTTTAAAACTCTTTCTGACCTCTCCTCAAGCCAGCCTGAAGGCTCTTCCCTTTGTGGTGTCTCCCTTGTGCTAGAGCATAAGCCCCAATAAAGGCTTGCCTGGAACTCCTGTTCAGCCTCTTGTCAAATTCTGTTGTTTAGAGAGCCCAAGAGCCAGGTTGGTAACAGCACTATAAGACCATTTCTTCATAAGGCTATTACTTTCAAGACCAGGAGATGTAGATGACGTTCTTAACACACAAAAACAGACACAGAGAGTTTGATAAAATGAAGCAACAAAGGATTATCTTCCAAACAAAAGATAGGACAAAAATCACAGCAAAAGTGCTAAATGAAACAGAGATAAGCAATATACCTGATTATCTGATTACTTTGAGAATTCAAAGTAATGGTCATAAAGATACTTACTAAACTTGAGAATAGATTACAGGATCTCACTGAGACCTTCAACAAAGAAGTAAAAAATACTTTTCAAAGAATAATCAGACATGAAGAACTCAGTAACTGAAATTAAAAACATACTATAGGGAATAAATAGTAGACTAGAGAAAGCAGGAGAATAAATCAGTGAGCTGGAAGACAAAGTAATAGAATCCAACCAAATGGAACAATTAAAAAATAATAATAAATGAAAATAGGGTAAGGGAACTCAGTGACAGCATCAAGTGTAATAACATTCATATTACAGGGATCCCAGATGGAGAAGAGAGAGAAAAAGGGGCAGAAAATTTATTTGAAGAAATAACAGCTGAAAATTTTCCTAAAGTGGAAAAAGAAACAGAAATCCAGATCCAGAAGGCACAAAGAGCCTACAACAAAATCAACCTGAGGAAGTCTGCAACGAGATGCATAATAATTAAAATGGCAAAAAGTGAGAATTTTAAGAACAGCAAGAGAAAGGAAAACAGTTACATACAAAGGAAACTCCATAAGGCTATCAGCTGATTTTTCAGCAGAAACTCTGCACACCAGAAGGGAGTGCTCATTTGTGCTGAAAGGAAAAAACCTCAAACCAAGAATACTCTATCCAGCAAGACTATCATTCAGAATAAAGAGATAAAGAGTTTCCCAAACAAAACCTAAAGGAATTCATCACCACTAAACAAGTCTTACAAGAAACGTTAGAGGGAATTCTCTGAGTGGAAAGGAAAGTCCTCAATCAGGAGCAAGAAAATTAGTAAAGGAAAAGATTTCACAGGTACAAACAAACATAATAAAAGTAGTACATTAATCATTTATGAAACCGGTATGGAGGTTAAAGCACAAAAACAGTAAAATTAATTATATCTATAAAAATCAGTTGAGGGATCCACAAAATAAAAGGATGTAAAGTATACTGACACCATATGCATAAAATGGTGGGGAGAGGGGAGTCAAAATTTAGCACTTTTAGAATGGGTTTGAACTTAAATGACCATCAACCTAACATAGACTGCGGTATGCATAGTATTTTACATATAAACCTAAATTTGAACAGATAAATTACTAGCAGTAAAATTGAATCAATAATCCCCAAATTCTCAACCAGTAAAAGTCCAGGACCAGATAATTTCACAGGTAAGTTCTACCAAACACTTAAGAGTTAATACCCATTCTTCTCAAAATATTCCAAAAAAAAAAAAAAACAAACAGAACAAAACAAAAACCAGAAGAGGAAGGAAAGCTTCCAAATTCAGTCTATGAGACCAGCATTGTCCTGATACCAAAATCAGATAAAGACATTATTTAAACAATCAAACTACTGGGGCGCCTGGGTGGCACAGTCAGTTGAGCGTCTGACTTCAGCCAGGTCACGATTTCTCAGTCCGTGAGTTCGAGCCCCGCGTCAGGCTCTGGGCTGATGGCTCAGAGCCTGGAGCCTGTTTCCGATTCTGTGTCTCCCTCTCTCTCTGCCCCTCCCCCGTTCATGCTCTGTCTCTCTCTGTCCCAAAAATAAATAAAAACGTTGAAAAAATAAAAATAAAAATAAACACTCAAACTACAAACCAATATATCTGATCAACACAGATGCAAAATTCCTCAACAAGATATTAGCAAACCAAATGCAACCATACATTTAAAAAATTACCACAATCAAGTGAGATTTACTCCTGGGATACAAGGATGGTTTAGCATTTGCAAATCAATAAATATGACAGATCACTTGAATCAGAGAAATGATAAAAACCATATGATCATTTCAATAAATGCAGAAAAAGCATTTGACAAAGAACAACATCTATTCATGATAAAAAAAAAAAAAAAAACCCTCAACAAAGTAGGCTTACAAGGAACATACCTCAACATGATAAAGGCCATATGTGAAAAATCCACAGCTAATGTCATAATAAATGGTGAAAACCTGAGAGTTCTTCCCTTAAGATCGGGAATAAGACAAAGACGTCCACTCTCACCACTTTTATTCAACGTATTATTGGAAGTCGTAGCCACAGCGATCAGACAAGAAAAAGGAATAAAAGCCATTTAAATTGGTAAGGAGAAAGTAAAACTGTCATTCTTTGCATATGACATGATACTACATATAGAAAGCCCTAAAGACTCCACCAAAAAACTACTAGAACTGATAAATGAATTCAGTAAGGTTGCAGGATACACACACACACACACATACACACACACACACACACACACACGAATATTACTCAGCCATAAAAAAGAATTGCCATTTGCAATAACATGTATGGAACTAGAGGGTATAATGTTAAGTGAAATAAGTCCGAGAAAGACAAATACCATATGATTTCACTCATGTGGAATTGAAGAAACAAAGTGAAGAACAAAGAGACAAACCAAAAAAATTTAAATATAGAGAACAGGGGAGGTGGGTGAGTTAGATGGGTAAAATAGGTGAAGATTAAGAGTTCACTTATAGTGATGAGCACTGAGTACAGAATTGCTGAATCGCTGTATTACACACCTGAAATTAATATAACTGTATGTTAATTATACTTAAATTAAGAAACTAATTTTAAAAACTTCAAAATGGAATAAAGACCTAACTGTAAGACCCTGAAACTATAAAGCTCCTAAAAGAAAACATAGGCAGTAAACTCTGGGTCACTGTCCTTAGCAACATTTTTCTGGGTATGTCTCCTCAGGCAAGGGAAACGAAAGCCAAAATAAACCATCAGTACTATATCAAACTAAAAAGCTTTTGCACAGTAAAGAAAATCATCAGCAAAACAAAAAGGCAACCTACTGAATAAAAGATATTTGCAAATTATGTATCTGATAAGTGGTTAATATCAAAAATATATAAAGAATTCATACAACTCAATAACAACAAAAACAAGAATCCAATTTAAAAATAGGCAGAATTGGGGCACCTGGGTGGCTCAGTCAGTTGAGTGTCTGACTCTTGATTTCGGCTCAGGTCATGATCCCAGGATTGGGAGATCGAGCCCTGCACTAGGCTCTGCACTGACAGGACAGAGCCTTGGGATTCTCTCTCTGTCTCTGTCCCCCTTCCCCCACACCTCATTTATGCATGTGTGCACACACACACACACTCACACACTCTCTCTCTCTCAAAATAAATAAGCAGTTTTAAAAAACTAAGTAAAAATAAAAAAGAATGGAGTGCTACTACATGTGCTGCATGGGGGGAAAACCTCCAACACATTATGCTAAATGAAAGATGCCAGGTTCAAGTTTACATATTTATCATTCTATTATATGAAATACCCAGAATAGTTAAATATATGGAGACAGCTGATATGTGGTTGTTAGGTGTTATGCGTAAAAGGGAATTGTAGTATAAGCCCTGACACTTTTGTTGTTGTTGTTGTCTGTAATGCAAGTGCCTGACTTGAGCCTTGATTGCCCAGGCATCCACTTCAAGAGGGGATCTCGAAAAAACACATGGCCGGCAACAACTAAATAAAAAGCTAGGCTGCCTACTCCCACTTAGGCTCCTTTGTTTTAGAGATCGTGGTTGATTTTGATAACTGACAATTTGGGCCACTTGCCTTTTCTCTTTCCACACTTTGAATTCATGCTCTTCTGTTTTAAGTTTGCCAATAGAGTGAGCCTATGAAACCACAGACTCCACTCCCCACCCCCAATAAAAGCAGAACCCTTTGCAGTGTAGCTCCAGGCATGCTGTGTCATTTCTGGGTCCTGTAGGTAATAAACTTATTTCTTCAGGTTCCTGATGGGCATCTTGCAATGATAATAAGAACTACAAGGGTGGGTCCAACCATGACATTGGTTATTGACAGGCTGAGACCAGCACACAACAGAAATAGGGATTGAATTTAATGGGTGTATTAGTCAGGGTTCCCCAGGGAAGAAACAGTATCCAAAGGAAGGATGTATGTATGTATGTATGTATGTATGTATGTATGTATGTATATGTATATGTATATGTATATGTATATGTATATGTATATGTATATGTATACGGAGGAGAGAAGAACTAGGGTGGGGAAGAAACTGACTGGCTGATTTTAAGGAACTGCCAAGTTTGAAATGTGCAAGGCAGCAGGCCAACAGGCTGAAATTCCAACAAGGGTGGATGTTGCATTTTTGAGTCTAAATGATGGAAACTGAGGCAGACATTTTATGGTGCAGTGTGGAGGCCAAATTCCTTCTTCTTTGGGGAACTTCGGCCTTTTCTCTTAAGACCTTCTACTCATTGGATGAGACCCATCCACATTATGGAGGGTAATCTGCTTTACTCGAAGTCTTTTGATTCAAATGTTAATAATATCTTCATAGCAACACCTGGATTTGTATTTGACCAAACAACTGGCACTATAGCCTACCCAAGTTGACACATAAAATTAACCATCACAATGGGTATTCGTTTTTTTTTTTGGGGGGGGGTAAGGGGGGAGATAAAAATGTGGAATTAGATAGACATGATGGTTCCACAACGTTATGAATGTGTTAATGCCACTGAGTTGTACACTTTAAAATGGTTAAATTTATGTTACATGAATTACTGGAAAACTTGATTTTCTCTTTATACAAACAACAACAACAAAGCAAAACCACCTTAGCCTTCAAGATTATATAATTTCTTTGGGATCAGTACAAAGATCTTCCTTTACTCTTGCATACAAAGAAGAAATAATATCTCCAATAAATATGAGTAGATAACTCACTGCCAATTCCTAACCTCCTTCTTCCTTGCCTACCTCCACTACAGAGACTGTAAGTGTAAATACCCGCTTTCCCAAACTCCCTTGTAGCTAAGAATAGCTATGTGACCTACTTCTAGTCAATGAGACAAAAGGAGAGTGTGATGGAAGATTCATTTTACTTGTCTCTCACCTCACTTCTTCCTACTTTGAATATGATTAAGATGCCCAGAGCTCTGGCAGCCATGTTGTGATCACGAGGCAACAAGCCAACATGTTAAGAGGGCAGAGAAAAATATCAGGTTACTGATATGGCTGAACTACTGACTTCCTACCTCCAGACAACTTCCGTGTGAGAAAAATAAAGCCTTATTTGTGTAAACTGTGTTAGGTTTCCTGTTATTTGTGGCTGGAAGCAATTCCAAATGATACAATCCATGAAAGAACAGCAAACCCAAGGAAAAGAGAGGGAAAATAATTTGAAAACGATTAGACCAAAAAAAAAAAAAAAAAAAAAAAAAGAAAGAGAAAACCTCTAAAACCAAATAAATTAGAGATATAAAATTTTCAAGGAAGGAAACAAATCTATCATTTTTGAAGGGGGTATGGTGGTATTCTTGGAAAATCCAAGAGATTCAACTAAAAAAAAACTATGATAATTCAACAAGATAGTAGAAACAAAATACAAAGGTAACTTCCATTTTTACAAACAACTAATAGAAGATGTAATAGGGAAAAGATCATTTTTGTGATTGCTATTAAAAAGACAAAATATTTGGGAATAAACTTTAGAAGTAAGACCTAAAACGAACAATGTCAAAACACCAGTGTATTCAGAAGAACTGAGCAAGTGAAAGGCATGTCATGATCTTGGCTAAGACACAACACCATAAAGAGTCGATTCTCTCTAATTTATACATGGCATATCATCCCCATGAAAATGACAAGTTCTCTTTAATAGGCTGATTTTAAGTGTGTATGGAAAAATTAGTGAGAGCCAGAAAACTGAAAAAGACAACGAGGAGAGACTACTCCTATGAGATAACAAATCATAATTTAAAAAGTAATTTAAAGTGTGATTCTGATGCATAATTACACAATCCATGGGACAGAACAGAAAACCCAGAAATGGACTCAAACACACAGAAACTAACCATACATAAAGATGGTATCAGAGATCAGTAGGGTAAAGACAGGGTATTTACCTTATATTTTATTTTACCTCACCTCACCTCACCTCTCACCTCCCATTCCATTTCATTTTTCATTTCCTTTTATTTCTTTTCTTTTCATTTTATTTCATTTCATTTCATTTTAGAGAGAGAGGTCCAGAGAACATATGAGCAGGGGAAAGGGGCAGGAGATGAGACAGAGATTGAGAGAAAGAGAGAGAGAGAATCCCAAGCAGGCTGCATGCTCAGCACAGAGCCCGCCGTGGGGCTCAGTCCCACGACCCTGGGATCATGACCAGAGTCGGACCAAAACCAAGAGTCAGATGTTCAACCAACCGAGGCACCTGACAGGTTTTTAAATTAAGGGTGTTGGAACAACAAGAAAACAAACTGGATTACCACACATTTTAGTAGAATAAAGTCCATATAAAAGATATAACTGTAAAAATAAAAAAACAACTCATAAGGGTACTACAAGAAAAGCATGAGGGGGCACCTAGGTGGCTCAGTCGGTTAAGCAGCCAACTTTAGCTCAGGTCACGATCTTGTCGTTCATGAGTTCGAGCTTGCGTCGTGCTCTGTGCTGACAGCCCAGAGCCTGGAGCCTGCTTCAGATTCTGTGCCCCCCTCCCTCTGCCCCTCCCCCGCTCGTGCTCTTTCTCTCCCAAAAATAAACACTAAAAAAAAAAATTTTTTTTTAAAGAAAAACATGAGAAAATTCAACTAGAGACTAAGAGTAGAGAAAGCCTTTCTAATTAAAATTAAAAATCCAAGCCTCTAAGGAAAGGCTAATGAGTTCAAATGCATAAGGAGGAAAGCCTTCTTTATAGAAGAAAAAAAAATGGTATAAGCAAAGTCAACGGCAAAGTGGGAAAAATATTTACAACTCATATCACACAAAGGGCTAATCTCTCTAATCATAAAGACTTCCTTGGAACTGAAAGATTCTGAGACTCCAACAGAAAAAAAAAATTGGCAAAGTACATGGATAAAAAAAAAAAATCACAAAAAGAAGAAATACAAATAGCTCTTAAAAAAGACCTGTCAGGGACACCTGGCTGGCTCAGTTGGTAGAGAATGTGACTCTTGACCTCATGGTCATGAGCTCAAGCCCTATATTGGGCACAGAGCTTACTTAAAAAATAAAAAAATAAACTTACCTGTACTAAAGAAATGCAAATCAAAATGAGTTTGATAGACCATCCACACCTATCAACCTGACAAAAAAGGAAAGGTCTGGTAACACTGTTGAGACCATGGGAAAACAGGCTTTCTAACTTATTATTAGCAGGAATATAAATTGATGAAACTCTAGGGAGGGCAACTTAACAAAATCCATTAAAATTTCAAAGGCACATACACTTTGATTTAGCAATCACACTTCTCAAATTTATCCTGCAGTTCTATTTGCCCACAGAGGGGGGGGGGAAAAAAAAAACATGTATAATTATTGTACTGCAGCACCATTGATAAAAGCAAAACATTGGAGATGAGCAAGAAATCCATCATAAGGGACCAAAAGAATTTAACAAATACATCCCAACAACAGAACACGATAAAACTAAAATGGAGACTGAGGGAGATCACCATGATTCACTAGGAAGTGAGAAGAGCCAAATGCAGAACTGTGTGCACAGTAGCCTTTTCTGTAAAAAGAAACAAAAACAAAAAAAAAAAAAAAAAACAAATAAACAAACAAAAAAAACAATGGAGGGAAAGAGGATGAACTGATCTGTAGAATTAATGCAATCCCCATCAAAATCCCACAAGATTTTTTGATGAAAATTGCCAAGCTGATTCAATTTCAATTCAGTTGACAAGCTAAAATTCAAATGGAAATGCAAAGAACCTAAAATAACCAAAATAAGAAAGAAAAATAAAGTTGGAAGGCTAATGCTACTTGATCTCAAGAATTACTATAAAGCTATTATAATCAAAACAGCCTAAAGGCTGGTATCAGCCTAAAGGCAGCAAACAGATCAATGGAACAAAATTAAAAGTCCAGAAATAAACCCACACACATATATGGACGATCAATTTTTTACAAAGGTACAAAGACAATGGAGAAAGAACAGACTTGTCAAAAGGTGATGCTGGAACATTTGGATATTCATATGCAAAAAAAACCCTAAACAAATAAAACCTCCCACAAAACTTAGATCCATACAGGCAAAAGATTTGAACAGGCACTTCAACAAAGATACACAGGAGTGATGTCACCAAGATGCCAACATAGTCTGTTCCTGACTCTACTCCTCCTCACCAGGAGTTCGACAACTAATCATAAACAAGACACCACTGAGAGAATCCTAGAACATAGGCTTGAAGCACCCCTTGCATCACAGAAACCAAAAAAGACCTCAATAGAAGGGTAAAAGGAACAGTTATACATTGACCTCATTGCCTCTCCCCAAGGCTGACACGGCAATGTGCTGAGAGGTCTCCCCGAGCCTATAGTTCCTCCAGTGGAAAGAGAGAGCCCAGGGTGGACATCCAGCTTCCCCAGCATTGTGGGTTGTCTCCTGGGAGCCTCTAGTTGGACTAACCCCCAGGGACTGTGGAGGAATCTAGAGGGCTCAACTACTGGAGACCTGATTGCAATAGAAAATGGGGAACGACACCAACAACCAGCATTCAAATCTTGCTAAACCAAATTCCTACCTGCAGCACCCACGGAGCTGTTCCAACCAGCAGTTTTGCCTGTGCAGAGCCAAGCCAATAGCACAGTCTGATGAGGGAACTCAGCAGGATACAGGTTTGCCTGATGGTAGGGTCCTCAAACAAAGAGCTTTGTAAGCCCTGTGAACTGGCCTGCCCCACACAGGCAGGGGTGAGTCACAGCCTGGCACATGGCTGACTGTAACTCCCAGTCCTTCCAGATCAGAAAGCCTGACCTGGTTCACCTATGAGGCTGCTTGAAACTAGCCTGGGCAGAAGTCATAGACCTGCCCATTGCTGAATACAGCCTTCAGCCCACTCAATCAGAGAACCTAACCACTGCACACAGGAACTCGCACAGTTCATCCAACAGCCCTGCTTACAGCAGCTCTTGAACAGAGAGCGCAGCCTGTGGCTTCCCCCTTCTGCAGAGCAAAACCAGTGGCCCCATCTGGCCAGGGAATTCAGTGCACAGTCTTGCCTGATTCAGGTTCACAAACAATGAGCTGCACAGCTCCTGGGGCCCATCCTGCTGCCCCACCAGGGAAGAAAATTCACAGTGCCATCTATTGCTGAGTATAGTACTCAGTCCTGACCATCTAGTAAGCCTGACCAGAGAACCCAGGCAAATGCAGAGCCTATCCTACAGCCTCACTTGGGCAGGGAACCAAGCCAGCAGTCCTAAGTGTTCTCAGGCAGCAGTATCTGCACCCCCCTAGCCTCAAACCTGGGCAGTGGCCTCCACAGCAGGTCTCCTCTGCCCAAGGATGTTATCAGCAGACATGTCCAATAACCCACACTGAGCTGACTGGTCTCTGCCAAAGTGAGTCTAAGAGTCTAAAAGAGGAAACTGCTCACTCAAATGCACAGATTCCAATACAAGGAATCAAGGATGATAAAATAACAGGTAAACATGACACCACCAAAGGAAACTAATAAAGCTCTGATGACTGATCCTAAATAAAGCTCTGATGACTGATCCTAAAGAAATGGAAATCTATAAGCTGTCAAATAATTCAGGATAGTCCTCTTAAAGTTCAGTGAGCTAAAAGAACATACAGAAAGAACATACATATAACTAAACATAATTAGGAAAACAATGCATGAAGTTCAATAAAGACACACACACACACACACACACACACACACACACACACACACAAACCCCACAACAACATAAATCCTAGAGCTGAAAAATGCAATGACTGACAAATTCAACAGAGAGCTTCAAAAGTAGACTCAACCTAATGAAATGCAAAACAATCACTGATTTAGAAAATATGACATCTAGGGGCGCCTGGGTGGCTCAGTCGGTTGAGCGTTTGACTTCAGCTCAGGTTATGATCTCACAGTTCATGGGTTTGGGTCCCACGTCAGGCTCTGTGCTGACAGCGTGAAGCCTGGAGCCTGCTTTGGATTCTGTGTCTCCCTCTCTCTCTTCCCCTCCCCTGCTCATGCTCTGTCTCTCTCTCCCTCTCTCTCTCTGTCTCTCTCAAAAATAAATAAACATTAAAAAAAAAAAAAAGAAAATACGACATCTGAAATCAGAGGAGCTAAAGGAAAAAAGAATGAAAAAAAGTGAAGAAAGCCTACGGTACTTATAGAATATAATCAAAAGAAACAATATCTGCATTACTGAAATGCCAGAAGAGAAAAAGAAAGGGACAGAAAACATATTTAAAGCAATAATAGCTAAAAACTTTCCAAACTTCAGGAGAGAAATGGACATCCAGATCCATGAGGTCCAAAGAATCCCAAATAAACTGAACATGAATAGGGCTACCCCAAGACACATTATAACTGTCAAAAGTCAAAAACAGAAAAAGAATTCTGAAGGCACCAGGAAAACATGGAAGTTTCATATAAGAAAACCTCCATAAGACTATTGGTGGATTTATCAACAGAAACTTTTCAGGCTAGGAAAGAATGGTTTGATATATTAAAAAATGTTGAAAGAACAAAAAATCTGTAAACCAATAATTTTATACCCAGCAAAGCTTTCCTTCAGAAATGAAGGAAAGATAATGATTCTCCTTAACAAAAGCTGAGGAAGTTCATCCACTACTGTACCTGTGTTACAAGAAATATTAAAGGGAGTTCTTTGAGTAGAAGTAAAAGGGCACTAATAAAAATTAGTAACATAAAACTCATGCTATTGGTAAATATATATAGTCAAAATTAGATTCTGTAATATGGTAATGTGGTGTGTAATTCACTTACAACTCTAGATTAAAAGTTAAAAAACAGGGGTGCCTGGGTGGCTCAGTCGGTTGAGCATCCGACTTCAGCTCAGGTCATGATCTCGTGGTTTGTGAGTTTGAGCCCTGCATTGGGCTCTGTGCTGACAGCTCAAAGCCTGGATCCTGCTTCAGATTCTGTGTCCCCCTCTCTCTCCGCCCCACCCCTGCTTGTGCCCTGTCTCTCTCCATCTTTCAAAAATTAATAAACATAAAAAAATGTTAAAAAACATAGTTAATATCCTTAACTACAATAATCTGTTATTGACTACACAATATCAAAAAATGTGTGAACCTTAGCATCCTAACTTTAATTGTGAGGGGGAGGAGAAGTAAAAGTTTAAAGTTTAGGAATGCTGTTGAAGTCCTTTTCAACTTAAAAAAAGGGTGTTATAGGGGCGCCTGGGTGGCTTGGTCGGTTAAGCGTCCGACTTCGGCTCAGGTCATGATCTCACGGTCCGTGAGTTCGAGCCCCGTGTCGGGCTCTGTGCTGACAGCTCAGAGCCTGGAGCCTGTTTCAGATTCTGTGTCTCCCTCTCTCTGTGCCCCTCCCCTGTTCATGCTCTGTCTCTCTCTGTCTCAAAAATAAATAAATGTTAAAAAAAAATTTTAAAAAAAAGGGTGTTATAGTTTTAAGATAATTTATTTAAGCCTCAAGGTAACCTCAAGGAAAGAACCTGTAGTAACTACACAAAAGAACACGATAAAGAAGTCAAAGCCTACTGATACCAAAAGACATCAAACACAAAAAGAGGATAAGAAACAAAGAACAATGGATCTATAAAACAGTCAGAAAACAATGAACAAAATGGCAATAGTCTTTACTTGTCAATAATTACCTTAATGTAAATGGATTAAATTTTCAAATAAAAGACATAGATGGCTGAATCGATTTAAAAAACAAAAACAGAAAACAAGACCCAATAATATGTTGCCTACAAGAGACTCACCTTAACCTTAAAGATATGCACAGACTGGAAGTGCAGGGATAAAAAACAGTATTTCAAGAAAACAGTAACCAAAACAAAACAACACCCCAAAAAAGGAGTAGCTATGTTTGTATCGGGCAAAATAAACTCCAAACTAAAAACAGTAAAAGGAGGGGCGCCTGGGTGACTCAGTCGGTTGAGCATCTGACTCAAAATATTAAAAGTAGAACTACCATATGATCCAGCAATCCCATTTCTGAGTACGTATCTGAAGAAAACAAAATGCACTATGTTGAAGAGATCCACGCTGGCATGTTCATAACAGCATTATTCACAATAGCCAAGACGGAGAGAGAATCTAAGTGTCCATTGATGGATGGATAAACAAGTTGTGGTGTGTTGTGTGTGTTTACATACATGTATAAATACATATACACAATGGAATATTATTCATCCATAAAAAATGTGGAAAATGTAAACATTTTCTTTGCCCTCAGAAGAGTCTGAGTAACATCTTAAGGACACGTCAAATAAGTAAAAGCTCTAACAGAATTTAAAAGAATGTTTCAGATTAAAAGACAGGTATATGGAGCATATATAATAATTTGAAGATAAATAAATACAGCTTGTGTATTTGAAACCTATATATCTCAAAGACCAGTGTAGATTTGCCTCTATGCTGTCCAATCATCAGCTAAGATGATCTCAGTAAACAAGATGCTTAGGAAGAAATAACTCTCATGGTTAGTCAATCATTAGACATTTGGCCCCAAAACTTGAATAAAATTAGAATACAGCTGTTTACAATAAATATGAGAGGAGGAGGATCTAACACGGAGAGAAATCCAAACCTCTGACCATGCTTTCTGGTTAAAAACCCACGGCGCACCTGCCAAATACAGGATATCAGTCACTCACTCCAGGTAACTTGTTTATCATCTCCAGCTGGGAGTGGTCAATGCTCCTTTGGCCTCTGATGCTATTAAACAACAGCAGCCATTCTGGAAGTGCTGTCATAGCCCTGGAATGCCTCCTTGTTTCTTTTTCACCATAGGATGAAAGATACTGGATCTGACTTGTGAAGCCAACCTGGGAGGGTTCTTAAGCAATTCTCATCAGCAATCAATTCTCCCAGGTGCTGAGAATCGACTGGTAAAACCAGAGGCCTGATACCAAAGGCCCTTGGGCTTAATAAACAATAGAAATTGACCAGAAGCCAATCCCAATAGGGAGTTCCAAGCAAGGTTTTACTGGGGCTGATGCTCCTGCACAAGGGAGACAGCACAGAGGAAAGAGCTCTCGGGCTAGCTCCCTGAAGACAGGTCCAGGAGAGCTTTTAAAGAGACTTCGGTGGGAAAAGGGTGACATCTGCACACAGAGAGGTGGGGAATTTTCAGCTCTGGTTTCCTTAAAGGTCCTGCTTCTTTGTGCATTACATGTCTAATCAGCATGTTGAATCTCTACCCTTGGGCAGGATTTTTATTATAATAAGGGAGAAAGTCAGCACTGGGGTCCATCGTGGCACAGACTAGTTTGGCTCAGTCTTTGCAGTAAGCATCTGCCCTCGGCCATTCCTGCAAGATGTACTACTCAAGAGGCACAGAGTTTTAGTTTTTTGTTTTTTTTCCTCCTCCTGGAGGCAGCCAAGGAACCCTGGATTTAGCAGTCAGGGCTGAGGGGACTTCCTCCATCTTAATCCCCACTCCAAGTATTGTGACTGTCCTTATTCCTATGGAGAAGGGACCAAAGGTCTCATCTTCAGAAACTGCTTCCTGCTGAGTGGGGGCTCTTGTCCCTATCCTGCCCTGGAAGTATCTAGCTAACTGTTCTAATGATTTATAAGGACTGGGATCCCCCTCTTCTGGTGCAGGTTGGAACCCTTCCACCACCATTAGCTTGACTTGGAATTGTTGAAGACACAAAGTCTACCAGACACAAAGTCTACCAGGAGGTTAAAAACACAGGACCCACAAAGTGACAGCAATAACATGGCCACTAAAGGCCCAAGAAAAGGCAAGAACCAAGTCAACATTTGGGAGGTCCCCTTTAATGGAGTCCCAGGTGGTTTGGGCAGTGGGGTTGTTAAATTATGTAGCCACGTTGCCTGCTGGAGGATGACGTCAGCCTTCTGTTCCACCTGTCAAGAAACATTAATGAAGCAACAAGATGTATCTACAACAGCACCTATGCCTCCTTGTTCAGCTGGGACATAATCCAATGTTAATTGGAGATCTGAGACCACAGAAACCAGAGAATCCAAGGACTTTTTTTTTTTTCTTTAGAATCTAGTGATTTTTGTATGAATTTAAAACCCTGTCCTGTTTCAGCCACTACCAGGGACACAGCATATGACAGAGCTGTTTTAAATCATCTCCCCCAGCTACTTCCATCAAGGAACCGGGCAAGGAACTATTCTGGCAATCAGCAGACGTACTGCTCATCTGGTTCTTCATGGTGATAGCTGAGTGCTCCAGGGGTCATGGGAGAATACTTGAATATCCTCGGGGCGAGGGAGGGGTGCAATATACCCCGCAGTCCAATCACCGCTAGTATGGTTGGTATCGAGGTATTGAACTGCTATTCCCTTCCCATCCACCACTCCCAGAAACATGATTCCTTTAGCTAACCATCAGAGTCCTGGGTAGGGGTGGTTCTAAGGGACCCAAGGATGGGTGGTTAGGGGGAAGCCACAAAGAGTACCTGTCACTGTCTCTGTGGTTTTCAGTGTTGGCAGTCCAGGACGCCTGTGACCCTGAGTAACAACCTGAGTAACACCACTACCGGGGCTGTATCTTCTGGATCTCCTGCTGTGTCCGAACCGCAGATGGTTGACTGTACATAAAGTGAAACAGGGCTCAGGGGTAGGGCTAACTACCTTTTGGTGGACAGGTGCATTTAACAGTACTGGGCATGTAGGTTTCTCTAGCAGCCTGGCTGCAGGTGGGGGTCCTGCAAAGAGCACAAGAGGTGTCATATAGGGGAAACCTGGGATCTACACTGGTATACCAGGTCACGGCTGGTGGACTCAACATTTTGCTGTCAGGTTAACGGGTGATGGGTGGACGTGGAAGACTGGGTTTGAATGATTTTACTGGCTCTGTACATGGGTGTTTTGGACCTGGAACCATTCTGTGGGGGTATCCCCACCAGACTCTGCCTGTTATTACAGACCTCAAAGGCCTCCTCCACCAAGTTTGACAGGGGAGTCCAAGAACCAGCCCCCGACTTCTGTAGTTTTCTCCTAACACCTGGAGCAGACAGGATAATAAAACCCATGGCGAGCAATGCCCTTCCTTCTGTGCACTCCAGGTGCACAGGTCTGTGTCAGCATGCTTTCTGAATGTCTGTTACCCAGCTCAGAGAGACTGCCAGGTTTTCATCCTTCCCTTGAATGATCTCTAACCTTATCATAATTTACCAGTGTTATTATATACCTTTTCATCCCTCCGGACAAACAAGTGATAGAACGCCTCATTCTCGTTTGGCCAATATTGTCCAGAGTCTCAGCAGGGGACCTGTTCTGGGACCACTTCTCCACGTACCCTGCAGACTTAGTGGTGAGGATAAGCGGTTACTAGACTGTCTGCACTCTAGCCTTTCTCATAACGTGATCTCTTTCATCGGGGATGCAACAGTGTGCTAGAATGACACCGACGTCCTGCCAGGTCAGTGAGAACATCAGCCCCAGTCTGACAAACTCATCCCTAAACTTATCAGCATTTTCTGAAAATCTATCAAACCTTTCTTTGCATGCCCCTAGAACTCTCACAGAGAAAGGGACATGTCCTCTAGTAATTGCCCCATTCCCAACAACCACCTCCCGAAGGGGATAAAGCCCCTGGGCCTGGTGCTGAGGTTAAGGAAGGAACTAGCCTGGAGCCTTACAAGGGATAGTGCTGGGGGCTCCAGTTTTGGGGGTTCTGGTTCTTTAGGAGCCTGACTAGGGAAGATGGGGCTTAGGGGCTGTTGGAGCAGGAGGCTGAGAGAAGCCAGCTGGGACCTGTAAAGGAGGTTCAGAATGGAGACGGTTTGGCAGTGGCTGGAAGGTAAGATCATGAGCAAATCTGGCTCTCAATCCTCTGGAGGTGGGGTAAAAATGGAGGCCAACACATATATCCTGCAAGTCCTGCCAGCCTGGGTCTTGGCACAGTTTCATACAGGTCTGTACATAAAGGATCTCTCCCCACTTTTGAGAACATTTACAAAACAGATCCAATTGTAAAACAGAATTTATTTTTTTTACAGTTTATTTATTTTTGAGAGAGAGAGAGCGCGTGAGCAGGGGAGGGGCAGAGAGAGAATCCCCAAAAGGCTCTGCGCTGGCAGCAGAGATGTATGACTTGGGGCTCGATCCCACCAACTGTGAGATCCTGACCTGAGCTGAAATCAAGAGTTGGACGCCTAACCGACTGAGCCACCCAGGCACCTGGTAGCCATTTCTTTTGATCACCCAAAGTATACCGGGGCCAGGCCGAGTTACAAAGAAAACTAATTTCTTTTTCTTCAAGGCACCTAATTAGAACTGGTTGCAGGGGCGCCTGGGTGGCGCAGTCGGTTAAGCGTCCGACTTCAGCCAGGTCACGATCTTGCGGTCTGTGAGTTCGAGCCCCGCGTCAGGCTCTGGGCTGATGGCTCAGAGCCTGGAGCCTGTTTCTGATTCTGTGTCTCCCTCTCTCTCTGCCCCTCCCCCATTCATACTCTGTCTCTCTCTGTCCCAAAAATGGATGAACGTTGAAAAAAAAAAAAAATTAAAAAAAAAAAAAGAACTGTTTGCAATCATTAAGAATGCAACCCAAGGGAAAGTCTTTTGGAATCTGCCGAGCATTTCCCACATTTACAAATAAATTTGGTGTCCTGCTTTCCTTAGTCCATCAGAGAGAGCCACGTTCAACCAAAGTCTGCAAAGTGCGTGCACAGTGCGAGGCAGGCCTCTCCCGCCTCTGCTGGCTAGTTACTGGCCAGAAAGAACATGCTCTCACAGGCTGAGAGGAGCTAAGCCGAAGCTGTCTGGTAGTCACCCTACAGAGAAGGAGGGGAAAGAGCAGCAAAAAGAAGAGGAAGGTTAAAGGAGGAGGGAAGGAAACTGGGAAGGAAGGGGAAAGGGAACTGCATTGCCTGAATGAAAGTAGGCAAACCCCCGACGCTGGAGACAGACTTACTCAGCGCAGTGACACTGAAGCAGCCATGAAGGGATTGCGTCCAGCTGCTCTAATGGGTCCCAGACCCTCTCCCAGAGTGGGAGAAAGATCCCCTGGGATTCCTTCATGGTCCCCAAAGAAGTATGATACTGAATCAGGCTCTTGTGCTCTCTATGCAATAGAAGTTGACAAGAGGCCAAATGGGAGTCCCTGCTCCGTCCCAAGTGGGTGGGACTCATCTTGCGGTTTCATCACAAAATGGTTCTGCTGAGTCAACTGTATAATAAATAAGCCAGTCTACGGAAATTCTATAAGAGGTTTCCAGTTACCATCAGCCTTGAGACTCCTACCTACCTTCAGTTTCCTTATTTAAATTTCTGTGACCAACACAAAAATTTAATGCTTACTCGAGAGTTCAATAAAGTAGTATTTCTAAAGGGAAAGTTTTGGTTCAAGTTTCTGGAAAACTTGCACCAAGATGTCATCACGGCAAACATCTTCAGTAAATGTGAACCCAGACGAGCCCTTTTTTTTTTTTTTTTTTTTGAAGTTTATTCATTTATTTTGACAAAGCACCCAGTGCACACGAGTGAGGGAGCAGGGGAGGGGATAGAGAGAATCCCAAGCAGGCTCTGCACTGTCAGCACAGAGACCAACTCAGGAGGGGATTGAGACCTGAGCTGAAATCTAGAGTCGAACACTCGACCAACTGAGACACCCAGGAGCCCCGTCCCCCAGAAGACCTTTTTTAAAATTGACTGGATTTGTCTAAGACTTGGATATTTCTCAGGATTTTGTGGCTTGGGGTGAAAATACTTTCATGACCTGTTCCCATAGTAAAAAATAAAAAGCCTGACAAACTAAGAAATCATCAGCTGGGCCAGAGACCCCTGGAGACTCACTAGGGCCTCAGCTCCTGCCAAACGGACAAAGTGATTGCTCTGCAAACTAACCTAGAGGTTAGTTCTTCCTCACAGCTTTCAGAGAACACCATTCTGCTTTGAAAGCTTCCCAACTCCTCCATTTCACTCTGTCTTCACCTTCCTTAAAGGCTCTTCCAAATCCCACATCATACTCAAGACAACTCAGTGAAAAAAACTAGCCTAAACTGATGTTAATTATGCTTTTAGGAAGAAATGGTAGGCTAGAGCACAGCCTGGGGAGTCTATAGGGGCACTGGGGTGGATCCTGAGAGCAAAGGGAAATCATGGGAAGGTTGACAAGTGGAGAAAAAATGTTTTTTTGTTTTAAGGTTCTCCAGGGCTTGAATGGAGAGCTGTGAGGCTTCAGGAGACAGGCAGAGGGGTTGGCAGGAGAGAGAATACTACTTGCACTGTACTAGAAGGAAAGCACAGGTGTTGGAGAGGACAGTTTGAGGGCTGTAAGGGAGGACGATCAGGCAGCTACTATTTAATAGCTTGAAGCAAGAAACAGGTCATTTGCTGAGAGCTGGGGCAGTGAGAAGGGTCTGTAGATTCGGAGACACGCTGGGATACTGAATTCCTGAGACGTTCAGCAAGGGAAGAGCTGAGTGGGTGAGGGTGCAAATGGGGCAGGTCCTTCAGCAGTTTGGTTGAAGGCTTGAAGATGTGATTCGTGCAAAATCGTGAAACAAGAAATTAATGATGTTTTTTTAAATACCATTTCTATTCTAACTCAGGAGGCTTACTGTATGCCAAGCACATACGAGGCATATTTGTATACTTGATCTCCAATAAACTCACAACAGCCTTTCCAGAAGATTATCATTTTACAATGGAAAAATCTGTGCCTCACACTGGTGACGGAATCTGGACGGCGTCAGGGAGGCAGAAGATAGAGAGTCCTGAATCCTATGTACGTAGCTGGCTTCAGCGCCCCAGTTGCAGAGTTATCATTATTCACCATCCTTACAGGGTAAGCATCCAGCAGGGTTTTAAAATGATTTCGCTCTTTTTTAAAAAAACTTGTTTTAGAAGGAGATTATAGATTAGGTGCTTATGAACGAGTTCACAAACATCAAGGAGCCTGGAAAGCGCAGAAATTAACGAACAAACCTAAGTGCTTAAACTTTACAACGAGAAGGTAAGTTACAATCCTGAAGCTAACAGTTTCATCGTCATGGTAACTCCTACGTTTTGTTTGCAGTTTCAGGCAGGTTTTAAGGAGGACGAGGATTTTTGGACTGCTTGCCATCTCGCTAATTAATTGGACACTGGGCCTCCCCTCCCTCCACCCGTCCCCGTTCCCGGCCTGGGGATGGGTAAAGGAGCCTTAGAGGTGCTTACAGTGTAGTTCGCATCTTCTCTCTCCGGAGACTGTCTCGAGGAGCACATCGCTAGGTGCAGGAGCGAACTCTACAGACGTCTGCAGGGTTGCTCCGAGACAGCGCGGGAAAGGCAGGGCTTCCGCGACGAGCGCGAGCCCGGGAGCTTCCACGCACACCTGGAGGTGCTGCGCGGAGCCGAAAGGCAGGACCAGGTGAGGTAAAAGCGGAAGTGGGCGGAGACAACATGGCAGCGCTGGCATCGCGCGCCCTGAGTTCAAGCAGGCGGTCCGCTACGGTGGCCCGTGAGAGCCATTACAGAATTAGGTCAACGACTCGCATCCCGCGCCTGGTGGAGGGAAGTGTAAATCAGCCCTGACTGGGATGACCCTGAGCCCTGAGTGGCCGCAAAGGCGGGCCCTCGAGCACCATGAGAAGGGGGCGCCCCCAGCTGGCCTGAGTCGCATAAGGAGACAGAGGAACAGTGCATTTATTTATTTCCTTTCCTTTCATTCATTCAGTTTTGTTCTTGGAAGTGACCCTTGCAGCGATACTATAGGGACCTAAAGTTCTGCTTTCGGAGGGAGGTTGGACTAAGAGACTGGTCGGCCAAACAGTGCATGAAGGGCAGTCCAGATGACAATTTCTTAGAGCCACCTGTCAGGAGTTAGATGCAGCCAGCCTGCAGCGAGGGAGCTGGGGGAATACCCCAGCCTCACTCTCCTCCCTCTGCTCTCCTGCCCGTGCTCCTGGCTAGCTGTATCTCACCAGAAGCCAGAGAGCCTGTTGATGTGTTCCCCATTAGTCAGCCTCTGGGACCCAGAGCAAAGTGAAGAGGAGAAATTCATCTGGCTGGGTTGTGACGGGCAGCCCCTAGGACGGTTCCCACTGAGCTTCGCCTCCTGGTATTCACCCCCTCGTGTAATCCTCTCCCGTGCTGTACTACGTTGGTTTGTGTGACCAGTAGAAGTAGAAATGATGAAACGGGATAAAATGTTACCTCACTAATCAGATTACAAAAGGCACTTTAGCTTGGGATTTGGTCACTGTGGGAGGCAGCTTTCCAAGATGGCCCCCTTGATCCTCACCTCCTAAGAGTCATGCCTGGTGTAAAACCCTGTGTTTGAGTGTAGGCTGGACCAAATGACTGGATTCTAACAAGCAGAATATGGTGAACGTTAAGGATGTCACTTCTGGGAGTAGGCTGCAAAAGACTGTGCCTTTCATCTTGTTTGCTTGCGGTGATGTTTGCCTGTTGGAGGGCCCATATGGCAAAGAAATGAGGCCAACAGGCCGCGAGGAACTGAACCCCGCCAACACTCACCTGAGTGTGGAAGAAAATTCACCCCAGGTGAGACTTAAGCATCTTAAATTATGATGACTGCAGCCCCAGCTGACACCTTGATTGCAGCCTTTTGAGAGGCCTAAGCCAGAGTCCCCAGCCAATTCTTGCCCAGATTCCTGGTCCACAGACATGAGAAGCCAAATGTTGCTAGTTTGAGGGTAATTTATCATATACAACGACAGGTAGTTAACACAGCTTCTCTCTCTCTGATCACTCGCTTTGGGGGAAGTCAGCTGTCCTGTCATTAAAAGCACTATGGGGAGGGGCGCCTGGGTGGCGCAGTCGGTTAAGCGTCCGACTTCAGCCGGGTCACGATCTCGCGGTCCGTGAGTTCAAGCCCCGCGTCGGGCTCTGGGCTGATGGCTCAGAGCCTGGAGCCTGTTTCCGATTCTGTGTCTCCCTCTCTCTCTGCCCCTCCCCCATTCATGCTCTGTCTCTCTCTGTCCCCAAAATAAATAAACGTTGGAAAAAAAAAAAAAAAAAGCACTATGGGGAATCCAGCTGGACAAGAAGGCAAGTAGGCCTTCTGCCCACAGCCATAGGAGTGAGCTCCGTAGCAGATCCTCCCCTAGCCAAACTTCAGAAGACTGCAGCCCCTGCCCACAGCTTGATTCAGGAGACCCAGAGCCCCAACCCCCAGCGAAGCCACTCCTGGAATTCCTGGCTCTCAGAAACCGTGTGTTTGTTGTTTTAAGCGCCCAAGGTTTGAGGTAATTTGCTCTGCAGCAACAGATCACTAATACTTGTGTGGACAAACAGAAAAAGTTAGCAAAGAGGGAAAGGGAAAGTCCGTGAAATTAGCTGAAGTACTCTTGAAGAAAAGTATTTGGTTCCTATTCTCCATAGAGTCTGAACCTATACACGTTATTTTTAGTTTCTTTCATAACAAAAATAAGTTTTCCTTTGACTCAAGGACAAACTCTGGTATTCCACTCAACAGAGAATGATGACCAATGATAACCTTAGCTACCTTTTTTTTTTTTTTTTAGTATCTATTATGCACTGGGCAGTGTACTTGTATCATCCTTCCCAAATAGGGAAATTGAAGCATAGACAGGTTAGGTAATTTACCCCAAGGCAGTTAGTAAAAGGCAGAACCAGAATTTCAGCCAGGTTTGAAGCCTTAGTTCTTTCCGCATTATTATGGCCTAAGAGTGATCCTTACAACTTTATATAAAAATATTCATAATCCAAATCATAAATACGTAAGTACTGTACATTCATCCATTTACATTAGAAAGTTAAAGCATCTTCATATGTCACAACAGGCAACCCATGTGAGGGCTTCTTCTGTCCCTCACCCTCATCCCCGCCTCGTGGCTAGCTCTCAATATATTTGATGACATTAATTCCACAAGCATTCCAACATTTGGGGATACAGAGCGAAACTTCTGGTCTGATTTCCAAAAGGGCCCCAGCGCACCTACAGCTGGGGGCAGAATTCAGCAGGGAAAACAGGTAGGTGGAGACCGTAGGGAAAGGATTGTAGCCCCTCCCCCGGCTCCCGGGTCTAAGCCTGCCGGGAGTTCCCAAGGGAACAGTGACGGAAAGCCCCTCAGCGCGCGGGGGCGGGGCGTCGGACCCGGAAGTTGTCTCTGCCCGACCCAAAGATGGCGGCTGCAGTGACGCCCGCCCTCATGTCGTGTCTTCCTGTAGCCAATGCGCCCTGACGCTCGGGTGATTCGCCGGGGCGGCCTATGCGCGTCGTTCTGATGCAACGTCCGAGTCGAGGAATCCTCCGGTGCACGTTGGGGTGACAAGGCAGCAGTGCGTTGCAGGCGATGTCCTTGGAGGTGACCGGGCCGACCGCAGGGATGGTACTAGGTGAGCGGGGATCGGGGACCCCGGAGTGTGTAAGTGGAGCGATGCCCCTGCGTGGGGCAGGAAGCTAGTTGCAGTGGATTGCCTGGTCCCGAGTGGGCGGTCCACCGCTTTTTTTTCGTGAAAGATGGGAGCGAGGGAGGGGCCTGGACCCCCGCTGGGTCCCGACTCGCGGAGCGGGGCCCGGCTCCCCGGGAACCCCCAACGTCCGGGGACTGCGATGGCGGCAGCCCCGGACCCTGCCCCACGGCGAACCATCTCGTGATTTCAGCTGAGACTTGGGCACTGCGAGGCACTGTGAGACATCAGAGTAATCCCCAAATATGTAAGCTCTTCCAAGAGATCATCCCGAAAGGACTTGTGAATGCTAATTCGCTTTCACACATCCTCATTTATATTGAGATTTCCGGGGGACCATATGGTGCAGTAGAAAAAGGAAGACAGAGACCTGGACTGGTGTCACTGTTCACACTCAACTAGTTATAAGGCCTTCTGCAGTTTGTTTAAGCTCAGAGCTTCGGTATCCTTTAAAGATCAGACGGAGGTGGTATTTATTTGACATCTGTGCACTGTCACTGGGATATCTGTTTTGCATGTGTTATTTCGTCCTCCGTGCAGCCGATCAAGATGGGTATCATGTTTTCCCTCATTTCATAGACAAATAAGCTCAGAAAGGTTAAGTGAATTCCCGAGGATCATCTGGCTTTTAACGTTTATTTATTTTTGGGACAGAGAGAGACAGAGCATGAACGGGGGAGGGGCAGAGAGAGAGGGAGACACAGAATCGGAAACAGGCTCCAGGCTCTGAGCCATCAGCACAGAGCCCGATGCGGGGCTCGAACTCACGAACCGCGAGATCGTGACCTGGCTGAAGTCAGACGCTTAACCGACTACGCCACCCAGGCGCCCCTCACCTGGCTTTTAAAGCACAACATCCAAGATTCCAGTCTGGTCTGGCCAACTCCAAAGCCTTTTTTTTGTTTGTTTTGTTTTGTTTCGGACTCCAATAGATACAGAAGCAGTCTCACAAATTAGAATCATCAAAGTTCATTTTGAAAAGCCAAATTTGTAACTAGTGTGTTTTTATGTGATGTCACTGAAATAAGGGAGTGGGAAAGTAATTATGATACTTCTTTTCGACTGTGATAATTTTTGCTAATCAGTTGCTTGTTCTGTTCACAAAGGTAAAGAATGGATGAAGTAGTTACAGTATGAGGTGACTAATAATTATTGGCCAAGTGAGTAACTTACTCTCCTTTTGTAAAACAGAGCTCTATGTCTCCGATCGAGAGGGAAATGATGCTACAGGTGATGGAACCAAGGAGAAACCTTTTAAAACAGGTCTAAAGGTAGCGTCTCATTAGGAAAATGGCTTTGTGTTTATTAATGACTTATGTCTATTGCTCTGTGAGTTGTCAATGATTTTATTTCAGGAAGTAGATTGTTTTTTAATTTTTTTTATGTTTATTCATTTTTGAAAGAGACAGAGCACAAGCAGGGGTGGGGCAGAGAGAGAGGAGGACACAGAATCCAAAGCAGGCTCCAGGCTCCGAGCTGTCAGCACAGAGCCCCACGCACGGCTCGAACTCACTAACCTCGAGATTGTGACCTGAGCCGAAGTCAGATGCTCAACCGACTGAGCCACCCAGGCACCCCAAGAAGTAGATTTGAAGAGAATTTTCAGGAAAGAGAAAATGAGGAATGTATACAGCTGTGTAGCTTTAAGAGTATTGGATGAAGGGGGCGCCTGGGTGGCGCAGTCGGTTAAGCGTCCGACTTCAGCCAGGTCACGATCTCGCGGTCCGTGAGTTCGAGCCCCGTGTCAGGCTCTGGGCTGATGGCTCAGAGCCTGGAGCCTGTTTCCGATTCTGTGTCTCCCTCTCTCTCTGCCCCTCCCCCGTTCATGCTCTGTCTCTCTCTGTCCCAAAAATAAATAAAAACTTAAAAAAAAAAAAAAAAAAAAAAGAGTATTGGATGAAGAAGGTTTTAAACTTAATTTGAACATTTTGAAGAGGTGTCTCCTTTTTCTTTCTTATCACCCTGAGAGACAACATGCAAAACTCACTTGAGGATTTTTAGATCATGAGAAATAATAGTACGTTAGTAAATTAGCATTCTGTCTTCACTCTACAGACTCCTGAATCACTGAGTGTCTGTTCTGAGAAACGGGTCCATTCTTAGTATACTAATATAAATTAGATTCTTTGAGTCTCAAGACTCAGGATCACATCTAGATTCTAGTGGTAAATTCACTAAGAGGCCTCTTGGGAAATGAGAAGAAATCTGGGCATGAATTTCATGTGAGGGAGGCTGAGTCATAACTTTTAGAGGGAAATCTTTCATTTCCAGTTGTTTTGGGGTGATTCCTATGGCTCCCCAAAACTGACAACAGTGTTTAGGTGAATGTTTGCAGAATGTCACTATTAGCAAAAGTGTGCCATTCTAATTTGGGGAATTAAAGTTTGGGTCTTTCAGTGATAAAAAAAGAGCCATCAGGGGGCGCAGTCGGTTGAGCGTCCGACTTCAGCCAGGTCACGATCTCGCGGTCCGTGAGTTCGAGCCCCGCGTCGGGCTCTGGGCTGATGGCTCGGAGCCTGGAGCCTGTTTCCGATTGTGTGTCTCCCTCTCTCTCTCTGCCCCTCCCCAGTTCATGCTCTGTCTCTCTCTGTCCCAAAAATAAATAAACGTTGAAAAAAAAAAAATTAAAAAAAAAAAAAGAGCCATCAGTAGAGAGTGTCGGGTAGCAAATTCCTAATGATTTACAAGCATCTCTACAAAGTCTGATTATTACAAAGAATTCCTCCTCTTGGATGTTTTTAAAAGATCCAGGTTCCCTCCTCTGCGATGATCATTGAGTTGGGGTTAGCGTTAAGACAAGATGAAAATTATTTTCCAGGTTTGGAAACTAGACCTTGAGTTTTTGTAAGCTGCAGATCCTATACCTGGAGAGACTAATTTGTTACATTTCGTGGTTGACTGAATCAAGTAATAGAAACTATGAAATATAAATGACACAGCAACACCTGATATGTCTTCATATTTATGAAAAGAGGTGTTCTACATGGAGGAATTTTTCAAATGAAATGAGGCTTATTTAGCCTTAAGGTTCTCAACCATTGTTTTTGTTTCTGAAAGAGTTTCAGAAACAACTTCCCTGATTTCTTAATGAAGATTAACCGTTTAGGTGTAATCTGTGACTGTATTTTATCGTTGGCTCTTTCTCCTCTGTCGTTCTCAGTATACTTCCTGCTGGTCCCCACAGCCCCTTAAAATCTGTTTCTTCCAGTCTGCTTATACTGGGAAACTGTATACAGTTGATCCTTGAACAATACACCCCCCAGAGTCAAATCTGTATATAGCTTTTGACTTCCCTAAAACTTAACTACTAATAGCTTCCCGTTAAGCAGAAGTTTTACCAATCACATAAACGTCAACACATGTTTTGAACGGTATATGTATTATATATTGTATTTTTTTTTTAATTTTTTTTTTCAACGTTTATTTATTTTTGGGACAGAGAGAGACAGAGCATGAACGGGGGAGGGTCAGAGAGAGAGGGAGACACAGAATCAGAAACAGGCTCCAGGCTCTGAGCCATCAGCCCAGAGCCCGATGCGGGGCTCGAACTCACGGACCGCGAGATCGTGACCTGGCTGAAGTCGGACGCTCAACCGACTGCGCCACCCAGGCGCCCCTATATTGAATTTTTTAAAAAAGTAAACTAGAAGAAAGAACATGTTAAAATCATAAGGAAGAGGGGCACCTGCATGGCTCAGTCATTTGAGTGACCGACTTTGGCTCAGGTCAGGATCTCACAGTTATAAGTTCAAGACCCACATCAGGCTCTCTGCTGTCAGCATGGAGCCCGCTTCAGATCTTCTGTCCCCCCCCCCCCGCCCCTCCATTGATTGCACTCTTTCTCTCAAAAATAAAAATAAACCTTAAAAAAAAATAATAATAAGGAAGAGAAAATGTACTTACAGTACTATACCGTATCTGTGGAAAAAAATCTGCATAAGTGGACCCACTCAGTTAAAAAAAATTTTTTTTAACGTTTATTCATTTTTGAGAGGCAGACTGTGAGCAGGGGAGGGGCAGAGAGAGAGGAAGACACAGAATCCAAAGCAGGCTCCAGACTCTCAGCTATCAGCACAGAGCCCGACGCGGGGCTTGAAGTTACAAACTGTGAGATCATGACCTGAGCCGAAGTCAGACGTTCAACCAGCTGAGCCAGGAGCCACCCAGGAGCCCCTGGACCCACTCAGTTTAGACCCGTGTTCAGGGGTCAACTGTAATGTGCAACCGAACTTGCTAGAATTTTTGTGAAAGGACCTGAGCACTTCTATTTTAGGCAAAGTGTTTTTAGTACATCTGACCAGTCATTCTATGAACATTGACTTTTGGCTCTTGGGGCCTGTATGCTTTTCTTCCTGGCTTTTGATTATGTTCTAGATAGCTGAAGTTGCCTCATAATTAGGATATTATTTTGATTTCAAATATTGTGCAACGTTAAAGCAATTTTCTTTTTCTCCCTTCCCACCCAAGGCTTTGATGACGGTAGGAAAAGAGCCCTTCCCCACCATTTACATAGACTCACAAAAAGAAAATGAGGTAGGTGAGCTAAAAAACTCAACAGAATTACATTTTATGAATAAATTTGCATCAGAACATGGAGGTCTTGAAAAAATATGTTTTTCTCTCTAGAGGTGGGATGTTATTTCTAAATCACAGATGAAGAACATTAAAAAAATGTGGCATAGGGAACAAATGAAGAGTGAATCCCGGGAAAAGAAAGAGGTGAGTCATGACTTTGCGACTGTGAACGGTTTTTGGGTTAGAATACTAGAAACCGTGTTAACAGATTGTTTTATGGTTAAAATTAGGCAGAAGACAATTTGCGAAGAGAAAAGAACCTGGAAGAAGCAAAGAAAATTACCATCAAAAACGATCCAAGTCTCCCAGAGCCAAAATGTGTGAGTGTGACACGTGTTGTCCCAAGTATCGTGGACTTCCCACGCCAGACTGTCAGCTCTGTGTCTGAGGGGCGTGCCCCATGGTCTGTTCCTTTGCACCATTTACCCTTCCTTGCCTTTTAGAAGGCGTAGAGAGAAATTACATTTTCGAGTTATGAAGCTGGTTCTTCTGGGGTTCGTTTTATTATAAAGTTTACTAATTAGGTGTTGAATGGTTCCTGCCCTGCCTAAAAGCTGCCTAAGTGTCCTCCCTCCCTACCTGTCCATTTCCTCACCATAAAATAAGGGGTCAAAATCCATGATTTTCATTATTACTTTTTTTAATAGTGGTGTTTCTTTTTTAATATTTATTTTTGAAGGAGAGAGAGAGAGAGACAGAGCATGAGCGGGGAGGGGCAGAGAGAGAGAGGAAGACACAGAATCCAAAGCAGGCTCCAGGCTCTGAGCTGTCAGCACAGAGCCTGATGTGGGGCTCAGACTCACAAGCTGTGAGATCATGACCCGAGTTGAAATTGGACACTTAACCGACTGAGCCACCCAGGCACCCCTGTTTTCATGACTTTTTTAAACAGATAAAACATTTTGTGATCTTGTGAATTGTATGCCTCTGTATTTTCTCTAGAACAGATGCTGGGCTGTGAGTGGACATACTTAAATGTCAAGTCGTTCTTGCTCCTGATGAATTTTCCTATTTTTCCTGTGTCCTTAACGATGAGCTGTCTTGGCTGCATTCATGCTCCCCTTCCTGTGCTCCTCTCTCCTTACCCCTCCAAAGCAAAAGCTGGCCTTGCTTAGCTTCCACCTTTCGATGTCAGGAGGGACTATGAGGGCAGGAGAGGGCTCTGTGTGGACTGGTTGTTGCTATTATGAGTTCATTTCATCATTGCTTATATATCAGTATCTGAGATTCCCGATGTTTCTCAGGGTCAGTTTTACACTAAGAGAAGACTTGGATTTTTTTTTTTTTTTTTAACCACTCCAATATGGTGAAACTTGTTGGTTCTGACCTGCTGTAGAATGACTGTAGTTTTGTACCATTTGTGAATCTTTTTTTTTTTTTTTTTTTTTTTTATTTTTTGGGACAGAGAGAGAGACAGAGCATGAATGGGGGAGGGGCAGAGAGAGAGGGAGACACAGAATCGGAAACAGGCTCCAGGCTCTGAGCCATCAGCCCAGAGCCCGACGCGGGGCTCGAACTCACGGACCGCGAGATCGTGACCTGGCTGAAGTCGGACGCTTAACCGACTGCGCCACCCAGGCGCCCCCCATTTGTGAATCTTTAACACTTACTGTCATCCGTCTAATAGTAGTGGAGAAGTTGATATGTGGTAAATTACACAGTTGGTCAAATGTTATTGATTTCAATTTGACAGGTGAAGATTCATGCACTGGAAGGATACAGAGGCCAAAGAGTAAAGGTATTTGGCTGGGTCCACAGGCTGCGTAGGCAAGGTAAATGGTATAGCTTTGCTTTTCTCTCTTCAATTTTAAACATCCCTGGTCTTAGGTGAAGGAGAACATTAAAAACCTTTTCTTGGGGAGAGGGGTGAAATTTTTGGTATTGGAAGCTAGGTTTTAAAAGATGTGAACCGGGGCGCCTGGGTGGCGCAGTCGGTTAAGCGTCCGACTTCAGCCAGGTCACGATCTCGCGGTCCGTGAGTTCGAGCCCCGCATCAGGCTCTGGGCTGATGGCTCAGAGCCTGGAGCCTGTTTCTGATTCTGTGTCTCCCTCTCTCTCTGCCCCTCCCCCGTTCATGCTCTGTCTCTCTGTCCCAAAAATAAATAAAAACGTTGAAAAAAAAAATTAAAAAAAAAAAAAGATTCTTTCTCTAAAAAAAAAATAAATAAATAAAATAAAAGATGTGAACCATGGCCTTACTTTGTTCTTCTGTAATATGACTATTACAGGTTTAAAAATTACTTAAATGCTGGGGCACCTGGGTGGCTCAGTCGGTTAAGCGTCTGACTCTTGATTTCGGCTCAGGTCATGATCTCATGGTTTGTGACTTCGAGCCCCTTCTGCACTGTCAGCGCAGAGCCTGCTTGAGATCCTCTCTCTCTTTCTGTCTCTGCTCCCTGCCCCCTCAAAAATAAATAAATAAATAAGCATTTAAGATACAAGTTATTTAAAGATTATTTAAATGCTATTTAACGGTAAGCAACCACAGAGATCAGAAGTATCCAGTAAATATTTGTCTACTTGAATTTAATTATTTAATGAAAAGCAGGGGATGTATTACAGGAAGTACAAAGCCAGATCTGAAATTTATTTATGGCAGTAGTGTTGACTCTTATAATTAGTGTATCTGCATTCTACTTCTCCCTCGGCTCTTTCTGCTTTCTCTTATTTTTATTTTTTTTTTAACGTTTGTTTATTTTAAGAGAGAGTCGGGCACAAGTGGGGGAGTGGCAGAGAGAAGGGGAGAGAGAGCATCCTAAGCAGCCTCCTCACCATCAGTGCAGAGCCCAGCATGGGGCTCAATCCCACGGAACCGCGAGATCATGTCTGAGCTGAAATCGGGAGTCAGACACTGAACCGACTGAGCCACCCAGGCGCCCCTCGTATTATTATTTTTATTACATGTATTTTATTGTAAGGAGTTATCACATCCTTTGGAAATAAGATGGGGCATAAATAAAAAGAGTGGTTCTGTGCAGCAATGTTTATGCCCCTCCCACTGAGCACACAGCACCAGGTTATTACAGGGGATGCAGGGGTGAATAAGACCTAATCCCTCGTCTCACGTGGCTTACTGTCTTGCTTTCCCATGGTCACGTGGATCATGAGGCTCACATAGGCTTTGGGAGCAGAGTGCAGAAAGTAAAGAACTTTACAAATACTGAGTAGTGATGTTACCAGTGGCCGCTTCGGAGGAAGGGGGCCACAAGGGAGGTTTGACCTTTTAACACTTAACCATGGAGTTTCCTTTTTTAATATCAAATTATGAGAAAGTACTTTTACGTGCCTTGAGAACATTCTGGCTAAATTTTTCTCTCTCACGTTTAGGAAAGAATTTAATGTTCCTAGTGTTGCGGGATGGTACGGGTTATCTTCAATGTGTCTTGTCGGATGACTTGGTAAGTGTTTTTTCTTCCTTATAGCTGAAAATCTGATTATTTTCAGTAAGTTCCTTTACTGTTAGTTTTGGGAATTTTAGGAGCGGTTTATGTATTTTAAACTGTTATTATGGAAAATTTCCAACACATAAAAATAGGAAACAGTACAGTTGACCCTCGAACAACATGGGTTTGAACTGCACAAGTTCGCTTTGCACGTGGGTTTTTTTACAGTATCGTAAGTGTATTTTCTCCTTTATGACCTTGTTCACGACGTCTCCCTTTCTCTAGTTTCCTTTAAGAATACGGTATATAATGCGCATAATATGTAAAATATGTTAATTGATTTTATGTTATTGGTAAGGCTTCTGGTCAACCTTAGGCTGTTAGTTAAGTTTTGGGGGAATCAAGTGATAAGTGTATTTTTGACGGTGCAGGGGGTCAGCACCCCTAACTCCCAGATTGTTCCAGGTCAGCTGTATGAGGAAACCTCAGGGGTTCATCACCTAGCTTCGTTAACATCTTCGTCAGTTTCAGCTGCTATAATAAAGTACCATAGATTGGGTGGCTTACAAACAGAAACTTATTTCTCACAGTTCTAGAGGCCGATTGTGTTCTGGTGAGGGCCCTCTTCCTGGTTGCAGACTGCCAACTTCCTGTTGCATTTTCACATGGCAGCAGAGGAGGGGGGCAAACCCTGGTAACTCTTAAAAGGGCGCTAACCCCGTGACCCACCCTCATGACCTCATCTCATCCTCATCACCTCTGCGGGGCCTCACTTCCTCACCCCGTGCATTGGGGTGCAGGATTTCAACATACGAATTTTAGGGGGACAAAAACATTAAGTCATTAAGTAATGACTAATGTGTGGCCAGTTCTGGTTTTCTACACCGCCCCCCCCCACTTTTACTGCCCAGACATTGTACCATTTCATATAAATATACTTGAATTTGCATCTCCAAGAAAAAAAAAATTTTTTAAGTGTATTTATTTTTGAGAGATAGAGACAGAGCATGAGCAGGGAGGGACAGAGAGAGAAGGAGACACAGAATCCGAAGCAGGCTCCAGGCTCTGAGCTGTCAGCACAGAGCCTGACACGGGCCTCGAACTCACAAACTGTGAGATTGTGACCTGAGCCGAAGTCCGAGGCCAACTGAGCCACTCAGGTGCCCCCCGCCCCAAAATATTTCTAAGATAACCATGCTAATGTTATCACAACTTCCTAAAATGAAGACCACTCCTAATTGGTTGGTTTGAATGAGAACCCAAACCAGATCTATGTATTCCTTGGAGTTGATGTGGGTCTGAAATCTCAGTCTGTAACCGTTCCTCCTTTTTCTTTTCTTCCTCCATCCTCACTCCCTCCACCCGCCCCCCCACAACCAACCCTTGCTGTTTATTTGTTTGAAAAAGCCAAAAAAAAAAAAAGAAAGAAAGAAAAAGAAAAAGCCTAGTTGGTTGTCTTGTGGAACTTGTCCATTCTAGATTTGGTTGGTTGCATCCTGAGATGTCATTTAACATGTTCCTCTATCCTCTGTATTTCTTATAAGCTTATCAGATTCAGGTTTTTGGGTTTTTTTGTTTGGTTTGGTTTAGTTTCGTTTTGTTTGTTTGTTTGTTTGTTTGTTTTTGACACAGCTACTTCCTGGGCGAGGCTCTGCTCTTTCAATCGCATCACATCATAAAACACATAAAGACACATGTTGTCTTTTTTTTTTATGATTTGATGATAGTGAGTTGAAGTGTTGATAGTCTGACCCCTCCCTTATAAAGGTACTTGTCACTTTTGTCCTAATGATTTTAGTAGTATCGACGATCATAGTCTAGGTGGACTGTTTATTATTTCAACAGTCTGAATTTTAAAGAAAAAAATGGACTGTTCAGATATTTTTAAGAGATGTGGGCTACTGTCATTTCTGCATATATATGTGTATAAAGTGTCTATTTACTTCTGTATGTTTATCTGTAAATAGATGGATCCTTCCCCCACAAAAATAGCTATTAATAGTAGATATTAGTACTAAATACTAATGGCCGTATTATTTTACCGGTTTTAGACCAGGTAACTTCTATGTAAGTAATTCCCTTAGTTTTCTATGCATTGGAACATATATTTTGACGTAAATATGAGTCAGTAAATTTGAGCTTTAATCTTTTTACAGTGTCAGTGTTACAATGGAGTAGTCTTGGCCACCGAGAGTAGCGTTGCAGTCTATGGGATGCTAAATCTGACCCCAAAGGGCAAGCAGGTGAGTAGATTGAATTCCTCACTGGATGAATAGGTGGTTGTTTGTTCTCCTGTGCTTTCTATTTGTACTTCCTGTATTTGGGAAATGAACCCGCTGCTGTGATGTCCTTGCTAAATTTAACATCCCTTTACCTTTTCCAGCGAGATATGTACACTGTACATCTCACATGGTACAACAAACTCAGGGATTTCCAGTTTTACAGATTTCTTAAATAACCCTCAGGGGCCATAGTAAAGCCACTTTGCTACGGGTGTGTGAATACTTTTTCAGCAAGGTGGAAGTAAGAGCCATCTCCCCAAAAAATTTTATGAGAGGACAGTAACCTGAATCTGAAATTTTATGAACAGAATTTGAAAGTCTCTTTTAGAAAAAGTGAACTGTAATTCTGATAGAGAGTTGTTTGTTCTCCAGCCAACAGGCCCATAACCCACACCAGTTACAGCTACTTGTTGGTAATTATCGTTCAGGTAATTACTGTGGTTCTGCTTGTTGGCTGGCTAAGAAAACGAACGAATGTGGCATATTAACCACCAGAGGGAGCCCCTAGAGTCTTCCTGATAGACTAGAAATACCGATAAAAGAGGGTCTCCCAGACTTCATGTAAAAGAACCTACATTAAGAATAAATATCTGGGGGCGCCTGGGTGGCGCAGTCGGTTAAGCGTCCGACTTCAGCCAGGTCACGATCTCGCGGTCCGTGAGTTCGAGCCCCGCGTCGGGCTCCGTGCTGACAGCTCAGAGCCTGGAGCCTGTTTCCGATTCTGTGTCTCCCTCTCTCTCTGCCCCTCCCCTGTTCATGCTCTGTCTCTCTCTGTCCCAAAAATAAATAAACGTTGAAAAAAAAAAAAAAAAAAAAAAAGAATAAATATCTGATTCAAGTTCACTGACGTAATGTCATTTGCAAAATGGAGTAGTCGTTATGATGTGTTACTTGCTCTCCAGGGTTTGGCACCAAGATAATTACATATATTCCATGATGCCTGGCTTCTAAAATGAATTACTATTAATGGAATTATTAGGGAGAATTTGAATTTCTGTCATATATCTGTTCCAAAGAGAAACAGCTTTTGGTAAAATCTTTGCATTTAAGGAGTTTTTTAATATAAGTAAAGTGTTATTTTATTTTTTTTTATTTTTTATTTTTTTTTTTTTCAACGTTTATTTATTTTTGAGACAGAGAGAGACAGAGCATGAACGGGGGAGGGGCAGAGAGAGGGAGACACAGAATCGGAAACAGGCTCCAGGCTCTGAGCCATCAGCCCAGAGCCCGACGCGGGGCTCGAACTCACGGACCGCGAGATCGTGACCTGGCTGAAGTCGGACGCTTAACCGACTGCGCCACCCAGGCGCCCCAAGTGTTATTTTAAATTATCGGGCAAAGGTGAGAAGATACACTGGCTGGTAATGGTGGTTAGTCCTTACTCCAAGTTGCAAGATTATCATATATTTTCTAGTTAGTGCTTTTCTATTTTGTTTTTAAATTGCATATTTACTCTGAGAGGAATATTAAAAATATCAATATAAAATTGAATTATTGGGTCTTTGTGATTGGAAAAGTAGGCTAATACTGATGAGGTCTTAGCAATACCAGGTTACCAAAAATTTTGACATAAATTAAAATCCTCAATAATGTTAGTTTTTTGTCTTCTCCTCTCTCTCCTTTCTCCCCACCCCTCTTTCTAAAATGTAGGCTCCCGGTGGCCATGAGCTGAGCTGTGACTTCTGGGAACTGATCGGGTTGGCCCCTGCCGGAGGAGCCGATAACCTGATAAACGAGGAGTCGGATGTTGACGTCCAGCTCAACAACCGACACATGATGATCCGGGGAGAAAACATGTCCAAGATCCTGAAAGCACGTTCCGTGGTCACTAGGTGCTTTCGAGATCACTTCTTTGATAGGGGATACCATGAAGTAAGTGTGTGTTCATCTTTTGTAAAACAAACAATACCTTCTGCCATTTTTACACTTGAATGGTGGCACTCACTAGCCTTTATTTATGCCTTTCCATTGGAACAGGTTACTCCTCCAACGTTAGTGCAAACACAGGTGGAAGGTGGTGCTACGCTCTTCAAGCTGGACTATTTTGGGGAAGAGGCATTTTTGACTCAGTCCTCTCAGTTGTACCTCGAGACCTGCATTCCGGCTCTGGGAGATGTGTTTTGTATTGCACAGTCATACCGGGCAGAACAGTCCAGAACACGAAGGCACCTGGCTGAGTACAGAATTGTCTTTTTATTGTTATTTAAAAAGAATATTTTTAAGAACGTATGTTTAGAGAAGCAATCTTTATGTAGGAAAATGATGACTATGTAAAAAAAAAAAAAAAAAAAATTGACCTATTAAAAGGGTATGTGGAAGGCAGTTCAACAAATTAATGGAAGTCATGTATGGTTTTGCCTCCTAGGCCAGAGCTAGCTTTGGGCTCTTCTTTTCACTTGGCCTTGATCCTTTATAAGGGATAAACAAATCACTATTCACAGGGGAAAGAAAGGCGCCCTAAAACTAAGTTGCTGAGTTGGGAGTTGGTTAGTGGTGCTGGAATTGCACATTTCTGGGCAGTTTTGCAATGTTAATGTCCTTGCTTGAGAGAAACTTGGCAGAAAAGAAGAGCGGCCCCCAGCTAGTGTCTTGTTCTTCAGATACACACACGTGGAAGCAGAGTGCCCTTTCCTGACCTTTGAGGAGCTCCTGAATCGATTGGAGGACTTGGTTTGTGATGTGGTGGACAGAGTCTTGAAATCACCCGCAGCAAGCATAGTGCGCGACCTCAACCCGGTAGGAGTACTGTTTTATGGGCATGCAAAATCATAATTTTTTTTCGGAAAGTAATGAAGTCTTCACCATCAGTTTTTTTTTTTTTTTTTTTTTTTTTTTTTTGTTGTTGTTGTTGTTGTTTTTTTTATTTTTTTTTTAAATTTTTTTTTTTTTTTTTTCCAACGTTTATTTATTTTTGGGACAGAGAGAGAGCATGAACGGGGGAGGGGCAGAGAGAGAGGGAGACACAGAATCGGAAACAGGCTCCAGGCTCTGAGCCATCAGCCCAGAGCCTGACACGGGGCTCGAACTCACAGACCGCGAGATCGTGACCTGGCTGAAGTCGGACGCTTAACCGACTGCGCCACCCAGGCGCCCCACCATCAGTTTTTCTAGATTTAATGATGTGAGCTCTGAAATAACTCACTGTTTATGTGTATATACACACACACACACATATATACATATATATACATATATATGTATATATGTATATGTATACATATGTATACACATACATACGTATGTGTGTGTGTATATGTATACATATATATACATATATATATATATATTTTTGTTTTTTTTCAATGTTTATTTATTTTTGGGACAGAGAGAGACAGAGCATGAACGGGGGAGGGGCAGAGAGAGAGGGAGACACAGAATCGGAAACAGGCTCCAGGCTCTGAGCCATCAGCCCAGAGCCCGACGCAGGGCTCGAACTCACGGACCGCGAGATCGTGACCTGGCTGAAGTCGGACGCTTAACCGACTGCGCCACCCAGGCGCTCCAACATATATATATTTTTAAACATACGATTGGTACATAGCTTTATTAGTTTCAGGTGTACAGCATAATGATTTGATACACAATTTGTTCTTACGATGCAACCTTCTAAGATCTATTCTCTTAGCAACTTTCAAATTTATAAATCGAGTATTGTTAGATATAGTCCCCTTGTTGCACATTATATCCTCAGGACTGACTTATTTTATAACTGGAAGTTTGTACCTTTTGACCACGTTCCCGCATTTCTGTACTTATATTTTTTTTTTTAATTTTTTTTTTTCAACGTTTTTATTTATTTTGGGGACAGAGAGAGACAGAGCATGAACGGGGGAGGGGCAGAGAGAGAGGGAGACACAGAATCGGAAACAGGCTCCAGGCTCTGAGCCATCAGCCCAGAGCCTGACACGGGGCTCGAACTCACGGACCGCGAGATCGTGACCTGGCTGAAGTCGGACGCTTAACCGACTGCGCCACCCAGGCGCCCCTCTGTACTTATATTTTTAAGAGAAACTTTGATTCCATTTGTAGGAATGTCCTCGTTGTCCTCGTTGTTTGCTAGTCTGAAATAACATTTTGCAATAATGATAAACAGTTTTTCTTAAAATGGAGCTTTTAGTGTTACTGCTTCTTTACATACACTGTATTTTTTCTTTCCATTATAGAACTTCAAGCCCCCCAAACGGCCTTTTAAGCGAATGAACTATTCAGATGCTATTGTGTGGCTGAAAGAACACGACATAAAGAAAGAAGATGGAACTTTCTATGAATTTGGAGAGGTATGTATTGCTTTCTAATTGTTGTTTCAAAGGTGTCATTGTGAGTAAGTGGATTGCTACTCTGGTTATTTAGCCAGTAATGCAGGAGGCATCTGCTTCTGGTCAAATAAATGGTAACAACAGACCCACCTCCTCCCTGGGGTTGTTAGGACTCAGAATCCGCAAGTGTAGAGTAAGCCTTAGAACGGTACATTTCTGTAGTATTCAATAAATAGCTGTCACATCTTCTCTTTTGCCTCTTTCCTCTTCTTCCATGATCAATCCATGGTCTAGATTTACTCTAGTGGTAATTCTCAAGACTAGTGGGAGGCTTCAGAAAGGTGTAAACTTTAAAATTACATGCAGGGGGCGCCTGGGTGGCTCAGTCCTTTAAGTGTCCAACTCTTGATTTTAGCTCAGGTCATGATCTCACGGTTCGTGAGTTTGAGCTCCGCATTGGGCTCTGCACTGATAGTGTGGAGCCTGCTAGGGATTCTCCCTCTCTCTCCCTCTCCCTCTCCCTCTCCATCTCTCCCTCTCCATCTCTCCCTCTCTCCCTCTCTCCCTCTCTCCCTCTCTCCCTCTCTCCCTCTCCCTCTCCCTCCCTCTCTATCTGCCCCTCCCTCACTCATGCTCACTCTCCCTCAAAATAAGTTAATTTATTAAAAAAATAAATGGAATTACATACAAAAATATTGGTATGTTTATGTTCGTTTTATTTGTCTGGAGAAAGTAACCTGGCTCTTTCAAAGAGGATTCTTCTCCCAAAAGAGTATATTAAAACTTTTTCAGGTGGAGAAGAGTCAAAGAAAATAGCTGTTGTTTGAAATGCAAACCAAGAGAGCAGGCCTTGATGGGGAAGGTGGTCTAGTGTTTCAGATAAACTGGGAATGTGTATTAGAGGTATAGATTGTTAATGCTATTAAGCCCTCTTCCCTGTGCATTTAATCATTTCTTACATAGTATTTGCAAATCTGTTTTTATAGATAAAATTTGAGTATTGCTATTTAAAAATATATATATACATATGAGTAGCTGCTGCTAACTAGAGTTTTGTTTCATTTTTGGAAGAAATCTACAGAGAGGACAAACAGTATATTAGACCTCTATAAATTACTTCTAGTGTTTCAGTTGGTGGTGTATAATAACAAAATTTTGGGGCCGCCTGGGTGGCTCAGTAGGTTAAGCGTCCAACTTTGGCTGAGGTCATAATCTCATGATCTGTGAGTTTGAACCCCACGTCAGGGTCTGTGCTGACAGCTCGGAGCCTGGAGCCTGCTTCGGATTCTGTGTCTCCCTCTCTCTCTGTGCTTCTGCCGCTCATGTTCTCTCTCTCTCTCTCTCTCTCTCCCTCCCTCAAAAAATAAACACTCTAAAAAAATGTTTGTATTGGAGATTTGAGAATTGTTATTACCTAAAACTTAGCAAAGTAGTGTCACAAAGTTGAGTGGAAACAGCACAATGTTTGGAGTAAGAAGCCCTCCAGGTGGGCTTAGGTCCCACCTGTGTCCTTACTGCTTCATAATGGGAGGCCAGTGACCCCACCCCCTGGTTCTTTATCTCCACTGTGGAGGTAAGAGCAGCTTTGCCAAGTTGTGAGGACTCCGTGAATTGAATGCTTAGGTCCGAGGCTCAAAAGGCCCTCGAAGCTTGTCAGCATTTATTGTACGCTGATGTCATCCCGTACACATGAGGACACCAGAGTACATACGTGGTCCTCCAACTTTTTGGAATGTGCAGTAAGACCATTTCCTCCCGGGGGCGCCTGGTGGCTCAGTCGGTTAAGCATTCAACTTTGGCTCAGGTCATGATCTCACGGCTCGTGAGTTCGAGCCCCGCGTCGGGCTCTGTGCTGACAGCTCAGAGCCTGGAGCCTGCTTGGGATTCTGTGTCTCCCTCTCTCTCTGCCCCTTTCCTGCTCGCACTCTGTTTCTCTCTCTGTCTCTCTGTAACATGAATAAACGTTAATTTTTTTTTTTTTAATACCATTTCCTCCCAGTTAAATCTCACTCTAGTAGGTAAAGCAGATGAAAGCTGAGGGACCAGTATTATCCAACTCATCTCCCATTTCCTCTCTTTACTTTAGAGGGCACAGGCCTCCCGGGACTGGGGCTTGGTGACCCCTGTGCCAGGTGATTGCTAAACTCCAGTTTGGCTCTTAGGTTAAACATACCAATGAGTCTTGTCCTGTTCTCTTGGTCAGTTTGTACTGAGACAAGACTTTTCAGTTTTAACTTGAATTTATGTGTGGTTTACCCAGATGATGTTTCGAATGAGAAGCAGATTAGCCCTGTTCTTCATCATCTAACATTTCTCGGCTAACTATTCTACGTGCGGTTACGCTTAGGAACTTGACACTGGTTATTTGTCTTATGACTCTTGTCTTCCTACCATTGAAGCCACATAGATTTATTGTAACAGGAAAAGAAGTACAGATGACAGGAGAGTTTAAAGATTAGTGTTATTAATAACACTGTGCGTAGACCAGTGATATTCTGGAACATTCACTGATGATCTTATGCCATACGGGACTAAGCGGACCATGTTTGCTTCAGAGCTAGACGAAACTGGCCCCTGAGAAAAGAAACTGAACAGTATCTAGTCACAGAGATAACGACTTGAGTGGTTTGGTTTTCGTCTCTCAAGCAGCATGGCTCTTGAGGTGTACTGTAGAAGGAAGCGGATCTTTTTGCAGTTGGTTTAATAACTGCGTGTGAGTTTTTAAAATACCTTGATTGTTTTTGAAAGAAACTGTTGCTTCCACCCATGGGTATGGGTTGTGGATGGGTGTGTATTCTCTGCTGTGTTGCATTCATGAGATAAGGGCTGCTTCTGGGTAAGAGCTGCCTCTGTCTTGTTGCCTTTCGAGTAGTAAATGTTAATGAAGCCTTATTTCACCACAGGATATCCCAGAAGCTCCTGAGAGACTGATGACGGACACCATTAATGAGCCCATCTTGCTATGTCGATTTCCCGTAGAGATCAAGTCCTTCTACATGCAGCGATGTCCTGAGGATTCCCGCCTTACAGAATCTGTCAGTTTGTGATTCAGATCATAATTTTGCTCCTTAAGGGGGCGGGGACTGCCACTGGAATAAGATACAGCTCATGGCAAATGCTGCATTATACATCTAGAATGGCAATATTTAAAGAAGTGGGTTTTGTCTTCTGATTGGGTTTAACATTTCTTGTTAAATTACAGGATTTGAATATTACATCTTTTGTGCTCTGTTAGCTGTAAGAGCTTCATTGTGGTTTTCCTTGCAACTAGAGCCGTGTCATGACTGACAGCTTGGTAGTAACTGCATTTTATTTACTTGTTTTTAAAGGTGGATGTGTTGATGCCAAATGTTGGTGAGATTGTGGGAGGCTCAATGCGTATCTGGGATAGTGAAGAAATGCTGGCGGGTTATAAAAGGGAAGGGATTGACCCCACTCCCTACTACTGGTACACAGATCAGGTAAGAACAGTTTTGTTTTGGTTTTTACACTCTTAACTGTTTTCATTATAATAGTTCTGTATAAATTGAAACCTAAAAGGCGAGAAGTCAGTGTGGTACTTTGGTGTTTGAACGAGCTATATTCAGCTTGATGTTCTAATAGTGTGGCATGGGATTATTACTAGTTTTACCTTTGTCCAATAATATGTGCACTTCATTTGAAAAGCTACTAGCTGCTGGCCTTGTCATTGCTACTAAAATTTTAAAAAATTGTTGTTAGATTCTACCAGCATCTAGGCTAGCTTGCATTTCCCTCTGATAAAAAGAGACGTTGACTTAGTTTAAAAGTTTGAAATCTCTTTTTTTCAGGGTGACACTTAACCCCTGGTTTATTTTTCATACCAAATCATTTCTACACACATGGCCTATGAAAGCAAATAGAATAAGAGTTCAATTCTTGGGGCGCTTGGGTGGCTCAGTTGGTTGAGCGTCTGACTTCGGCTCGGGTCATGATCTCACCGTTTGTGAGTTCGAGCCCTGCATTGGGCTGTGTGCTGACAGTGCGGAGCCTGCTTTGGATCCCTCGCCCCTCTCTCTGCTTCTCTCTCTCTCTCCCTCTCTCTCACAAATAACATTTAAAAAAATTAAAAATAGAGTTGAATTCTTAACCACAATAAGTGAACTCATTTCACAGTAGAAAAATTTTAATATCTTAGACAAAATTTTAAACATCTGTTCTTTTTTTTTTTAAACAGAGAAAATATGGCACATGTCCTCATGGCGGATATGGCTTGGGCTTGGAACGATTCTTGACCTGGATTCTGAATAGGTATCACATCCGAGACGTATGCTTATACCCACGATTTGTCCAGCGTTGCAAACCATAACTGATTCCTCCAGAAACATTAAGGAAAGAATACAGTTTATGAAAGGAACAGACTGCCTCTTTCAAAAAAAAAGCCAAAATCTTCCCTTTTTTATTCCATTCATGTTTATCTATTTCTTTTTTCTCTACCACCAAAAGTAATCCAAATCATTTGGATATCAAGTAACATCCGTATTGTCTTTGGGTTTTTTTGGGTTTTTTTGGTATTGTCATTTAAAAAAATAATATCCATCAGAAAGTTTGGGGGAAACATGTGGCATGTAACACTACAGTTATAAATCCATTTCAGCATTTTTATCTAATTATAGGTTTTAATTTTTGCATCATATATGCCGCATATATACTTAAACAGTTTTTAATTATGGACTAAGACATTCCAGTAACTTAATCGTTTCGTCCTGTTAAGTGTAACTGGAATTCTTTAATTTATGTCATTTTATTGTATCCGTGAGTTAGAACATCTTGGGGGAAAATTGACAGTGTGGTGTAAAAATCTGCTAGTATTAGAACAATGTGATTCAGTAATAGATACTGGAATCAAACAAACACACTTTTGCATTGGTTATTAATCTTTTCTAATCGTGTAGAGCTGCTTATAATTCTGAAGCATATGAATTGGTGTGGAAGAATTTGTAAAAATGGAATTGCCCTAAACAATTTGAAGTTACAGTAAAAAAAATTTTTTTTTTTGCTTCCTAGCGTTAGGTTAAGCTAAAGAGGCAGTGAGCTTCCCTCTTTCCTGGTAATTTCTAAGTAATTAAGAATAAATAAATTCCAAAAGAATTTGCAGCTGGAATCTTAATGACAATTGTACGTGGCTGTCTGAGTCTTCCCACACCGTGTCTTTAGATCTAATCTGTGTTACCTTATTAACTCCTAGCAGGCTTATTGAATGCCTTCATTTCAGATTTGGTTAATTTCTCTCCCAAAATGCATGTCATGTATTCTCAATAGGCTGTATTCCCAGCAATCAATAAATGGACACACATAAAAACTATTTGCTGGCTTAATTTTTCTAAAGCTGAACATCTCAGTCTTACATTAGTTCATGCCTTTTTCATTTTTGTCAATCTTTTTATTTTCCATAATGTGTATATGGGACGTTAGATATTACCAAATTTAGTAGGTATTATTAAAATTACATAATAGTGAAGAGGAACAAGTTTTAAAAATTAGATGTGGGCTCTAGTTTTGTAATCTTTGTTATTTTTGGACACATTAGATTATATCCTATTTTGCAATTAAGTGAAATGACAGATGGAAATGGGGCATTTATAGTATATTTGGCCTGTGGGGCGCCTGGCCTGCTTAGTCGGTTGTGTCTGACTCTTGATTTGGGCTCAGCTCATGATCTCACGGTTTGTGAGTTTGAGCCCCACATTGGGCCCTGCACTGACAGTGTGGAGCCTGCTTGGGATTTTCTCTCTCTCTCTGTCTACCCCTTCCCCACTCATACACATGCATTCTCTCTCTCTCTCTCTCTCTCTCTCCCTCCCTCCCTCCCTCCCCCCACCCCCACCACCCCCTCCAAAATAAATGAATAAACTTAAAAAGATATATCGTATATTTGGCCTGTATCTTTAAGTAAAAAGTACTTGGAAGAAAGTGAATGAGCTCTGACTGGATTCAACTAGGCAGTTCATTTGATCAGAATTTGAGGAAGAGGTTGGACCCAGTTAGTCTAAATTTTAATTGTGTAAATGAATGGAGAATTTTGAATGCTGAGAGAGAGCTGTGGGATTAGGTGGGGATAAATGCGTCAAGGTCATGGTGACATCGGGCCAAGAATCTGAGCGTGGCGAGCAGCAAACCTCATGCACGCGGACGTTCTTCCCTTGACCGTGTAGTTGTTACTGCCACCTGGTGTCACAGCCCCATCCTGAGGCCCCACCGTGTGTCCAGCCACAGACACCCAGTTCCGAGTTCCTGTTCCTGCGGGACTGTCCTCTCACGGCTCTTTCCTGACGTGGCTCTTTAAGTTGATTCTTCCCCCTCAACCCCCTTTACCTTTGCTACTTGTGCAACAGGCCGCTTGAGGTTTTGGAGACGGACGGGAGGCTACTCGGCAATTCAAACGACTTTGGTACTAACTCTCCCTCTTGTGTCTGGCAGCCGCTTGCAGCCACCCAGCTTTTACCTTTTTGCTCAGCGTCTCCCTCCCCGCTCCGCACCTGCTTGCCTCTAGCATTTACTAAAACTTTCTTCTTTAGTGTTCAGGGCAGTACGACCCTGCCAGAAGCAACCTTCCTTCCCACGCACTGGAATCACTTGGGTACCTTAAAAATGCCGATGTCTGGGTCTTATCCCAGACTAATTGAATCCAAAGTTCGGGGATGGGTCCTGGATGTCTTTGAGAAGCTACCCAGGTGGGGCTTTTGGACAGCCAGGTTGACCATCACTGAGTAGCTCCCTGCTACTTTTTTTGTTTGTTTGTTTTAAGCGTATTTATTTTGAGAGAGAGAATCCCAAGCAGGCTCTGCACTACTAGTGTAGAGCCTGACTCGGGTCATGAACCCACGAACCGTGAGATCGTGACCTGAGCCAAGATTAAGAGTCAGATGCTTGGGGCGCCTCGGTGGCGCAGTCGGTTAAGCGTCCGACTTCAGCCAGGTCACGATCTCGTGGTCCGTGGGTTCGAGCCCCGCATCAGGCTCTGGGATGATGGCTCAGAGCCTGGAGCCTGTTTCCAATTCTGTGTCTCCCTCTCTCTCTGCCCCTCCCCCGTTCATGCTCTGTCTCTCTCTGTCCCCAAAAAAATAAATAAAAACGTTGGAAAAAAAAGTTAAAAAAAAAAAAAAAAAAAGAGTCAGATGCTCAACCAACTGAGCCCCACCCCCACAGGCACCCCAGCTCCCTACTGCTTCTAAACGCAACCTTAAGCCTCTCTTACTATCACTGTAGGTGATAGTAATTTAATTATTCCTATCATTTATTATCTCCCATTAGTCACTGTAGTTGAAAGGGGAAAATTTGGGTAAGGCTGAGGCTGTTCAATACCGGCCAATGGCTACAAAAGCACTACATGTGACTCCATTTAGTGTTCAAGGCATATTGACAAGTTCTCGAAGTTAGGACAGCTGCCACCGGTGCTGCAAGTAGGGCTTTGTGTCAGGCCACGCACTGTCCTGTGCTTCTGTCCTCACGGTAACCTTCGGGTAATTTGTATTAACCCTAAGACAATGGCTGAGAAAGGTTAAGGCACGTGCCCAAAGCTGCATGGTTAGTAAGTGGCAGAATAAAGTTTTAAACTCCCAAATTTGAAGTGTTTTAAAACTTAGAATCAGCACATTTCATTCAACCCTTCTAGAAAAAACAAAAGGTATGTACGTCATGATGTCCAAATACTATAGTCGTATTGGTAATCACTGGTCAATTAAATGGTTTGGTTTCTTATTCTGGAAAGTTTCTTTCTACCTCATGAAACGTTACTAATGTGATTAGTGAAGAACATCAGGTAGTCATAGTTCCATCTTCCCACAGAAGCTTCTGGAGCCTCTGTCTGCTTTAGTCTCAATTATCCACCCTCTGTTCACGGAACACAGTTATCCAGAGTTGTCTTTCACAGTTCCCTTTGCCTTTCCGTGTCGGACATCCTATTTCTGTTTCGGACATCTTATTTCCAGTATTTTATGTTTCCCTCCTGGGTTACTTCCTCATTTTGGTGGCACACATTCTCCAGTAGTTTATTGAGGAAGGGTGTGGGGAGAGTAAATTCGTTGAGACCTTGCATATCTGGACACACTCTTGATCTATCTTTGCACTTGAACCATAGTCTCCATATTAAAATGTGGGCCAATAAGCACGTTTCCTTCAGAATTTTGAAGTCCTGACTTCCCGTGTTGCTACTGAGAATTCCCAAGCATTCTCACACCTGGTCCTTTCCATATGACCTGTCTCTTCTGGAAAACTTGCTCCCAGTGTTCCAAAATTTCATGATATTTCTTGGGACTTTGCATTCATTCCCACTGGTTGGTTGACCAGCCGCTTTTACATCCAGAAAATCGTGCCCTGGAGCTGTGAAGAAGTTTCTTAAATTGCTTCATTGAAAGTCTCCCTTCTGTTTTGTTTTTGTTTTGCTTTCTTTCTAAAACTACTATTATTCAGATATAAGGCTTTTTAAATGTTCTTTTTTTTAAAAGTTTTTATTTTGAGAGAGAGAGCAAGTGAGCAAACGTGTGTGAGCAGGAGAGGGGCAGAGAGTAAGAAAGAGCAAGATGGGGCACCTGGGTGGCTCAGTCAGTTAAGTGTTTGACTTTGGCTCAGGTCATGATCTCATGGTTTGTGGGTTCGAGCCCCGCGTCAGGCTATGCTGACAGCTCAGAGCCTGGAGCCTGCTTCCGATTCCGTGTCTCCCTCTCTCTCTGCCCCTCCCCCGCTCATGCTCTGCCTCTCTCACTCTCAAAAATGAATAAATGTTGAAAAGAAAAGAAAAGAAAAGAAAGAGTGAGAATCCCAAGTAGGCTCCAAACTGTCAGCGTGGAGCCTGATGTGGGGCTCAAACCCATGCACTGCAAGATCATGACGTGAGCTGAATTCGAGAGTTCGACGCTCAACCCACTGTGCCACCCAGGTGCCCCTAAATGTTCTTTTATCTTTTTTTGGTGGGGGAGGGGGTTTGGTATTTTCTGGAAGTTCCTCAACTTTTTCCCAGTCCTTCTATTGAGTTTTTCATCTCTTAGCAGAGTAAAGGATAAAAAATTTTTTTTAATTCTTATTCTGACCTCAGAAAGTTCCGTCTCTAAGGTCTCTATTCCACATTTTCTAACTGCATCTTCCCTGTTTCCTCCATATTGTTTTCTTCTACTTGGCTGGGTGTCTTTTTCCAGTTAGAGGCTTTCCTCAGTTGTCGGGTAGTGCTTCGTGGTTACCTGCCGAGAATTCCAAACAGGGCTGGAAAGGCTTCCAGCGTGTGGGCAGATGTGCACCTGCTCTGCAGTGCACCTGCTATCTTCAGCCCAGAGCCCTGGGCGGCCTCCCAGCAACCTCATCTCCAGCCAGCTGCTGCAGTTGGGGGGATCTGGGAAGTCTGACTTCTTTATCCAACTTTCAATCCGTCTCCTAGCATCCCTCTCTCCACCCCCACCCCCAGAGCCACCTGGTAGCGCCAATCCTGAGTCGCCTAGGGATTCTGTCGTGTGACTCTCGATGGTTCTTAGGATGGCCAGCTTAGGGTTCTTGGGTTGCTAAGTCATTAGCCATTTATCCATCTGTCTTCCGGGTCCCAAAATTCTGTTGCAGTGGTTCCCTTTTCTTTTCTCCCCACTCCTTCTAGGTTTGCGCTTGAAACCACCAGCACTGTCTCCTGTCTCCTACCTGTTCTCCCCACCCCACGTGTCTCGCGCTCTGTAGCCTGCACACCACTCGCTCAACTGTTTTCCTCAGAGCACAGCCCCCAGCAGGCTCTGCTTCTCAGGGACCGTCACGACTATCCCCAGTCCATGAGCCCCTCAGCTTTTAACTCTTAGTCCTTCCCTCACCCTGTGTGCAGTGGTGACGTGAATGCTTTGCTCTTGGGTACTGTGTGCTTTTCTGCCTCCGTGGCGTCCCCTCACGTTGAAGACATTCCAGTTCCTCTCTTCTTGAAAGTTCTGAGACCACTTGGATGAAAAAGCATTCCTTCCTCCTCTCAGCCTGAAGTCATCACTGACTTTTATTCGGGAAACCTCTGGTCACCTCTAGCTCCCCCGCGGTAAACAGATCCATTTACTAAATAAACATAATAATTCCCTCCACCCCCCAAATCTCAGCTGAGTGTGAAAGGCATATCTCTAGGCATTAGAAGCAGAGGGCAGGGAGGTCTGAGAGTCTCAAAGCCAGGGCTTTTAGGTTCGGGTTGAAGGTTAGGGGGAGAACTGAGCCCAGATAGAGACACAGGGAAGGTGCTTTTTAAATATATTTGTATTAAATATATTTGTATTAAATATATATTATTAATATATATTATATAATATTGTATATTAATATTAATATTTACTGTTTTATTGAATATATATTAATATATTTTTATTAAAATATAACTTACAGAAAAGGTCACATATCATAAATGTGCAACTCCATGAGTTTCCACAAAGTGAATGCATTGTGTACCCAGCTCCAAGAATGCCCAGACAGAAAGGTGGAAAAAGGGCAGGACCCCTTCTTGCATGAAGCAGGGCCTCAGGGTTGGTTCTTCTGTGAGAAGTGATCTAGAAAATTGGCCTTGGGACCCCGAGAAGGACAAGGAAGGCTGCCATCTGCTCAGGGCTCTGCATAGGGAATGACAGCTTCCTGGAAAGAGTCAACGCCCCTGGTTTTTACACAACTGCCAGGAGCAGGAAAACCAAGCTGAGAAATGAACACCCACCCTGTCTAAGACTGGCAGGATCCCTGGATCCTGGCAGAGTCAAACCAGAAAGTCTTTTAGGGATCCTTCCACCACCCAGGGAGCAGAGAACTCTCTGGGAAAAAACACTCTGACCCATATGAACTTAAAAAACCCCACAACCCAGAGAAGAAAATGAACGAATTTGGTCACGCGGCAAGTGTCTTAATACTGGCTAAGGAGCTCCCATCTGTTTCCCACACTGCAAAGTGAACCTTCTGAAACACTGTGGATCACTGTGCTAAAGGGAGATGGCTCGGGGGACCACAGTGTTTCGTCACCTACAAAGTCCTGCATCAATCGGCCCAAGTTTCTTGCCGCTTACCCCACACGCTCTGCTTAAGACACATGGGTCCCCTTGCTGTTCCTCAAAAGTCTTGCTATGGGTACCCTCCCCCGCTCACACTCTGTCTCTCTCAAAAAAACTAACCATTAAAAAAATTTTTTTTTAAATGGGGGTGCCCGGGTGGCTCAGTCGTTGAGCGTCTGACTTCAGCTCAGGTCATGATCTCACAGCTTGTGGGTTTGAGCCCCACGTTGGGCTCTGTGCTGACAGCTCAGGACCTGGAGCCTGCTTCAGATTCATTCTGTGTCTCCCTCTGTCTCTCTGCCCCTCCTCCGCTCACACTCTGTCTCTCTGTCTCTCTCTCTCTCTCTCAAAAAATAAACATTAAAAAAAATAAAAAAAGCCTTGCTATGGGTTGTGTCCCCTACAAAGATATGTGGAAACCCTCACCTCTGCTACTTGCAAATGTGACCTTATTTGGAAATAGGATCTTTGCAGATGTAATTAATTTAAGATGAGGTCAATAGGCTAGGTCCCTAGGGTAGGCCAGTATTCAACAAAACCCCGATATGACTGGTGTCCTTATGGTTACGAAAGGACAGCCACAGAGAAAGTCCAGTGGCGATGGAGGCAGAAATGGAGCGATGCAGCTACGCACCAAGTACGGCTGAGGATTGCTGGCCACCCCGGCAGCTGGGAAAAACAGGGAAGGATTCTCCCCTCAGATTTAAGAGGGAGCACGGTCCTGTTGGCACCTTGCTTGTGGACTTCTAAGCCTTCAGGGCTGTGCATTTCTGTTGTCTTCAGCCACCTGGTTGGTGGTATTTTTGTCCCAGCAGCCCCAGGAAACTAACCTAAGCTTCAAATGTGTTCCTGCCTCGCTGGTCCCTCTGCTTGCAAAGCCCTTCGTCAGAGAGCCCCCTCGCTCTCCTTGGGTCCCCGCTCAAATGCCACCTTTGCAGAGAGGCTGTGTCCAGCTGCACACCGAAACGAGCGCTTCCTGCCTCTCTCCACTCCTTTGCCTCTTTCACTTGTCTTCGTGGTCCCTAGTCACACCCGACATTATATTGTGTATCTTTCACTTATTGTCTTCCTTGCCGTCAAGAATGTAAGTTCCAGGGCGGGGGCTTGGGGGACTCAGTCGGTTAAGCGTCTGACTCTTGATTTCGGCCCAGGTCATGATCTCACGGTTCGTGGGTTTGAGTCCTGCATTAGGTTCTGCGCTGACCATGCGGAGCCTGCTTGGGCTTCTGTCTCTCCCTTTCTCTGGCCCTCCCCCGCTCTCTCAAAAATAAATAAATAAACCTAAAAAGAAAAAAAAAGAGCCTAAGATCCATGAAAGTAGAAAACAGTGTGGTTCATTGCTGCAAACCCAGTGCCTACTATGTACCTGACATAGGTAGGCTCTCCATGCTATTTGCTTCATAAATGAATGAGTTCCTTGAGAGTACGTTTTGCTGTTTACTTTTTTATCCTTCCCGTTGCCTGATACATGCTTTGCTTATCGTGGACTCTCAGTAAATATGTATAGATGGACTAATAAATCCCTCATCACTCGTGGCTTAAGGCTCTGTGTGGTTAAGAGAGGAAGTCAAAATGCACACCACATTGGCCTGGATTTGGTGGCCTCTTTGGTGTAAAACAATTGTGGGGACAATCGATCAGATTTCTCAGTGATCATTACAGCTCACCATTTGTCTGCCTCACGCAGCCACGGTTTCTCTTGTGCTGCACACCACCCCTTCTTGCCCTGTTGTTTTTCTGATTAAGGAGACAGAATTGAGTAATCTAAATTTGGTGTGTGTAGCTCAGAGGTGCCAATCATGACAAATAATGAATTAGGTGATCCCCCTGCCCTTCCCTGAAGCATTGAGCTGAAACCAACAAGTTCATTTTATTTAGGACCAAAGGCTGAACTCAGAGGGCTGTCTGTGACAGGAGAGTGCTTTTTTTTCACTAATTAAGTCACCCAGTTTCAGACAACCTTTCTCCTGTGCGGTGGGGTTCCGGCTTATCGAGTTGACCCTGAGACTGTGCCTTTGGCCTTCTGTTTGCTAAGACAAGTGGTATATACCTTTGTTACAAATACATAAGCCAGAAAAAAATGCATTTATATGTACATATGCACACACATGCACACACACACACAAATCTCTTATTGTTTTATAAATTTGCTTAGCTGTTTAAGGGGTTTTCTGGTTTCCTTAGTAAACCCACATTTAGAATTTCTGGGTGAAGGGCTGTGTTTTCTAATCAGTTTTGGAAACGACCAGTACAAAATGCATTTTATCTGCTTTCATTTCATAAAAACATAAAAATGCACTTGTTGGGAAGCTATTATATTTGATATTTGTGAGAAATAAGCCAGAGATTAGAAATAACAGTTTTTATGATACTCTCTGTTCAGGAAAAATAATGCAGTTCTGTTTCCACCTATAACCTATGAGTCTTAATATGTGCATCGGGGAGTTTTGTACATGAGGGATTTTGAATTTTTTTTTTCAAGTGAGTAAAAATGAAAATATAAGATATGAATAAAATTTATGCAACTACGAATTCGTTTTTAAAAATGTTATTATGTTGATATATTTCATAAAGCATGTGTTGCTGGTTCCTGGGCAGATACCCGTCCTAGCTGTTGATTATGTGAGATTTGGCACCTTTGTGCATTGTCACTAATCATCGGCATTTCTCTAGGAGGGGCCAGAAGCCCCTTGTTATCTCCACCTAGCAGAAGGGGCACAGCCCTGGGGAGGCAGGGGTGACTTATCCAGAGCCTTCCAGACTAGCTAAGAGCCTATCCAGCTCAAACATCTAAAACCCTTAGTTAGCCTTTCCCAGTTCTCAGGACTTGTCTACACTTCGTCCAGCACAGCATTTCAAAATGTAGAGGCTTTCTGTGCAGCTTACTTAAAAAGAAATGTGTTTAAGCTTTAGGTAGAGAAGTACATTATGAAGATCACCTCCAAAGGGCAAATTAAATGCATATAATTTTCATTATGAACGTAGAGAGTTAGCAGAATATGTAGGAGAGCAGTTTAGCACTTGGGGCAAGTTTTACTGTCCATTTCTCAGGGGGCATCTGCTTGGATCTGAAGATCATGTAGGTAATATGAAAGGCACTTAATTTGATGTTTTATATTTGGCTTATAACCATAAGGAGGACCAACTTTAATAATAAACTAACCAGGAACAAATTTTAGCTACAGAAAAGTGGTTTTCAATTCAGACTCCATCGTCCCAAAATATTCCACATAGCTTGCCCCCCTACTTCCTTCAGGCCTTTGTCCAGATGTCAGTGAGAATTTCTCTGACCTATCTATTTCAGATTGCAGTGGAGTCTCCCCTTCTCCATCTCCCTTATATTACTTCCTTCTTTTTTTTTTTTAATTTTTTTTTAACGTTTATTTATTTTTGAGACAGAGAGAGACAGAGCACGAACGGGGGAGGGTCAGAGAGAGGGAGACACAGAATCCGAAACAGGCTCCAGGCTCTGAGCTGTCAGCACAGAGCCCGATGCGGGGCTCGAACTCACAGACCGCGAGATCATGACCTGAGCCGAAGTCGGCCGCTTAACCGACTGAGCCACCCAGGCGCCCCATTACTTCCTTCTTTCTAACGCTCATCATCACCCCCAACAATACATATCCTGATTATTTTGTCTCTCCCTCAACCCTTGTCTTCTCTGTTCACTGCTGTTTTTCCAATGCACACAGTAGGTGGTCAATACTTGTTCAACGAATGAATAACGCCTGAGACCTTTCTGTTCCAAGGTTGGTCTTGTACTTCAAGGCGCACAGAACAATGGGTACGGTTGGCAGGTGGAGGTGTGGGAATGCAGGAATGGCTAGAATTGAGAGCAGTGCCTGTTGCGTGTGCGGGATTGGGACCAGACAGCTACCTTGCGACGGTGCGCAGATATACGGGCAAACTTCGCCATGCCATCCCTCCCAGAAACCCATTTGCTGGACTGGCCTTCACTTTTCCTAACGTTCTCACGTTAGCAGTATAATGTTTGCTTTCTGGTCCCGCCTGTCAAACTGTGCTGTATAGAGATGCCACAGGGAAATTAAAGATGTCATTCACGAGTGTCTCATATAAAACAACTCCTATTCTGAAAACCAAGCTTATAACAAAGCAGGGTCGGCACAGTTGTACTATAACGAGGCAAGCAAACTGGAGAAGTGCGGCAAAAGCATTCTCATATCTAAGTCATAGTATTGAAAAAGTCTGGAAAGCCCTTTGCCGAGTTGTGGCGGCGGTTTCCGCCTTGGCCAGACTGGCAGATGCAACCAGGGCGTTCGTTCAGGGTGACCGGGGGCGGGAGAGGGGCTGCTGGGCTGGAACTGCCGGCTGGTGGGGCGGGGCCGCTAGCACAGCCTCAGGCCCCTTTTACCCCTTCCACCCCCCTTCCCCCCCGCCGAAGGCCCCACGCCCGGGCCAGCTGTCTCGAGGGGCGTGTCTTCCCCTGGCCCCGCCCCCGAGCCCCGGCTAGGCCCGGCCAGGCAGCGAATGAACTGGTGCGCCGCGAGGGCGCAGGGGGCCGCAACTTAAGATAAGGCGGCCTGTGGTGGCAGTGCCAGCAGCTCGGAGCTCTCCGGGCCGATACCCGATCGCGCCGCCGTGGGAGGAACCCGAGTCCTGGGCCGAAGCTGCCCCGGGAAAGCTCTCAGGCGGCATCAACATGGCTGCGGCCCTGCGAGCTGCGGGCGCCCTGCTCCGCGATCGGCGTAAGTGAGGCTGTCGCGGCCGCCACCGCTGCCGGGGTCCCTGCGACGGCGTGGGCAGCGCAGCTCGCGCCGGGGCCCTCCGGCTTGAGGGGGTTCCGGGAGCGGCGCAGGAAGCTCCGCGCTGTGGGGCGAGGGGCGACCTGGAGAAGGGACCGGAAAGGAGCCCTCCCCTGGGAGGGGCTGAAGGGGGGGGCGGTACACGGGTCGTCTGGGGTCCCTGGGACGCGGCCAGGAGAGGTCCCGGAGCACCATGAGTCAGCGGGGTTACCGTGAGCAGTGCCGGGATTTATCCGCACCTTAGTTCTTATCTGTAAAAGCATAATAATGAGCGTCACGGGTTGTGAGCATTATGGGAGGGAGGGTGTGTTACGGACCTACCACTGAGGACGGTAACTAAGGCATCATCATCGTCATCACCACGGACATGGGTCATGGGGTTCCCTCCCTGGTGATGGAGGTCGCAGAGTGCCCACTGCTCCTCTGTCTTAGCCCCTGGCGTCACCCGGTGCTCACTTGTCCTTAGGCAGGCAGCACCCACTGCGAGGGAGTCTGGGCTAGTATTTCCTAGAGATTTTTGGAGAACGAGCAAGACCTAGTGACAACCCAACATGTTTCTCATGCAAATTTTGAATGTAGGGTGCTTCTAGGATGAGCTGAGGAGTTTGCCGAGAAACACCTGGTTGGCACACTAACCCTGCAGCATTTTTAACTGTGACCCCTTGAGTAAGACACTCACCTGGCTTGAGTTTTGGTAAAGGTGAAAGGAGAAAGGTAATATACTTCACGGGGTTGGCATGAAGATTAGCTGGATGCCGGTAAAGCTTGTAGCACAGTGCCTGGCATGCAGTAGATATATTGAGACCCTTTTAAATGTTCAGTTATTATGTAAAAGGCTGGGGCACACTAAGATGCTTAGTTAACGCATTTGAATGATGACCGGACACAGACCTGCTTTATTTTTCTAAGAAGTTCCCAAATTCTTCAGTCTGGCACCTACTAGGAGGGAATGGAGAGAATCCACTTTGAATTTCCGTATCTTACTACAGGTGCCTTTCTGAGGAAGATAGTAAAGACCCAGTTTGTGGTAAGGGCCAAGGCACAAAGGGTGCATGGAGCAAAAGGTATCTTTTTTTTTTTTTTTTTAAGAAGAGGAAGCACAGTACCAGTAATGTGCCTGAAAGATGTATTGAATTAGCCTTTTCTTTCATCAGCCATTTCTGTGGCAGAGTCTTACAGGTTTTAGATTTGAGGTCATAGAACAATCTAAGAAGCTTTAAATGATTTGTTCCAGATTATAAGTAACTAAGCGGAAGGATTCAGAAACCATAGCAAATGTGGATTTGAAGTCCAATTGAATTATGAACTCTGATTTTTAAGATGTAGTTATAATACTTTAATCATCTTGTTGATATGAAGGAATTAACATCTGAGTTAGAAAAAATTGAGTAGTATTTCTGAAAACGAATTCTGAAAGTAAAAGTACAAAGTTTTACACTAAGTTTTTAGCATATTACAAAATCAATAAACTCCTTGACGTGGACCACATACTGTATATACTATATATATTTTTGAATTAGAAAGTTGGTAGACTAATGAATTATTGTTTTTTCTTTTTGCCTTTTCTTTCCAAATTTTCAACACTGAGCATATATGTCTGTTTCTTTCTTTCTTTCTTTCTTTCTTTCTTTCTTTCTTTCTTTCTTTCTTTCTTTCTTTTTAACGTTTATTTATTTTTGAGAGACAGAGAATGAGCAGAGGAGGGGCAGAGAGAGAGGGAGACACAAAATCCAAAACAGGCTCCAGGCTCAGAGTCAGCACAGAGCCCAACGCTGGGTTCGAACCCATAAACCATGAGATCATGACCTGAGCCAAAGTCAGACGCTCAACCAGCTGAGCCACCCAGGCGTCCGATGTCTTTCATAATTAGAAAAAGAATCTAGAATAATGAAGAAGAGTATCAATGTTTTAATTAAGGACATAAGAACATTTTGGTGCCATACCAGAAAATAATTCTTTTTTTAAAGCCTCCCCTCCCTAAATGTTTATTAATAATCACAATATCGGATGTTATTTATGTTCATTTTAACTTTCTAAACTTTATTTACTTATTTTTGAGAGAGCAGGGGAGAGACAGAGACAGAGAGGGAGAGAGAGAATCCCAAGCAGGCTCAGTGCCGAGCCCGACGTGGGGCTCAAACTCGTGAACTGTGAGATCGTGACCTGAGCCAAAATCAGGAGTCGGATGCTTAACTGACTGAGCCACCCAGGTGCCCCAGTTATTTGTTAGTTTTTAAAATGTTACCTATTTTTATAAGTACCTTTTGAAATAAATCTCATCTCCTATGTGATAGGAAGTGGCTCTGGGGTGCCTGGGTGGCTCAGTCGGTTAAGCATCCGACTTTGGCTCAGGTCATGATCTCACAGTTTGTGAGTTCAAGCCTCACATCAGGCTCTGCAATGCACAGCCTGCTTAGGATTCTCTGTCTCCCTCTCTCTCTGCCCCTGTCCCCTCACCCTCCTTTCTCTCTCTCTCTTTCTCTCTCTCAAAATAAATAAATAAACTTAAAAAAAAATGGCTTCATTATATATTAAAGTACTTGTGTGCCTTGCTTTATAACCTCCCCTGCCCTACCCCTAAGCATCCAAAATATTAAATAATTTGGTTTTGGAGAACCAGTTAATACCCATGAACCTCTTAAATCATATATATACTTTTGAATGCTTCACCTTTTGGGTTTGTCCAGGAGTTACGAAGTCTTGCTTTCTTTATATTCTCTTCTGCATTTTCCTAGTTTTATAGCTTTTATGGTTTGTAGGCCTTTAAAAGGTAGACCAGCAGTTAATGTCATAGGTAGGGGTAGAAGGGGTCCCTGGGTGGCTCAGTCGGTTAAGCGTCTGACTTCAGCTCAGGTCATGATCTCACAGTCCATGAGTTTGAGCCCCTCATCAGGCTCTGTGCTGACAGCTCAGAGCCTGGAGCCTGCTTCAGATTCTGTGTGTCTCTCTCTCTGCCCCTCCCCCACTCACACTCCGTCTTTATCAAAAATGACTAAACGTTTACAAAATTAGAAAAAAATAAATAGGGTTAGAATACCTGGTCTCAGTTCATAAGTGGGCAGGTCCCTGCTGTTGAGTATTCTTACTTCTTAACCGTATGCAGTGTGCCAGGCACTGTTCTTGGGTCTGGACATAGATGTAAAGATTTTTTTTTCCTGATGTTCACAACAGCCCTGCAGGGTTGGCCTGATCACCATCATACAGATGAGAAAAGCGAGGCTTGGAGTAGTTCTTTGAGTTGCCCAACTACTCCCACACACAGCCTGTTTGGTCCTATCTGGGATTTCTGCTAGATGTCTCTGGCTCTGGAACATATGCTCTATGCTATACAATGCTGTCTGTGTCCTTGGATTTCTCTTAAGCTGTGAACTGAGTGTCTTCAGGAGTCTCAGCTCATTCTTTGTTTGAACAATTACTTAAAACTCCTTTAGCTACATGTCTGTTGGTCGTTGGGTCAGAGACTACTCTTAGTTTCTTTGGAACCTTCGGATCATTAGGGGAGAGGAGTGTTACAGAGAAGTCCTTGAGAGGGGGGTGTATTAACCCTACGTCCTGAGCACAGAGGATCCATTATTAGCAGCATTCCCTTCTGAGAATTTGTCCGGCCACAGAGAAGAGGATTTTGTTAAGTATAGGGCATGACAGCTTGAAAAACTACCCTCCCAAATTGTGCTAGGAAATAGTAATGTACTAGTTGATGACTCTGGTCTCACCCGGATTCCCTTCTGCCACTCCCTTTTTAAGATTCACAGGAGGAAGGCTTATCACCAGCAGTCAAATCATGTAATGCCTAAATTCTATTCTAGTACCCCATGGAATCCAATATCTCATTCATACCAGGAATCGCAGACATTGTGGCCTGATTGAGAACCCAGTTACATCTCATGCAGTTCAGAATTGAACTTGTCTAAAATAAGGAGCTGCGAGTTGGCTTGAGACTTCATTTGAGCAGAATTGAACTTCTATATGTCAATCTTTGCACTTCCACTTTGAGTTAATAAGGACTATTCAGCACAAGCTCACGTAATTGGCTCTGTTGGGAATGTGCACAATATGGAGAGTTGGAAATCCGGAGATACCATTCTCCTATACTTTATAGGCAGGGTAGGTGAAAAAACATCAGAGCAGGTATAGTCCCTATGCCCTAGACACTTCCAAATGAAACTAATGCCAGCACTAATCGTACGTGGCAGGTGCTGTGCAGAGTGCATCGCGGGTCTTATCTGCTGTAATCGTCACAAGGATCCTGATAGCAGGGTGTTGTCATTTTACCGGGGAAACTAAGGCTCGAAAATATATAGCCTGGCCCCAGTCACGTTGCTGGTCAGTGTCAGAGCTGCATGAGGTCAGAACTGCTGGTCCGCAGCCCGAGTTCCTCACCGGGACTCCTCTGACTTGGAGGGAGGAGGAGGGCAGAGGGAGACTGATCTCAAGCTGGTTTCATATCGGCTGGTTTGAGAGTGGGTCACGTGTACAGTGTGGGGCACAGCAGTAACCACCGTCCCCCCATTGCTACCTTGAGTGTCTATTGTATAGCTTCAGTTTAATTTCACTGTATGCCGTTCAAGGATGAATATCCTTCATGGTGCAACTAAGTATGGCCCATGGACTTCTCAGTCCAGGTGGGTTCTCCAGGCCCACAGCTGACTCTGGCGGGGTGCAGGACAAGAGTGCACATGGAGACCCATGTATCATATGTGGGATCGCCCGCTAACAAGCTGTGAAGTATGTTCTGTTCTCCAATACTGGCAAATAGACCTTCGTAATGATCTGGAAGGGTGAACTGTTGAAGTCTTCAGAGTTCCCACAGAAGTGTCGTGGCCTTGGGAGCGTTGCCTCTGCTCCGTAGGCTTCCCTGCTTCTCTTTCCACTGCCAGCTGTGCCCTGACTTGTGAAGAGTCTTGTGCATTCACCCATGTGGACACTCCTGTCTAGGTTCAGGTTCTATTCTTCCTCCTGCAAATAGCTTCCCTTAGGTCAAGAATTGCTCACACTGATGGCACAATCAGCTTTCGGGAGAATAGAGCTAGGAAAGAGGTCTGTACAGTCCCTGGAGTGGGTGTGGGCCTTTGGGGACAGGGAATTCTGGGTACGGGGAGCCTGGTCAGGAATGTAGGTCATGGGCTCTGGGGTCCATGGATCTTTGGCTGTGTAGACTGCATACCCTGTGGGGGAGGCTGCAGCACGAGGAGGGCCAGAAGGGGCCCTCTAAAGTAGAACCCCCCACCCTTGTCAGTGTCCAAGGGCAGTGCTGGGGTTCTCCAGCCCTGGTGCTTTATTGGAGGAGGATTATAGGCAGATGCGAGGTCTGTGCAACTGGTTGAAAGCTGGCTCAAGTAACACCCCGTAAACCGGTGGCTCTGAACACGTCCCGCGGCTTCTCCCTTTCGTGTGAGCAGCGCACGAACTTCCGTATGCATGCGGTGATTCTCCTGAGGGATCACGTCAGAATCTGCCAGGGCAGAGTGAGAAGGTGTGTTTCTCAAAAGGCTCCGTGCAGGTCCTGAGAGGCCATCCCAGGAGGCGCCACCCCACCCCTGGCAGAGAGGGCTTGAGTGCCGAGAAACGCCGGGGAAATCACCTGTGCTATAGCGTCTCTTTAAATTTCAAGTCCAGGACTTCTGCTCGGAGGACCCCCTCCAAAGACATTGCTTCCCAGCCGGATTTCATGCCGCTACTTTACTTTTGTCACAGTGGTGCCTGGAAGCTCAAGGGCCCGCCAACCATGGAGGGGCCAGTCGATTGGAGCCATGGCGGCAGCTGCCACAGAAACAGCCCGGCATACCAGAAGCCCAGAACCTCAAGTTCAACCGGGGAAGAGGTATGAATCTAATTTTAGGTACTAATAAGAACCTCTTTTTGTTGATGCAGACACCGGTGAGTGGGTACAGGCTGCCTTAAGAGGAGAGCTGCGGGGGAATGCTAGTGTGGAAGGAGCACAGTGTTGTTTTCTTGGCTTTCTTTCAGTAGCTGGAAGGCTACAAGTTGCACCCACACACGCACACACACCGCTAAGGTTTTAACATTTGGGGGGAATTTTTATAGATTTAAAAAATTGTTGTTAAAATTTTTTTCCCCGGCTTTTTTGAGATATGATTGACAAATAAAAACCCCACCGGGCTTTTGTTAAAGGACACGTAACTCAGGACCAACAGTCTGCAGATCATGTAGGAATTTAGTTCTGGAATATGTCATGTAACACAAATTTCATGGACACTAGAAATGTATTTATGAAACTAACATAATTATACCTATGAAATGTATGTTCTGTTTAGGATAAGGAGTGACTAATCCGTCAAGAATTTATCTAGTAAACCCGGCCATTGTTTTCCACTGTTAACAGGGTGAGCGGAATTCGAAATGACATAATACGATTTGTGATTTATTGAAGGGATAAAGTACCTGTTTCGGACGTCACCCCTGCTGTTTGCGGGTGGATGTCAGCAGGCCTGGCGTTGTTCCGGGCCTCCGCTTCCATCACGGAAGCCACAGCTCTTCTTAGGTCTTCCGCTCATACAGGGGCAGCACAGGACTCGAACGGGCAGTTGTTTAGCTGGGTCCCTAGAAATAGCCCACCTTAACGCTAGCCGAGCGAAAGAAGGAGACGGGTTGCAAACTAGTAACTCCTTGACGGTTCCTCTAGCGATAGAGCTATGAAAATAGTCCTATTTTGTGGTTGTTATTTTTCATTGTGTGAACTTGGGTACGTTGACTGAAGTAAACTGAGGTTTACTGACTGAGTAAACTGAGGTTTGAAGGGGGATAGAGCATTAGGGGTGGGGCCTCGGATCATCTCTTTTCCACTCTCTGGCCTCCTAAGTGATCGAATCTGGTGAGGAAAACAGGAAGCAGGGACGCTGTCTCTGTCCTGGTGGCTTGGACACCATTCCTGTGTGTCCCCACAGCCCCGCTTTTCTCACCTTAGCCATGGTCCAAAGTGCTTTAAGTCCTTAGGGTTTAGGGTGAGTATTTGATGTAACCCGAAGAACTGATTCAGTGTGGAACCCTGGGAGAAAAATTATTTCATTGCTATATTATCCTAGTAGCAAAAGCCAATAATATAACCTTAATATCATTAAATTAAATAAAAATCTAAAAATGTCTAAATTCCATAAAGTAATTTTATATCATCTTTATACCAAAGAAATGGGTTCATTTTAGGACATGTAGACGGGCAAAAAAAAAGATTAAAAAAAATCACCGATAATCCCACCACCCAGTGTTTTGTGTCTATGTCTGTACCGATTGATATTTATTCAGTAAATATTTACCAAAATGTGACAGTCGTGCACGTAGTATTTTTTAAACTTCTTCTTTTTAAATTTAATAATATATCTACCATATAAATATAATTATTCACCATTATTTTAATAGCATATGAGTATTTTACGAAATCACAGTTTATTTATCCATTCCCATGTTATGGGGCACTTGCATTCTTTCTAGTTTTAAAATAGTAGAGATGATGAAGTGATCAGTGTTCCTGTATATCATTCTGGCGCCAGACCTGAAGGCCTCGTGCTGCGCGGTGCTCAGACTATAGCCGATGAGACCTCCACTAGACCGGGGGTCAGCCGACTCGCCTGTAAAGGGATAGATAGTGGGCCATTTGGTCTCTTTTTTGCTGCTATTCAACTCTGCTGTTATAATGTGAAAGCAGCCTTAGCGACTATGTGAAATAATGAGTGGAGCTGTGTTCCAATAAAACTTTATTTACAAAAATAGGCAGGGTGTGTATGTACAGATCTGGCCCGTGGGCTGTAGTTTCCCAAACCCTGGTCTAGAGGCAGCATAGATCCTCAGGCCAATTACATCTTGGAGGTTTCATGAAGCGGTAGAATTTGTGTCTTTATCTTGATGCTGACTATATACAGTATAATTGAATGATTCTGTTTCTTTATTAATTGATGATCTGAAGTTTCTGTTATGTACAATTAGTAGCTCAAAGGAAAAACCTCCTATTTTGAGAGTCCCAGAATATAAAAATGGCAGAATGTTGAAACCTTTTCAAGCGAGAAGTTTTAAATATGTTCCCCTATTTACACCTTTACGTTCAAACAAAGGGAACTTGACATTCAGAGCTTGGTCTCAGATGGGCTCTGTCTGGAGGAGAGGAGAACAGAGACCACGGCTAAGGCTTTGCACTTCGCATTCTCGAATAGAGGGTGTCAGACTAGGGCAGCTAATGCGCCATTCGTCATGCATAACACAGTTTTGAATTAAGTGCACGTGTATTTAGGTATTTCCAAATCATGTGCATCACTTTCATGTGTAAGATCAACACGGTTTATAAAACACGGGTTTGCAGGGCAGAGTCGTATCCAATTTAAAGCCACTCTTGTTCTGAGCTCAGGTGTTATAGATGAAAAGCAGTTCTAAATCTCGTTTGCACATTGATACCCTCTATGGCTTAGGTAAGTCTCTTAGCCTGGGGTTTCTTAACCAGTAATCTGTTAACTGGCAGCAATCCATGGAAAAATGCGCTTAATTTATTGTGAGTCACAGATTTTGAGGGTGAGAGACAGGATCTCAGAGCACGGGTGGTCTAAGTGGAAAGATTAAGGGAGCATTTTACCATTTCACAATATAATGAATCTGGAATTTTTAGGTGTTAAGAAAAAAACCTAAACACCAGCTTGTTAATTCATTGATAGGACTTTTGGTGAGAGGAGGTGGGAAAGTTGTGGGACAATGACATCCTCCAGAGTAGTTGCTTAGTAAAAAGGAGATGAAACCCCCTTCCTCTAACCCAGTGGTTCTCGGTAGAGGGAGGGGGAAGCTCCCCACCTCCAACATATTTGGCAATGGCCATGTCTGGAGACGTTTTTGGTTGTCACAACTGGGACGGCGTGTGTGCTGTGCTTTCCGGCAAGTAGAGGCTGGGATGCTACTAGAACCCTGCAACATACACCATAGCCCTCCACAGCAAAGACTCATCCAGCCGAAAATGTCAGTGGTGCCGAGGAAGAGAAATGCTGTCTAAGACAATGATGTGAAAGGCGAACTTAGTTTGTCCTTACAGTGGGGTCTAAATTAGGAGATCTCTGACTTCACTGGAATGCAGCATTCCGCTAACCCCAGCAATTTTGCCTCAGCTTGTTTTGCAAATTTAGGTTGAGAATTCAGATTTCTACCTCATTCACCTGTAGTATGTTTGGCAAGAAAACAGTTTCTTCCTGTATGAATTTGACACACTCTGCTGCCTAACATTATCCCAAGTGTTGTTAGCACTTGTTTAAAAATTGCAATTAAAATGTCATCCTGATCTCATTGGCTTTAGCACACATTAGGGACAGTCTTCCAAATAGGATCCATGTCTGCAGGATGGGCTTAGTCACTGTGGTAGCTGGAGGTGGCCTTGATGTAGGAGGCTTGGACAGCGGGACCCCTCAGCCTTTGTACCAGTGGAGTTTTAAATAAACGTCAGGCTGGTTGTTTCTCACTGCTTTATCAAGAGTGAATGGAGAGTACATCCATCCGTGCTGTGGAGTATTATTCAGCCATAAAAAGGGAAGGAGTACTGATTCACGCTGTCACGTGGATGAACTTTGAACATTTTATGCCAAGTGAAAGAAACCAGGCCCAAAGGGCCACATATCATGTGATTCCATTTCTATGAATAGGCAAATGCATAGACTGAGAAAGCGGAGGATTAGTTGCCAAGAAGGAGACAGAGGGAGGATGGGGAATGGTTCTAGTATGTGGGAATATTTTTGGGGGGTGATGAAAATGTTCAGGAATTAGAGAGTTGTTATGGTTGCATACCTTTGTGTGTATATTAGAAAGCACTGAATTGTATTTTAAAATGGAAAACTTTATGGTATATAAATTATATCTACATTTTTACAAATGCCAAAAAAAAAAACCAAACCAAAAAACCATGAATGGAAGAAACACTCCTTGTCCTGTAGTGTCCCCACCTGCAGACTCTTTCACTGCACGGCCCCCAGTTCTCCAGGGCCTCATCTTAGGCTCTGACCCCATGGTTCCATGTCTGTAGCCTTGGGCTTCCGGCGGCTACCGGAAGCATGCGGGCGGCACCTGGTCCCACTCTGGCCCCTTCTTGCCCCCTGAAGGGGTTTAGGAATGGAGAACTCATCTCGGCCTGGCTCACTTTAGGCTGTGCATGGTCCAGAGCTCCTCTGGATTTTAGAGGTTCAGAGCTGGCATGGTCCTTTTGTTGATTTAACTTCCCCCAGACTACTTGATTTTCTTTTTGCTTCTTCTTGTTCCTTCAGTGCTTGATTCTTTAGCCTGGGACCTATTTGAGTAAGAGCAATTTCTTGCCAGAATCCCTTAAGCAGTGGCTCTAGGTAGAGGATCAAGAGGTGAGTGCAAAGTGAGAGGTGTACTTTATCGTACAGGGGACGCTACGGGGGAACAGCGGGCTCTGGAGAAGGAAGCAGAATAGCAAGAAATCATTTGTCAATAATAATAGTTTAACTAAAGGGAAAGGAGCAGATAAAAGAATGAGAGATGGGCTGGTTATTATACTGTGGAGGCTTAAAAGGGAAACCCGTGGTTTCTCTGTGTATGATAGAACTTACTGTATGTTCCAGATCATGCTAAATAACTATGCTGTCTATTCTCAAAACAACCTTTTGAGGTCGTTGCTGGACTCCCTGTATACGAGGAGGCTGAAGTTTGGAGAGACCAAGTAATTTGTATATCTGTAAGGCATTCACATAAACGTTTGCTTCAGCCTCAGGACACTTTGAGCTTTATACCCTGACTCTCAGTCCTTGAAGAAGGGGAGGGATTTTTGTTCAGGACTGACAACTTAATGGGGAAACATTTCAAGCCCAGAGAAGACCAGTGCCATGGATGGAGCTGGGAGACCAAGGTCAGAGTCAGAACTGGGACCGTGCAGAACCGGAGGCGTTGTGCATTCCCAGATACGCAGCCAGGTGATAGCAGTGAAAAGATCTGTAGGTTTGTACCTCTGAACAGATTGGATGTTGAGTTTGCTAGCTGAACCAACAGTGTACCCTACAGAAAAATAAAAAGCTACAAGCCAACTGCATTTTATTTTATGTAGGAAGCCGAAGACTGGAATATTAATGCTGAACATGGGGGGCCCTGAAACCCTGGGAGATGTTCACGACTTCCTTTTGAGGCTCTTCCTGGACCGAGACTTGATGACGCTTCCTATTCAAAAGTAAGACGCGTGGAAACACCTGCACTGATTCCTAACTTGTGTAGTGCATCTTGCCTGACGTGTACGTCAGTTCTATAGTTACAGAAAATGAATGGTTTTTGTGCCTATCTGGTGGTGACTAGAGCAGCATCATTATTTTCCATTGTATAAGAAGGATATGATGTTGAGAGAAATGCAGGGGAGAGAGAAAGCAAGTTGGGGGGCCTCTCCTTGAGCCCTTTCCTCCCTAGAGCTCTGGAAATGGCAGTTGTCTTGACACACCTGAGGTCCCTTTAAATTTTTTTTAAATTTTATTTTAGGGAGAGCGTGCAAGCAGGAGTGAGGGGCAGAGGGAGAGAGAGGGAGAGAGAATCTTAAATAGGCTCCATCCCACGACCCTGGAATCATGACCTGAGTCAAAATCAAGAGTTGGCCAGTCAACCGACTGAGCCAGCCAGGCACCCCTGATGTCCCTTTAAAGATTGTTACTGATATATTTGTACTTGACCCTCAACAGCTGATTAATACTCAGGGAAGCAATGATTATTATTCATTAATAATATTGTGGCTGTCCTCTTCCTTTCAAGCCTCCCTCCTTCTTTCTTTTCTTTCTCTTTTAAAGTAGGTTTTTGTAATGAAAAATTTATACATGCACGTGATAAAAAATGCAAACAGCATAAACATGTTCACAGTAAAAAGCAAGTGTCTCTTTTCTTGAACTCCAGCCTCCCAGTTACCCACCATGGAGGTTATAGATGTAACCAGAAATACAGAAATCTGCAACTGTACAGATGTATTTCTGGTGACAATCCAGAAACAGTCCATGCATATCCAAGCATGTGCTTGTCTATATATCTATAAATATAGATGTATATGTATATATGCACATATATATCTCCCCTGTCCTTTTTAACACAGATGGGAATGCACTTATGTATATTACTTAACACTTTGCTATTTTTTTTTTTTTAATTAACAATGTATCTTGGAGATTATTCTATAACAGATTATATAGGCCCGGTTTATTATTTTTTTTCATGACATTTCAGAATGCCTTGCCTGGTCATAACTTAATTTATTTAACCAGTGGCTCACTGGTGGACATACATGTTGTTTACAGTGTTGCAATGAACATTCCTGTGCTGTGCATTCAACTTTGCTCACATATTCAAATGTATCTGTGATTAATATACATTTTCTTTCTTTTTTTTTTTTAATACATTTTCTTAAAGTAAGAGTATTTTTTGCTTCCGAATGTCTTACATATCCTAGTTCCTGCTAGGTGTAGGATCAGGAAGTGTTAAGATAGTGGCTGGCCCGCATTTAGGGTCTGCGCCTGAGTGGTGTCCTGAATCCTCAGGGTGAGTTGCGAGAGGAACTCGTGGGGCAGAGGTGGCTAATCCCCAGAGAGTGTTTTGTTTTCCTCTCTCTAATCGAGGCCAAAGAGCTGGCTGTCGTCAATGACCTCAAGCCTCTATTTTTAAAGGCTTGATCTTCTTAGGCTCTTCTTACAATTTTGCTTATCTTTTCTATTGAGTAGTTTCTGAGGTTGCTAAGGTGGAACAAAAGCCACTTACCTACCTGTTAAATGATTTAGTAAGCTGGCACCAATCATCGCCAAACGCCGGACCCCCAAAATTCAGGAGCAATACCGCAGGATCGGAGGCGGGTCCCCCATCAAGATGTGGACTTCCAAGCAGGGAGAAGGCATGGTGAAGCTGCTAGATGACTTATCCCCCAACACAGGTACAGTGTTTCTTCACTAACATCTCAGTTTTGTTCTTTCAAAGTAGGTACGAAGTTCCAAACGCTATTGGACAGCACATGGAGTTCTGTCGGTTTGCGGGGGTTCCTACGTGACGCGTGACCACTTAGCTCAGTTCTCGAGGCACTCTCCTGGCCTTGGCTGTGGAGCCTGTTCCTTCCTTATGTTAGATATGGAAGAGCTCAAGGTTTGGAACGTTAGTTTCAAAAGGAAGCGTGAGGTGTGTGTGAAGTTGGGCTAGGTTATAAGGAAGAGGCCATATCCCATGTATACAAGATGCGTATATCATTGCTCTGGAAAGAAGTCTTGGGGCTGCTGTCGCTGCTTTTTCTTTCTGTGTGGAGAGATGATTCGATCAACAGAGCAGAATTAGCTGCCATCGTGCGGCCGCGAGACCGTAAGCATCTTCAGCAACTGTTCTCGGCTCTCGGCAACACCAGCTAGTGCGAGGTCCTGAAAAGAGGATTGTGTGTGTCTGGAGACTGTCCTCCGAGAACCGCTAAGGCAGAATAATAATGTGCAGAATGCAGCAGTCACTATAGGAATGAATTGTAAGTGCCGTGTTTAATTGCATTCCAGACGCCATTGATTGTGGGACCCACCATTGTTTTTATATATACTAAGACAAAAACTCTGCCGGGTAGTTTTAAGACCACATCTGTTGCAGGTGTGCACCAGTATGAGAAATGTTCAATCAAAAAATGTGCATGTTAGGACACAGGAAATACATTCATTACAGATACATCTTGGGTCTTCCGGATCAGGACAGGCGTGTGACACAGTGGCCACCCTCAAGGACAGTGGCCCCACCAGGCAGGCCCAAAAGCATTTCCCTTTTCTCTGAGAAAACACCTCTAAGTGTCACCTCAAGCTGCTCTCAGAAGCCACCGTGTCCCATCGCACACAGGGACAAGGGCTGTAGCCCTCAGCTCATCGCACTTGGAAAATTGCTCAATCATGCTTCTGCGTATCGAGTTTGCTTCCTGCCTTGGCCGTGGCTCAAGGGCATTTCTTATTGCCGTTCAGCCACACGTCCCACAATGTCCCGCAACGTATCTTGAAAATGTTAGACGAGGGACACTCACACCCACCTGATAGAGAAGAAACCGTCTCTCTGGTCATTAACAGTTTATCATGATAAAAGGTTTAGTGTGAATCAGATCTGCAATTGCTCTGCTGTCTCGAGTGGACAGAGGAGGTGGCAACATGCCATTGTTTCTGTTGGCCTGGTCGTGCAGGCTCCATCACCATCGAGGACCCTAGCAGAGCTGTTAGAGTTGAAAAAGGAATGTGGATGGACGGCATCCTTCCCACCTCCTCGCCCCTCTGTGCTGGGGCTGCCAGGTTGTCCGGACCAGACAGGCCAGCCGTGGCCCCAGCCTCCTGGGTTGGCCTGGAAAGAGTCCTATGGAATGACCCGGATTTAACCCACTGCCCCACTTACTATCAGACATCTGATTATTCCCATCTGCGGCCATCTAGTACAAAGGAAGTTGCAATCATCTAGATTCTAGGATTATTCCCTGCTTTGGCAGGGACCAAAGAATAGTAATAATCCATTTCACATTTTCATAGTCAGAATTGTGAGAGTGATTTTTAAACTTTTTTTAATGTTTTTATTTATTTTTGAGACAGAGACAGAGCATGAGCAGGGGAGGGGCAGACAGAGAGGGAGACACAGAATCCGAAGCAGGCTCCAGGCTTCGAGTTGTCAGCACAGAGCCTGACGCGGGGCTCGAACTCACGGACCGTGAGATCATGACCTGAGCTGAAGTCGGACGCTTAACCGACCGAGCCACCCAGGCACCCCTGTGAGAGTGATTTTTTTTTTTTCAACGTTTATTTTTTTTTTTTATTTTTGGGACAGAGAGAGACAGAGCATGAACGGGGGAGGGGCAGAGAGAGAGGGAGACACAGAATCGGAAACAGGCTCCAGGCTCTGAGCCATCAGCCCAGAGCCTGACGCGGGGCTCGAACTCCCGGACCGCGAGATCGTGACCTGGCTGAAGTCGGACGCTTAACCGACTGCGCCACCCAGGCGCCCCGAGAGTGATTTTTAAAACATGAGTGATTGGTCATATGACCCTCTATCCTATAGAGACTTACGTGAAGAAGGGAGTTGATTCTTCACTATAACTTTGGGGATAAGTTTAGGGTGTCCGAGGCACCGGCAGCTCAGCGGCTTGCCTGTCCAGTCACTTTACTAATGTCCCAAGCAATCATGCTTCCTCCTTCCTCACGCCATTCACTTGCCCTTTTGCTCACTCACGTACCTGCTCGTTCACATATTCATTCCCACTTCCTTCCGTCCTTCCACCCAGCCCCACCACCGGGTATTTATAAGCACTGGCTACACGGGGGATAAAGTAGTGAGTGAGTCACACCCTTACGTTCATGGAGCTGAGCTTCCTGGTAGTTTTCACTGAGGCAGAGAGTAAATTCTCTAGGGGGCTACTTTTAGTTCCTCTAGAACTTGGAAGTTTGTCCAGGGCCTGGTCCTGAGAGGGCTCTGGTACCGGTGACCCTGCGACCTATCGCCGTCCTCTGTGGTTCACGTTTGGAGCCCCCTGTGAGCAGGCAAGTTAAATTATTGCTGTCACCTGCATGGTAGATGGCCCCCTGACAGCTTTGGCACACCTGCTGTGAGGTTAAGGCTGTGGCGCTTAATGAGGCCCAAGAATGTCCACTCATTGATTCGTCAGTGGCACCTTGAGTGCTTCTTGGTACTGCTTCTCGATACTTCAGCACTTCGATACTGCTTTTCGTATTCAAAACTGCGGTTTCTACTTAGGAACCCCCCAGGCCAGTGGGAGGGACCGCCGCTGCAGGCTCGTCTGTTAAGTGACAGAGAGAAGACCTCGTAAGACTTACCGGAGAGATGCTACGTACAACGAGTATGAGGGCCGGTGGTCGCACAGAATGCAGATGTAGGAAAAATGAGGTGGCTTCAAGGTTTGGAAACTGCCTTAGGGGAGCTTTGTGCCGAAGACCCAGATTATCAGGGGTGGCTCTGTGGCTCCTTCAGGGGCTCGCCCACATTATCTAGGAAGAGATTCTGTGTACTTCACAGATGGACCTGAAGCCCAGTCACAAAGACCCAGGTGCCTCACCCCCTTGGTGTGGCTTTTCCTTCCCGCTTTCTGGCTTCTCTGCCTCTCCTCTGTTCCTGTCCTTCTTCTTCCTCCTCCCTTCTCCTAGTTTCCTACAAAATTGTAAAGTATACCTTTTTTTTTTAATACTTTTAATGTTTATTTACTTTTGAAACAGACGGAGACAGAATGTGAGTGGGTTGAGGGCAGAGAGAGAAAGACACACAGAATCTGAAGCAGGCTCCAGGCTCTGAACTGTCAGCACAGAGCCCGACGTGGGGCTCGAACTCACGACCTGTGAGATCATGACCTGAGCCGAAGTCGGATGCTCAACTGACTGAGCCACCCAGGCGCCCCTAAAGTATACTTTTAAACTGTGTCTATTTGTTTATTTCTATTGGGAAAGATTCTCTTTCGGCAAAACAGTGTGACGATAATGGACAGAAATGTTTCAAGCTCTCATTTTTAAAAAAAGTTTATTTTATCTGTTTTGAGAGAGAAAGAGAGGGAGAGAGAGAGAACATGCGTGCGGGGGCGGGGGGGGGGGTGGGTAGGAGCAGAGACAGAGAATCCCAAGCAGGCTGCACGACATCCTCACAAAGAACGACGAGGGGCTCAAACTCAGTGAACCTCAAGATCATGACCTGAGCCGAAATCAGGAGTTGGACGCTTAACTGACTGAGCCACCCTGACACCCCTCAAGCTCTCATTTTTTAGGGAAGTAGTTGTGGCTTGGTGGCTGGTATAGAAATTGCAGCTTGCACTGGCTTTGCATAGAATTGACTACTAACTCACAGGGTCAGTTTTATGAGGGAATATAACTTGGAACTGGTTTCATGTGGCTACACCACATTATAGGAATTTAGGGAATACAGAAGGAAATAGATGAGAAGTGTAATCATTTCACAAAAGTAAATCTAAAATACATTCAAAAGATGATAGTTTAGTTACGTAGAATCTGACCGCTTTTCACGAAGCCATACGTGCTATCCTGTAGAACTCTGTTCTTTTTTTTTTTTCTTTGTAGAACTCTGTTCTTTACAGGATGCTTGATGGGGAGGGTGGCTCTTTTCAAATGGGGCTGGCTTCCCCAGTCCTGGTTGTAGGACTTTAGGCAGATGACTTACCCCACGAAGCAGCATCTTGAAAATGGGGGTGGTGGGGCACCTGGGTGGCTCAGTCGGTTGAGCGTCCGACTTCAGCTCAGGTCACGATCTCACAGACCGTGAGTTCAAGCCCCGCATCGGGCTCTGGGCTGATGGCTCAGAGTCTGGAGCCTGCTTCCGGTTCTGTGTCTCCCTCTCTGTCTGCCCTTCCCCCGTTCATGCTCTGTCTCTTTCTGTCAGCGTACATGACAAAAATTCCTTAACTGTGAGCCTTTAGTATTATTCATCCAGGGCATAGGGCTCGTGATGTGATACAAATTAAAAAGCATTATGCTATATATTTCACACCTTTCTCTCAAAGAGTCACGCACAAATCAGACATTTGAACTGTTGTGGAGCTAAACTGACGGGCTGGAAATGAATGAAGTTTCGCTGTTCGAAAATCCAATTCTGAGTTCTTTTTTTTTTTTTCTTTTCCTGGGTCTCACCAAAGACTCTTTGCTGGGCAGTGGCTCCAAGGGTGGACTAGGCTGGGCCAGTGAGTCGTGTGTTTTGGTCTCACCGGAGCAGATGCGCCCCCTGCCAGCTGTGTTGGTCAACATCCGTAGGCTATTTCTGTCCCTGTGCTCCTGCCGGTGACCTCCGGCTGCGGTGCGAAACCCATCCCAACTGGCCAGGGCTCTTTGGGAGACATTTGTTCTTTCCTCGGGACAGGCCCGGCCAGAGAGGGAGCACAATGCCACTTGCCTACAGTCCGCTTGTGCAGGCCATCTTCAGTGGAAGCCAGCCTTATCTGTTCCTTCCAGAATATTTTACTCACCCTCACTTCAAAGTGAGGCCACCACCCTGCCTTTATCTGCAAGGGTGTCCCCTCCACCTCTCTTGTCTGCAACGAACTCCCAGGCCCCAGGCATTGAGGCTGCAGCTTTTGGAAGGTGAAAAGAGAATGCCAGAAGCTGGTTGGCCTGTAGCCTTGGAGGATCTGATGGTAGAAATCTAATAATAGTATTATCTGAAAGTAGATTAGAAAGGAAATTCCACTTCCGCCTCAGCTTAGATGCCCCAGAGCTCCTCAGAGATGGGCTCGATATGGGGTGCCTAGGTGGCTCAGTCGGTTGAACGTCCGACTTCAGCTCGGGTTGTGATCTCATGGTTTGTGAGTTCAAGCCCCACATCAGCTGTCTGTGCTGACAGCTCAGAGCCTGGAGCCTGTTTCAGATTCTGCGTCTCCCTTTCTCTCTGTTCCTCCCGTGCTCACGTTCTGTCTCTCAGAAGTAAATAAATATTAAAAACCAAACCAAAACAAAAGAAATGGGCTTGATAGTGTGAACGTTGGCAGTTTTAGGATGAACCACATGGTCCTTGAATGCTCTCATTTGGAGTTTGCTTACGGAGTCGTGCCCTCTGGTGTGTTTCAACTGCCGTTCACCATTTTAGGCAACAGAACGTAAACTTGGTGGCCTAGAAAGGACAGACAGCTGACTATGATTCTGCTTATACCCCTTCCTTCCTCTTTTTGCGGTGCCCAGCCAGAGAATGTTGGACCAGCCATCCTTCCATGTGCGCACTTACCTCTCCCTCCCGCCGTCTGCTCCCGTCCTTGGGAACTTGCGCCATCGGCTGCCGGTTCCCCATGTCCAGTCACTGTGGAATGTTTTATGCAGATAGGTGAACAATGGGCGGTTCTCTTTTCCTTCACTTCAACCGGAATGTTTCTCTTTTCCTTCTTGGGGCAGTTTAGTGTCCTGTACTTAGTGGCAGCCGCTGCTAATGCTTGGACAGTAGCATCATCTTGGTTCTGTTATTATTTAATGTTTATGTAGTGTATTCTCAGTATCCTCTCCGAGGGTGAGTTGGGCGTTATCCTATGAAATGACAGGTAATGTGTGGAAACTTTCAGTTTTATGATTTTATAAATGCCTAAGAAATTGTGTGGCGGTGCATACTTTAAAAAAAAATTTTTTTTAATGTTTATTCTTGAGAGAGAGAGAGAGAGCGTGAACAGGGGAGGGGCAGAGAGGGAGAGAGAATCTGAAGCAGGCTCCGGGCTCTGAGCTGTCAGCTCTATGTGGGGCTCGAACCTACGAACCGTGAGATCATGACCTGAGCTGAGGTCGGACACTTAACCGACTGAGCCACCCAGGAACCCCATGTGGTGGATACTTTTAAGATACAGGACAAAAAGATGGAGAAGGACAAAGGAGGGACAGGAGAAGGTGTTTGTAAGGAACACGTGGGGAAAGAGTGCAAAGCTGTGCACTGAGTTGGGCTGTTTATGTGCTTGGAACATTTATTTCAAATCTGAAGCAGTGCCCCCAGTTGTGTGTGTGTGTGTGTGTGTGTGTGTGTCTCAAAATATTTATTTTGAGAGAGAGAAAGCGAGCATGTGAGCAGGGGTGGGGCAGAGAGACGGAGAGAGAATATCCCAAGCAGTCTCCATGCTGTCAGTGCAGAGCTCCATGCAGGGCTCGAACTCACGAGCCTGAGATCATGACCTGAGCTGAAACCAAGTGTCGGATACTTAACTGACTGAGCCACCCAGGTTTTTTAACCCAGTTAAAAAAAAAAAAATGTTTATGTATTTATTTTGAAAGAGAGAGAGAGCAGTAGTGAGTACAGGTGCAGAAGGGAGAGAGAGAGCGAGAGAGAGCGAGAGAGAGCGAGAGAGAACGAGAGAGAGCAAGAGAGAGAATCCCAAGCAGTCTCTGCTGTCAGCCCAGAGCCCAACATGGGGCTCCATGTCATGAACCAAGCACAAGATCATGACCTGAGCCAAAATCCAGAGTCAGATGCTTAACCGACTGAGCCACCCAGGCGCCCCCTCAGTGCCTCCAGTTTAAGCTTTGTTGTTGGGTTTCCTTAATCTATTAAATGAGGAGAATCATTTCACTCATTTGTTATCCACGCATTTCTGTTGGGTATCCCAGAGCTTAACTGGGCGACCTGGAATCTGAGGGAACAGGAGGAGGGAACCGCGGGTGGTGGAAACAGGCTGGGGGGCATGGAAGGGGGTAGGCTCTGGAGTTGGGGAGACCCACATTAAATTTCAGCTCAACCACCTGTGAGGTGTGACTTTGGATAGGTTCATGAACCCCTGAGAGTTTCAGTGTCCTTATCTGAAAAATGGGGTGTAAGTGAAAGAAAAAATACAAGCAAAGCCTCCATCAGTGTCTGGTATGTAAGAGGAGGCTGAACCTCAGGAATAAGTGTTAGTTCTTCCTTCCTTTGAGTCTCTCTTATCTCAGCCAAGAGCAGAGAGTAAGGAACAGAAGCTTGAATTTTAAAAACTGCCGTGCTAATTAAGTAAAGGGGTGTGTGTGTGGCGGGATGGGGGGTGGGGGAGTTGATCCCAGAAAATAGTGATTAAAAGTCCACGCACTAGCTGAAGACTGGATAAGATCCAAGGAATATTCTAAACTTACCCACATTATCAGCCTCAGAGGAAATTAGGTTAACTGCTCTTTGTTCCGGGCTTTGCATTATGTTTGGCGACTCCAAGGAATCTATATAAAGATTAATACTTTCTCCTCTCCACACATGCTTTCTAATAGCCCCTCACAAATACTATATTGGATTCCGGTATGTCCATCCTTTAACAGAAGAAGCAATTGAAGAGATGGAGAGGGACGGGATCGAAAGGGCTATTGCCTTCACGCAGTATCCACAGTACAGCTGCTCGACCACAGGTGAGCCTTCCCCTTGGCAGCGGGACGGTGGGTAGGGATGGCCCCGGCAGTGGTAGCCGGGGGACCTGGGTGCGGAAGGAAAGGATAAATCATTTTCAATTTGAATGGCAAATCCAGCCCGTCTGCTTTAAACACGAGAGTTCAGGTCAGTCCATTTGAAATCTCATGGTTCATCTGTCCCCTGAGTTATGGGCCAGTCGGCCGGGAATTACAAACGGTGGGTGGAAGGCGGTCTGCTGCTGGTCCTTCAGTGCAGTTGTGTAATGGATCAGTGATGAACCTTAAGCCGCTTTCTATGTTCGCGTAATAAACCTTACTTTGATGGCAACCCTAGTATTCTCATTAAAGTAACAAAGGTGATGGCTGCTTCCATTTTGAAAGTGGAGGTGCCCAGGTAGCACTAGAGATGCTGGTGTGTGTTTGTGTTAAGCTTCATTTGCGGGCTGACTTACTGGTTAAACCAAAGCCCAGCTCGAGGTGCCCTTTGTAAACTTCTCTCCGCGTTCTAAACTTTGGAAAATATTACCGTGTGTTGCTTACTATGTATTTAGCTGGAGCTGGAGAAAATAATCATGTGTTCTCTTCTCTGTATCATTGGTAATAGGTAAAGCTTCTTACTGTTGCCCACAAATACATTTGTTTGCATTCTGTTTCAAGGATTGGGATCAGCATATTTTTACTCCCAGATTGCTTTTGGATGTTGGTGCATCTTATTTCTATAACTGTAAAGAAAAACAAAAGGCCGTTGGAGGAAATATTCAAAAGCTGTTGTGTGCCTTAAATGTTTGTTCAGAGCCCCTATGAAAGTGCCTGAGTTTTCAGACACCCTCAAGAGTTTGAGTTGTGACTTCTTTTGGAAATATACCTCTACAACTTAAAATGTCTGGTAACATGTTATTGGGTAATGAATCAGATTTTATAAATTTCAAAGCATACTTTTGCGTTGCTTTAAAAAATATACCTCAAATGTAGATGTCTGCTCTAAAAATCAGACAAGTTAAGAAGATGATTATTTGTATGACAGAGGATTGACTACGGGTTTCATTTCACAGCTGACTCTACCAGTATGTTTCAGGTGTTGGTGAGTTTTACTGGTACATCTCTTGCGAGAGGGCAGGTACATTTCACTTCTGAGACGCGAAAGCTTTAAGAAAGCACATCCATTCTTTGAGACCACGAGAGTGTTGTTTACCCGTTGTGTCATTTAGACACACACACTGTTGGGGCACAGCCAGTATAGGCTATGTATCAATCACATACAATTGTTTTGGTTCTGTTTTCCGCTTAATTACTACTTCTGCTAGTTTATCAAATGTTTCTGAGTGGCCCTGAAGAACTAATGTGGCTTCCAGAAGTCCTTTTGTGGCTTCAGAAGTCTTGAAAATGATATTCACCTGTAAAATGTGGCCTGCAGTATGAATGTGATGGTGACTTCTCCACGATTTCTGGAGATATTGTTTTTGAGCCTGCAGCAGACTCAATTTGGATTTATCTGACTCGCTGTATTCCAGAATGGAACTCATTTATCTTTCTGAAAATTAAGTTTTAGGCTAAGTGTACATTTGATTTAAATATGGCTGTATCCTGGCCAGTATTTTATTTTATTTTATTTTATTCTTATTTTTTATGTTTTTATTTATTTTGAGAGAGAGGAAGAATGTGAGCAGGGGAGGGGCGGAGGAAGAAGGAGAGAGAGAATCTTAAGCAGACTCCATGCTCAGCATGGAGCCTGACATGGGACTTGATCCCACGACCCCTGGGATCATGACCTGAGACGATATCAAGAGGCCGACACTTAACCCGATGGAGCCACCCAGGCACCCTACCGGCTGGTATTTTAACATGGAGACATATCAGATTCACAGTCCTCGTAGTTAACAGAAACCAGAGGATGGGTATTGGGAAGCAAGGAAACGCTTTGGAACATTTGCCCTATGTTAAGATTGAGGAAGAGGCTCTGTGTTAGGGTGAGTTACATAGGATTAGCCTTAGCCCCAGCTCCAGCTCCACTAGGCCAAGAAAATGTTGAATTATGTGGGTACCACTTGCCTTCCTTCAGTCTTTGAGTTTTCGTGATTTTGACCTCTTGGTTAAAAAGACAAGTTTTGGGGTGCCTGGGTGGCTCAGGCGGTTAAATGTCTGGCTTCGGCTCAGGTCATGATCTCACGGTCTGTGAGTTTGAGCCCCACGTCGGGCTCTGTGCTGACAGCTCGGAGCCTGGAGCCTGCTTCGGATTCTGTGTCTTCTCTCTCTCTCTATGCCCCTCCCCCACTCGCACTGTGTCTCTCTCTCTGTCTCAAAAATAAGTAAACACTAAAAAAATTTTTTTTAAAAAAGACAAGTTTTGTTAGATTACTTGTAAGGATTTGGTCTCCATTTAACTTACTCTGGGAAATGATGAAAATCTTGTAGAAGCAGGTAGAAATAAAGAATGCTCATATAAACCTTAATAGACTGCTCTCAATAAGCTAGTATTCTTATCAACAAGTCATTTAGGGGCACCTGGGTGGCTCAGTCCACTAAGTGTCCAACTCTTGATCTCAGCCCAGGTCTTAATCTCATGGTCATGAGTTGAAGCCTTGTATTGGGCTCCACACTGGGTGTGAACCTACTTAAAAAAAAAAAAAAAAAAAAGAACCCAAGTCACTTTAAAAGATGGCTGTAAAGCTTTTATTGTAACGTAGAAAATATGAATCACATCATATTAAGTAAAAATATCCCAAGTACTCGGGATACAAAATTGCACACATACTAAAATGACAACTTCGTGAAACAAAATAGCTATAAAGGAAAGTAACTAGAAAAAAACTATGCTGGAGTAAAATGATGAGTGTATTAGCATGCTGGGTCATGGCCAGTTTCTTTTTTCCTTTCTTCCCTACCTCCTACATTTTCTGCTGGGGTTGATTACCTTCATAATGTGTGTGTGTGTGTCGGGGTGGGGTGGGGGAATTAACATGCTTTTGGTTGTTACAACTGGTCTCTGCAAATAGCGACTGCTCATATTTCATAAATACTCTGCTGTCGTGTTTCTCACTAGAAATGGCCTCACTGGTCTTTGAAAAGCCATTGAAATTGATTGCTTTTTAGTGATCTCCATTTGCAGGGTAGTTAAATCTATATGCATTTTAGAGCATTGAAATAATTGTGATTAGACTGATTCAGTATAGAAGCAGTTACCTATCTTGACCTTACTGCCTTCCCTAGTCTGTTCTTTATTTTCACTATAATCAACGCACATCTACTACATGGTCCCCTGTATATTTCAGGCAGCAGCTTAAATGCCATTTACAGATACTATAGTGAAATGGGAAGGAGGCCTGCGATGAAGTGGAGCACAATTGACAGGTGGCCCACACACCCCCTCCTCATTCAGGTAAGCCAGCCCCTGCCAGCAGCTTCCGTCAGCCCGGCTTCCAGTGTGGGTCAGGTTCTGGTCCCTGCCTCGTTTGTGGCGTCCCTCTGAGCCTTACCGTTCTTTTGCTTAAATGGTGTGCTGGGATTAAAACACAGTATTAGAGTCTTCATTTATTATGACAAGAGAAAATAATTATAAAGGTTTAAAGGTTAGAGTCTTTCCTTTCCTCACATTAACACTGTTAGTTCCAAACTGTAGCAGAATTGTGTCCTGAGTTTTGTGTTTCCCAATAACCAGGACATTAAAGGTTATACGAAGTGTTTCAGTTAATTTACATACCGGGGTGACCAAGAGATCCTGTATTTTCTAAAGCCTTTAAAATGACAAAATGTTTGAAAAATTTTTAAAGGTACTAAATCTACACATTCTGACATGAAAGTAGATTTAACATTTCAATTGAGAAAGTTATGTATTAGAAGAAATTTCACATTTTGCCTACACAATTATATTTCCATCAACAGGTGCTTGATTTTTGGAGAATCAGTTAAAACTATAATTCAGAAGCCAATAGCTTTGAATTGGTGTTATATCCTTTTTTGCCACTTGTACGAGAGTAGTATTGGTAATTACCCTAAAACGTACAAATATAGTTTTTTTCTGTCCAAGGAGGCTTCTGCCTGTGAGTTAGTTTAGGTAGGAGACCTATTAAGTGATTCGGGTTTCATCCAGTCTATTTCACTCTGTGGACATTCTGTGGGAAGATCCCAGGTTAACGTCTTTTTTAAAAGCCTGGAGTCGCTTAAAATCTCTACCACTAGATGGTGCTAGACATTGTTTAAAAGCAGGCCTGCTCTTCCCCTGGAGCGGGCCAGGTTCCTTGGGCACCGAGGTGATGTCAGGGGTTAACACTTAGGTTGAAAAACAGTTTTAAGTGCAAATGAAAAGAAGGTGCCTTCCCTTAGAGAGAGGTGTGGTTGTGGTCTCAGTGCCCTTTGCTGTACTGCTGGGTCCAGATAGCCCGGTACGCTCTGACTATTTTGCTCCCGGAGGCCTGTGGGTGGGAATGAGGGGTTTCAGGTCAGCACCGACATGTGCTAGCAGAGAACGGAGAGATCTGCACAGCATCTGCCTGCCCTGATCGAGTGAGTAATTAGATTTGCATTAAAATTCAGCCCTTTGAAAAGGGGGGAAGCAGAAAGATGGAAAGGTCTCTTAACTGAGGAAGTCTCCCTTCACAAAATGAAAGGGAATTTTAGAGGTATTTATCTGCCCTCCTAGATGGTGTGATTGAAGGCTCTGAGAGCCGCCTGCCTCTTTCATTCTGCAGAGAGATCGCACATCGAAAATACCGCAGATGGATTTGGGATGATTTAAGTAGCACTTCGGCTGGCCCATGGCTCCTCAGTTTTGACGGTGTTAGCGTCTGTTGTAAGCCGTAACAAATTGTGTTTCTACTTGTAGTTCTGTGAGCTGAGAGAAGGAAAAATACTAAAATTTTTGGGAAGTGGAAGTTTATAGATAGGCTTGATTCTTAACATTATGTAAATGACACAAGGAGATTTGCTATCCAGCAGAAACTTTAAACAAAGTCAAAGCCTCAACTAATTGGAAACTAAAAATAAAGTTAAAACCTAACACTAAAAATACTCTTACCTGTTATAGGTAGTAATTACTCGAAGCAGTCTTTTTACTACTGTTATCTCTAATATTGCTGTTTATCTAGCTGCTGGGGTAATTGGAGTAAACATATATTCTAGTCTCCTATGTAAACTTGACAGTGGGCCTCCTTACCTAGGCCACTGTCCCTCTAAACATGATCCTTTCTGAACGTCCTTAGTGTCCAAACATTGCAAAAACCACTGGTTTTGTGTATGTCTAATCTTACTACATTTACTCTGTAGATAAATTATAAATTTTGAAAAGGAAACTCTCTAGGCACCTTCTTGTACCTTAGCGCATTTATTTACCAAATTTTGAGCGTTTGGGAAGGTTAATAGTATCTCAGTATTGATTAGGGAATTTATTTGCCCTTCTTATGGTATTAGCCATTGATATGTCAAAATACCAACACAGGCAAATGTACGTGGTCCTGGTAAATCGTCCTTTATAATTTTTTAAAAACCGTTGTATTTGGAAATGAGTTTAAACATGCAGAAAAGTTACAAGACTAAGTATAGTACAGAATGCTACTCTTTGCCTAGATTCACGTATTATTAACACTTATTCCACTCGCCAGCATTTGCATCCTCTATGTGTGTGCATGTGTGTGCATATATACGTGTTTTTTTCCCCGAACCTTTTGAGAGTAACTTACATCTATAAAATCACCCTTTCCATCAAAATAGCAGGAATAGTCTCTTCTGTAACCGTGACACAATATTCAGCCTCAGTAAGTTTAACATTGATACTTAAATTTATCTAATCTGCACTCATATTCCAGTTTTGTCAATTGACCTATTAATGTCCTTTGTAGCATTTGCTTTATGAGTTAAATGACAAGGAATGATTAAAGCGCGAGATGAAAGAAAGCCTCTTCAGATCGGGTATTTCAGCACCTATTGATGTAAATCGGAAAGAGCCAACTAGACGGAGGGAATTAACTGGTCTGGTGGACAGAGATTTGGAGGCGGAGGCGGGCCTGCCTTGTAGCCCAGGTCCCGCAGATGTGACTGAATGGGCCCCCACGTCGGCCGCCTCTTCCCCCCTCTGTGAATTTAATGAGAGTTGTACAACCTCTCGTCTGTTGTTATGAAGGTTATTATGAAGATTGACTTAGCGAGGATGCTGGGCTCAGAAGGAAAAGGTCGTAAAAATAGAATAGTATTTTCTTATTCCTCTACTATTTCTGTCTAATGTGTTTTAATGTGATAGGCCTGAAAGCCAAACTAAGGAAGATTTAGAAAGACCCCGTAAGCTGTTTTCCTGCTAACCGAGCAAATGAGAGATCTTAAAACAACTTCTTCCCATCTGTGTTTCCTTTCCATCTGGAAGTGTGCCCTGTTCCTCCCGAGGGGAAGCAGATCCAGAGCGTTCATTTTCAGTGAGCCATTAGCGAGCTTTAGAAGTTTCCCATCAAATTCCCTAGGCCCCTGAAACCGTTATGAGCCATTTTGATGATGAACCACGGCAAGAGGAGACTGTACTGTTGGCAATTTTTTAAAAAGAGAGTTCCAGTTTTTGACGGTTGCCATGAAATTTCTTGTTGTGCCTCTCATTTTAAAAATATTTTCTTTTCCTTCCATTTCTTTCTTCCCAACTCCTTCTGACCCTCCTTTCTTGCTGTTCCCGCAGTGCTTTGCAGACCACATCGTGAAAGAACTGGACCACTTTCCACCTGAGAAGAGGAGTGAGGTGGTCATTCTCTTTTCTGCTCACTCACTGCCCATGTCTGTAAGTAAGAACGTTTTGTTGGATGACCTAGCGGTAGAGGATTTCTGAATGCGTAAACGGGACCCGCCTTCCAGAACATCCTGAGCCCAATGCAAGGACGAGTTCTAACATCTCAGACTTCACCTAGGTGCTACATGTAACTAGAGTCAATTCCTGGAAACCCAGTAATAATTAATTCAAATGATAATGTTGTGAATACATATTGTCTTATGAAACCTCTTTAAACGATAACTTGGCGGTGGGTTGTAGAGGAGTTTTCCTATACGTGAACAGGCGGAGCAGGTGGAGGAAGGCTGCTGTCACCTGCCCTGTTGAAGGAGCGCACCCGATTTTCAGTCAGTATCTTGCCCTGAAGAGCCTCCGTTCACACTCCGTCCTGTTCTTTTGTCAAGACTTGACAGGGGCTGTTTGAACTCCAGGAAATGATTACAGTTTCTAATTTGCTGAGACCAGAGCCCACGTTTTAGCGAGTGAGTATGGCGTGTATCGAGTGGTCATCTGGTTATTCCCCAGTCTATCACGCTGCGCTGGGTGTTCTGGAAAATACCGCCTGTGTGCCTGAGCTGTCGCCCGTGTTCTGGAAAATACCGCCTGTGTGCCTGAGCTGTCGCCCGTTTGCCAACGAGAACGATGGAGCCAGTGCGCTGCAGGGTATAGAGATGTGCGTGGAATGAGCGGCCAGTTTCATCAGCTCAGAACTATCACTGTGCCCTAAGCACATTGCTTTCAAAGCCAGAGAGGCGAAGAATTACGTCTTCGTAGGTGTTAAGGGTTTAACTCCAGAGTTAATGGAGTTAACCCCAGTGCCTGGGGCCACCCCTCTAATCGGTCTTTACTGCCACCTGGTGGTCACGGGGGTCGAGCCCTGACAGCTCTCCCGCTCCGGCGTTCAACGGAGGAGGTGCCGGTGCAGCTGGAGGAGGCTCGGGAGTATGTTCCTCCCTTCTGGAAGCCTGCCTGTTTTACTCTAACAAGTTCATACTCTCTCTTCTGGTATCACGCAAAGCCTCTTCGCATGCCCCTCCGGCCGCTTGGCCCGCATCCTTTTCACAACTGTCCTAGGTGTGATGAGGCCGTGTCCGACGTGCCGGACGGAAGCTCTTGGGCTGGAGGGGGTGAGGTGGGGGGGGGGGAGGAAGCACGTTTTTGCACGTGAACGATTCCAGGGGCTGCCTTCCCTTCCCTCAGTCACTCCCCCATCCTTCCCTCTGGGCCCGGGCACCCTGTTGCCAGGCTTCTCTGCCGCGCGGGCTCCCGTGTGGGACCCGGCTGTGCCATGAAGTCGTGAAGATGAGGGAGGGTGGGGAAGACGGGGACTGTCAAGGAAGCAGACTGTTCTAGCAGGCTTCTCTTTTCCCCTGTACTTGCTGCTGCTCACCCTTCCTTCTTGATGACTTTTCAAAGACTTATTATTTGGAAGTAATTTTGGACTTACAGAAAAGTTGAAAAATAGCACAGAGGGTTCGTGGGTATATATATATATATATATGTATATACATATACACACACGTATGCACATATATACATACATATACACACACGGACACCCTTCCCTTTGGGTCTCCTCATTCCGGCATCTGCACAACCGCAGTTTAGTGACCCAGACTGGGACCCTAACGGCGGTGCACTGCTGTGAGCCAGGGGCCAGGCTTTCTCAGGCTTCAGCATCGTGTCACGTTGTTATGTCTCCTTGGGAGCCCCCGGTCCCTGACAGTCTTCACGCTTTTCTTGTCTTTTGTGACCTTGATATTTTTGAAGAATGACTTAGTGGAATGTCAGTTATTTTGCATCTGGATATGTCTGGCATTTTCTTTTTTTTTTTTTTTCCTTTTAATTTTTTTTTTTTTTTTATAATTTACATCCAAATTAGTTAGCATATGGTGCAACAATGATTTCAGGAGTAGATTCCTTAGTGCCCCTTCCCCATTTAGCCCATCCCCCCCCCAACCCCTCCAGTAACCCTCTGTTTGTTCTCCATATTTAAGAGACTCTTATGTTTTTGGCCCCCTTCCTGTTTTTATATTATTTTTGCTTCCATTCCCTTATGTTCATCTGTTTTGTATCTTGAAGTCCTCATATGAGATTTTTGTCTTTCTCTAATTTCACTTAGCATAATACCCTCTAGTTCCAAGCACTTAGTTGCAAATGGCAAGATTTCATTCTTTTTGATTGCCAAGTAATACTCCATTGTATATATATCCCACATCTTCTTTATCCACTCATCCATTGATGGACATTTGGGCTCTTTCCATACTTTGGCTATTGTTGATAGTGCTGCTGCTATAAACATGGGGGTGCACGTGTCCCTTCGAAACAGCACACCTGTATCCCGTGGATAAATGCCTAGTAGTGCGATTGCTGGGTCGTAGGGTAGTTCTATTTTTAGTTTTTTGAGGAACCTCCATACTGTTTTCCGGAGTGGCTGCACTAGCTTGCATTCCCACGTCTGGCATTTTCTCACGATTAGATTGAGGTTATGTAGTACGGGGAAGAACACTCCACGCTGATTGGTCCTTCTCAGTGCATTGTATTTGGGCACATGATAATAACACGTCTTACTCCTGGTGATGTGATCCTTGGCCATTTGTCTGAGGTGGTACCTGCTGGGTTTGTACATAGTAAAGTTGCTGTTTTTCTCTCTGTAATTTAAAATATCTTAGGTGAGATAATTTGAGACTAGGCAAATGCTTTCTTTTTCCTAGACCTTTGCTCACTAATTTTAGCATCCTTCAATAGATCTTGCCTATAGTGATTATTTCTATGTTGTTCTAATGGCGACTTTATATTTCCCTCATTCATTCTACATTTAGGTTTCTAATGCTAATGGCTTTTTAACTAACTTTTGGTAATATCATAAAATAGGTTATCCAGATTTCACTTCAACAGTATTTATTGAGCACTGTTCTATCGACTGTATTCTAAGTACTGTTTTATCCACTGTCTATCCATTGTCGTAGGATATGGAAATGAACAAAATAGACAAAAATCTTTGTCCCCAGAGAGTGGGGGTGGGGGACAGATAATAACAATATTACAGAAAAAAAATAGTATGTTATGTCAGAAGGTAATAAGTATTGTGGGAATAAATAATATTTAGTTAGATAGTATATAATAAGTATTATTAAATAAAGCAGCATAAGGCGTTGTGGAGTCAGTACACAGCTAAATGTTAAAGCAGTAAAAATAAAATTCCTATTGAACATTTTCAAAAGTATTAACAAGCTGTTGTGTCAGGACCAGTTATCAGACGTTTGCTGTGCACAAAGCATTTGCCTTGCAGTCCGTTGCTGTGGGGAAAGTGGGAAAAAAGGAATTTGAAGGTATAGGTCGTATTCTCGAGGAGCCTGGTGTGTGAACCCACGAGCTGCTTCTCTCTTCTGTCTTACTCCACCAGCATTTGCCCCTTCTGTGAAGCTGGTGCCGTGGATTCCACAGGTCCAGATGCCGTCCACACAATATTCTCGATTCCCGCTTTCCGTATTTCAGATGGGGAAACCGAAAGACCCATCCTCCCTCATTAGACATCAATCTCCTACGAATAACAGAGAACATAGAATTTGACATATTCCTAGCTACTTAGAGAGGAGTGAATGCGGTGTTCTCCTTTGGCCCATGAGGAAATAGACCCGAGGAAGTTTGGCAGTTGAGTGCAGAAGACAGTGGGGAAGGTCCCCGGCTTACACGGTCACACCGCACAGTCCAAGGCTCTTGGGCCCCTTCAGTGTTGGCGACTGAACACCCATGTGTCTCTGCCGCAGGTGGTCAACAGAGGGGATCCCTATCCTCAGGAGGTGGGCGCCACAGTGCAGAGAGTCATGGATAAGCTGGGTTACTCCAACCCCTACCGACTGGTTTGGCAGTCCAAGGTAGGTGGCTTCCATACGTTTACAGTCAGCTTTTCTGAGGACATCTATTTTAGGACTTAGTTATGAAATGATTAGATCTGGCTCTTTCACATACGCAGAATGTTCTATCACCTGGTGGTTCACCGTGAGCAGAAGGAACTCTGCAGGCAGGTCAAATGGAGGAGAAGTCAAGCAACTAGTTGAATTTCATTGATTTAATGTATTATTTGCTTTTAGTTGTAATGGCAGGAATTGTTATTTATTTATATTATGCCAACTTCTAGAAGGATTCGAGCTTAACAGAGAAATAGCAAAGCCCACTAATGCGAATGTCAAGCGTGGCCCTCACTCTCAGCAGCGTGCGGGTGTGTGTCCAGGGCGGTGGGCTGTGGCGTGTCACAGACACGGGGCAGAAAGGGGTCCCTGTGTGTGTTCATTCTCCTTTCTCACAGGTTGGTCCGATGCCCTGGCTGGGCCCTCAAACTGACGAGACCATCAAAGGGCTTTGTGAGAGGGGGAGGAAGAACATTCTTTTGGTCCCGATAGCGTTTACCAGCGATCACATTGAAACGCTGTACGAACTGGACATCGAGTACTCCCAAGTTCTGGCTAACGAGGTAAATGTGATTATTGGTTCCATTCGTAAGTCGTGATTTGTTTTGGAAGGAAACTTTCTCTGCAACGATATAATTGCATCATTCAAAAATACCGTCCGGTGGTTATCGGAGAGCACGTGGGTGGGCGGTGAGCCAAGTAAGGGAAGGGGACTGAAGAGTACAGGCTCATCTTGACGAGCACTGGGGCACACACAGAATTGTTGAGTCACTGTACTGTAAACCCGAAACGAATATAACACTGTATGTTAACCATACTGGAATTAGAAAAAGATTTTGAAGGGATAAAATAGTGTGTTCTTTGATAGATAGGTTTGCCTGTACCGTGGCCTCATTGTTCCAAATAACATTTAAATTGAGTTCGTCTGAACACATTGAGTTAATTCCACGTCAGCAGAGAGGAAGCACTTTTGTGCCTTTGTGAACCCAGGTGCCGAGCCGTGACTGGGAGCAACATCATTTTATCTAGTTGGAGACACTGTATATCACCTGGAAGTACTAAAGCCACATTTTCTTTTTTTTTTTTTTTTTTTTAATTTTTTTTTTCAATGTTTATTTATTTTTGGGACAGAGAGAGACAGAGCATGAATGGGGGAGGGGCAGAGAGAGAGGGAGACACAGAATCGGAAACAGGCTCCAGGCTCTGAGCCATCAGCCCAGAGCCTGACGCGGGGCTCGAACTCACGGACCGCGAGATCGTGACCTGGCTGAAGTCGGTCGCTTAACCGACTGCGCCACCCAGGCGCCCCAAGCCACATTTTCTTAAGACAGAATAATTGGACTTCTCACCAGTTTGGAGGAAAAGAATTGTATTGTGTTAGCATTCCTCTGGGCCTAATAGTGCCCTCTACTTGGGGTTTTACACGGTTTCTTGTTGGATTTTGTCATTTAGGAGAAGACCATTGAATGAACACTGAGGCAGAGTGTGTTGTAATTTCCTTGACTTCTTTGATACACTCAATTAGCCGTTTGCTACCGTGTTGTGATCAATCTGATTACTGAAAAAAAGCCTACCGTCCTTAGTGTCTTATGATGTAAGATGGATGTGAGTTCTCATTCACAGTGGTGACGAACTTCCTGTTGCCCCATCTCATGACTTCGGGGGGCCGGCCTGAAACCGGAATCCAGTATATAGCATTGTTTCTATGGGGACTGTGGAAGCTCTGGGACCCCAGAAGCCCTCACCCGCCGCCCCATCTTCTGCCAGAATTCCCGGCCCTGGTCGTCCCCATGCGTGCTCGAGGGAGGCCTGGCCTCAGAGGCTACCTCACTGTCTCCGGGACTGAGAATGGGTGGCACGCACGGGAGAGGGTGCGAGCGGCTTGGAGAGAGCTTTAGCCGGCACGTAACCCCACGGGGTTCTGTTTATGCACGCTGGTCATCAAATGTTGAGGAAGTTGGAGGGTGTCAGTAGTTCTGATACAGAAATGATGGGAAAGTGGTTGCAGCATTGTCTGTGGGCATCATGTAATGGTGCCTTCTGTATCCCACCGTGACCTTGGCTGGTCGTGAGCTTCCTAAAGAGACTTACGTGCAAATATAGTTCGTACCAGTGTGTTCGGAAAATAAGTTTTTGTATTGCATGATAATTCACAGTTGTTAACATTACTAAACCGAGATTATTCCTTAGTAATCAAATGGATTATTAGTGATGAATAGATTATCCATAGAATAAAGAAGACCATCTAGCTACAGTTTACTTCATTGTTTTGATGGGAGAATATGTTGTGTTTAAAACAACTTTCTTTAGGGGCGCCTGGGTGGCTCAGTTGGTTAAGCGTCCCACTTCGGCTCAGGTCGTGATCTCACGGTCCATGAGTTCGAGCCCCGCGAACAGAGCCTGCTTCAGGTGCTGACAGCTCAGAGCCTGGAGCCTGCTTCGGGTTCTGTGTCTGCCTCTCTCTCTGCCCCTCCCCCGTTCATGCTCTGTCTCTCTGTCTCTGTCAAAAATAAATAAACATTAAAAAAAAATTTAAAACAACTTTCTTTAAAGAGTAGTTTGAATTTTTCCCCCAAGATGAAATTACTGCTTATCGATAATAAAAATAATAAAGAACCCAGACAATTTAGAGGAGCATCACATTGAGAGTAGAGCTCACTCAGAATCTTACCCCTGAGAGATAGTAAGTTAATATTTTAATAAAATTAAGTCCCCTTTTTTCTCTAAATGTATGTGTACTTTAAGAAAAATGGTATTCTCCTACATGTTTAACAAAAATGGTATTTTATTCATACTGTTTTGTAATCTTTTTTTTTCTTAAAAATATGTTACAGACCCAAGTCAATAAATGTAGTTAGATCTGTATAATTATTTTTAACAAATCCTTGATCAATATGCATCAGTATGTTTCCAACTTTGTACTTTCCTAAGCTGCTCTGTAATAAACATCATTTCCTTTTTACTTTTCCAATTATTTTCTTAGATAAAATTCCTAGAAATGGAATTTAAATGGTGGTAGATATTTTACTGGGTTGCCCTACAGAGTTGTATCCTGTAACTGTCGCATGAACAGTGTTAAAGTCCACTGCCAGTGTTGGTTATCCTGCCGTTAACTGACTTCTACATGAAGTTTTAGAATACAGTCTCTTTTTAAGTTGAGAACGATGTGTTTGCTGATCTCACCATTTTCCCTTGTCAGTTGAAGTTCACTTAAACGATAAAGCAACAAAAAAGCCATCTGCATTTTAGAAAGAAGATTTTGAGTACCTGAGTGAACAATAATTAGATGTTTCTTAATTATTTGGGGGATAATCAACTGGGTATTTGGGGGGAGGGAAGCAAGGATGATAGTGAAACAGTCCTCAGGTTTTATTTTGGATTTTTCTGTGTAAGAATATATTTAAAAACCCAACTCTGCTTTGGATCCCATCTAGGTTCAACAGACATTAAATTAATTTACCTCTTTTGGCAATTGGAATCAAAACAGGCATAAAGATTTATTTAATTAAAGCAACATTCTGCTTAGGTAGAGTCTGTAAAAGTACGCATTAGAAAGGGAGATTAAAAAAAAAGAATGGTAAGCAGATTTGAATGACTTGAGAATTCTGTCAAATATAGCCTCGAAAACGGTTTGGAAACTAAGCACTTATGGGAAGGTAATGGGGTGGGGGAAGGAATAGAAAATGAGAGCAATTTTATGATAACAGAGGTGAAAATCAACATCTGTGTCTGGTCCCGTGGCTCTTTTCATTTCTGAGCAGTCTGGGACCACTTTGGAAGTAAGACTTTAAGTTGTGTATGCATCTATGTCTGTTTACTTTTTTGTAGCGGTTTCTTTAAAAAAAAAAAAAAAAGGAAAATAAAATGTGTATGTGGTTTTCCCTCTTTTTCTCATTTGATTCAGTGTGGAGTTGAAAACATCAGAAGAGCAGAGTCTCTTAATGGAAATCCATTGTTCTCCAAGGTATCTATACTGTTGCAACCATTTTCGTAGAACATATCGGAGAGTAATCCTCTGAGAAGCTCTTACAGAATATTGGTTTTCTCACATATTAGAACATTTTGAGTTCCAATTAATTACAAAAATAAAATCGAATTCCTTATGCTCTTGCTCCTTTTTCGTTTAGATAGCCCCGATTTTCTTATTTTCTACCCACCTATAACTATGTCTGATTTAAGATCTGCCTTTCAGAGACCAGAATTAGCAGGTGGGTAAGAGGATTTTCTTCTCTAAAATCTCTATCTTAACTTTTGTCTAAGCCGAGGATCCTTAGGAAACGAAGATATTATAGAATCCAGTTCAAAGTAGCCATAATTCAGACGAAAAGAAACCCCCAGCCATAGTGATTATCTGGGCAGATGGGAGGGGGAGGGAGACGCGTGGGGAGAGAGCAGACTTGATGCTTCTGAGGAATCTTTGCTTCTTGTCGCCCGTCTTCCAGGCCCTGGCCGATTTGGTGCTGTCACACATCCAGTCAAACGAGCTGTGCTCCAAGCAGTTGACTCTGAGTTGTCCGCTCTGTGTAAATCCTGTCTGCAGGGAGACTAAATCCTTCTTCACCAGCCAGCAGCTGTGACCCCAGCCAGAGGACCCCGTGGGATTAGGCAAATGCCCAACCCCCAGATACCTCCATTGTGGAGGAGATGTATTCAGAGATCAGGGAAGAAAGTTACGTTGGTATCTGTACCGCCTTTGGGCACAAATTGTGTGATTTCTTGAGGAACGGAGTCTGAAATCCTTATTGGGGTTTTCTATTTTTATATCCTAATACAGGAAGCATTTATATCCCCCCTCCCTGGGTAAAGTTACCGGTTTGGAATGTCCACTGGGCTATTTAAAAACTAAGTTTTAAAAATTTATCTTAATAGATGCACACATATTTTAAATACCGATTTGGGGTTTATTGCTCAAAAAACCTGCATGGGTGATTAATGGAGAGTCCCCTCTGTGGGCTGTCAGTGTGAATGAGATCTGTTTACAGTCTTGTGCATATAGTTGTCTTGTTTTTTAAGTGAACAGACTTGACTGAAGGAAATATAATTTGAAAAGGAACTGTTACCTAATCTTTCTCTAAGCCCATGGGTTACAGAAGGCCAGTAATGAGGCAGGATGGTCACCTGTAATGGCTGCTTTTTCAGCAGTTAATGGTGATGTCCCCATTAACTGGTCATTGTGGTACTTACGTGTGAACCTCACTTCTCTCACCATAAAACCAAATCGAGTACAGATTCCAAAAGTGCGTTAAGATTCCCCAGGCACACAAGGCTAATAAACCTGTAGAAATCCAGCATGGGTCATACTTGCCTGGTGAGGATCTGCAGTGTCACAGGAAAGGGGGCTCTCACTGCTTCCCGTCCCCAAGGACTGTGATGCCGGGAAATACTAACAATGGGCTTCATCTCTAAAGCTGTCCCAGGACCTGGTGAAACTTTACATGGAGCATCTTCTTTATTTTGCTTGAATGCCTTCTTTCTGCCCGTTTGTTTGAAGAATTACTTTATAAAGTCAGCTGTTTTGTAATCTTGAGTTCTTTCTTAATTTATAATTTTTGCCATGAAAATGACGTAACCCTGCTCTTGGAAATTTGAAAAATAGAGGGAAAAAAAAATCACTCTAATGCAACAGCAATTAATCATATTCTTCTATCTCATGCCAGTCTTTTCCTGTGGATATTTTTAATGCCATTGTAACCTTGAATTTGTGAGTGAAAAGTTGTTCTAAAAATGTAGAAATAATGTAAGATCAGAATCTGATCTCCTTTAGTTGGATTTAAATGGATTAAAAAATCTCTGATGGATCCGTAATGAATTTGTAATGATTACCTTCTCTTTCGTCCAAGCTTGAAAACTTTGTTCTTCAAAAGAGCATGTCTTTGATGTTTTTAAAGCCAGTTCATAAAGTGGAAGTATTAGAAGAATCATAGATATCCTATATTCAGGATTTACTGTGCTAATAAATAGTATCACATCATTAAGGTGTTAACTATTTGATTCATGCTCTCTGTTAAATCAAAACTAATGCAAGTTCATTAATAATCAAACTTATTAAATAGGAGGAATTTAGTTTGTAATACAAGGAAAGAAACATGCCATCCATTTTAGTTCATAATTTTCCCACTCTGATAACAGCTCTGAAATTTGAGTAATGTGCTTTTTTTTTTTTTCAAATTGGTTTTCCTATTGGTAGATTGTGTTTCCAGAGAAAGGTACAAGGCAGAGATAGTTGGCTGTTTCCGTGAGCTCTTGGGGGATTAGTTTCAAGGTAGACTGAGTCCCACGGTGAAGGCAATTCTCTGGGTTAGTGAAGGCGGGTTAGGCTTGCAGCCATTTCCTGTGCTTCAGTCATGCGGAGGGCCTGCTTCAGCCAAATACATATTATTATGGAGATGTTACAGAAAACTGCAGCTCAGGAGCTCTTGCTAGGGTATCTGAAACCCCTCGTTTGCTAAGGAAGCTTCTGTATCAACAGTGACTGGGCTGTCTGGAATAATATCCTTGATTCTGAGGGGGACCAGCCCGGCCTTTGTAGTGACGACAGACAAAGGGCGAGTTATTGGGATCACTGCCCAGGGCATTTGTTGTCCTGAGGAGTGTTACCTTTGACTGTTCTTAACCAAAGATGGGCAAGGATCATACTCAAGGGGAGCATTTAGTAGGACAAAATCAACGATTGCTCGTGGCAGAGCTAATAGCCTTTGAGAAGGGTTATCCTATTTGCCAACTTTGAAATATACACGTTTGCCCTGGTAATTAGCAGTGAGCTGCTGGCAGCCAGGCAGACCTGGCTTTAACTGATGAATCAGCCTGTACAGGAAACTTGCAGGGGCTGTGACGCTGAGCCCGTTCAGCTTGGCCCGGGTCCTTGTAAGGCCCAGCTCCCTGTATGGACAGCACAGAAGGAACTCTTCTAAAGGATATGCGTTCTGGAACTACTTGCCTTTTTTAAATTAAAAGAAATGTTTGCATTCAAAGAATATTTACTTCATATCTGGAGAAATGAAACTCAATGTTAAAAGCCCTTTAAATGTGTATCAGTGATGCGGTGCGGGGGTGGGGGGGGCACCTGGGTGACTCAGTTGGTAGAGCATCCAACTCTTGTTCTCAGGGTCATGAGTTCAAGCCCCACATGGGAAGTGGAGCCCACTTAAAAAAATGTGTATCGGTGACTTTTTGGTGCTGACTAAATAGTAACTACTCACGACTTCCTGATAGTACCGCAGAGTACACATCCTTGCTCAGGAAATCCATGAACAGAATGTAACATTTCTCTAGGATTCCATTAAATTTTTCTTTGTGACTGGGATTATGTAGACAATGATGGCTATCTAGATATGAAGAGAAAGTGGGTTTTCTGCTCCGAGTTGCCCAAATTAAGCCTGTCAGAAGATGCATTGTATCCACCATCCTAAAGTCATATTAGGTCATTTACATGTTCAGCTGATCTTGAAAATAGGTGTTTTCAAAAAAAAAAAAAAAAGAAAGAAAGAAAATAGTTTTTTTTTTCTCTCTCTTGATTTCTTTTTGATACACTAATTTGGTGGGATGAGTTCCCTGGAATAAAATGTTGCATTTTTTCCCCCCTCGGCTATCTGTTCTCATAAATTGGGTATTTCATCCAAGAGACTCTAAGGTATGTAAGAGAGGTTGTTTGCTCAGTCAGATGCCGGTGTGTTTATCTAAAATACGTTATTAAATGGGGCACCTGGGTAGCTCAGTCAGTTAAGCCTCCAACTCTTGGCTTCAGCTCAGGTTATGATTTCACAGTTTGTGGGTTTGAATTACCCATCCGCCCCCCGCTGTTGGTCTCTGCTCTGACAGTGCAGAGCCTGCTTGGGATTCTCTCTCTCCCTTTCTCTCTGCACCCCCGCTCACGCCGTCTCTGGCTCTCTCAAAATAAATAAATAAAATAATAAAATGTTATTAAGCCATGAGGGTGAGCCCACACCAGTGAGTAGGGGCAGCGGTAAGACTTGCACTGGTCCCAAAATATAGGAACATGGGTCTCAGTCCTAGAACTCTTCTGTGTTCAGGCCTCCATTCTGGGGGTGGGTGGGCCTGGGAGAAGGGGCCAGCTTGTATAGCCACAGCCGGAGGGCGTCAATTAAAGATGGTGGCCATAGACAGCCCTCAAAGGAAGTGTGCGCATGTGCTGGTGCAGGTGCATAAGCCAGGGGCCACGGAACACATCTGTTTTAGTACCTTGTCTCTAAGCTCTTAGCCTGAGAAACCCCTTCCGTCAGAATCCTGAAGATGGCACAGGAACATGCCTCCCAACACTAGATGGAACTAGGAAATTTGTTGAGATGTCACAAGCTGGAAAAGAAAATTCTAAGCTGCTAATAAAACCCGTGCCCTGAATTAAAATCATTCAGTTTAGCAGTCTCAATAGCAAAATGGAGAATCCTCAGAGGAAGACAAAAGCTAACCGTTCCTTTCATTATTTCCAAAAATTATAAAATTAAAGACATTTCATCAAGGTCATGCCCCAGGAAGGCTTTGTAAATATTCTCAGGAGTTTTGTCCTAATTGCCTAATAACTGAGATCCCTTTGTAACAAGTCCCTTCAGTAATTTCCCAGTCCAGGTGGCTTTTTGTGACACATTTCATTTTATGGAAACTAGCATCATGAGGTTTCAGAGTATATACAGCAAATGGATTGAATCTGAATCAAGAAATCTGCATTATGTTTGAATTGTTGCCAGTTAAAATAGGTAATCATGTCATAATTGTGTTGAATGTGCTTACCTAATCAGAATTCCTGGTTAATTCCAACAGTGGCACCTGAAAACATTTTTCTTTTCTTTTTTTTTTTTTTTTGAGAGAGAGAGAGAGGGAGCGAGCATGTGTGTGAGTGAGTGGGGGAGAGGGGCAGAGGGAGAAGGAGAGAGAGAATTTTAAGAAGGCTCCAGATCCAGGGCAGAGCCCAACTCGGGGCTTGATTTCATGACTGTGAGATCATGACCTGAGCCGAAATCAAGAGTCAGACGCTTAATCAAGTGAACCACCCAGGCGTGCCCCCCTTCTTTTTTGGGCAGGATTTCTTCCAGATGGACAGTTAAGTGGTATAACTATTATCTGCTCTTTCTTAAAAGTTGTGCCTCTTTTCAAAATCTAGTATTTTGGAAAGGATAAAGTGTGCTGAGCTATATCACCCTGAGCTGAGTACTGGTGGGTACTGAAGAGAAATAGGGTGATGTCATCAATATTTGCCGAACGACACTAATATGACCTGTAGTAGCAGGTGATACTCTTTAGTGGGACCACTGCTCCCTGCATGAGATGAGTCTTTGAAGAGCTCTTGGCGGGGTGGCCGGGGGGTGGGGGGGGGTGGGGGGGTAGATGCCCTCTAGAGAACACATTCATAACTGTGGGTCCCAGGGGAGGAAGTAAGCCTTTTGCTCTTGCTGTGGGAATCTTATTAAGCCTTTCTGTGGGGAGAAGGAAGGGACAACAAATGCAGCCTGTGATAATCAGTTTCTTACAATATACTTTGATGGCACGGACTTAGTTGTTTTTAGCTGAAATCATTAGCTTCCATTTTTAGTATAACAAACTACTGGCTAAATTAGGCTACCGTAAGCCATTAAGATGGATGTCGGAATTAAAAACATTTTTGGAAAAAAGCCTGGTTGGAGCCTTTATTATAAGCCCTGGGGCAGGAATCGGGTCCTGTTTCTGGTGTCTTGATAGCTGTCACTCTGACGTTCCCAGCATACACTCGGCCTCCTGTTCCTGAGATGGGAGCACACAGGCCCACTTTCCTCCTTCTGGTCAAAGCTTTACTTTCTTGACATTTTAAGGAATAATAGATTTTACGCTGAGAATAAATTCTGTCAAAAAGGAAAGTAACAAATACTCAAAATCCATCACTTCTCAATTATTTTACTACATTTTCTTATCTTTGTTGTAGCAGTGACTTACGTTTATTGTGCCTGTAGGTTGGAAATACCACAGAATGATGTGTTACTGTGCCTCTCTTTCCAAGTCGCTTCGGTGACATCATGGCACCTTGCCCTTGGTTGTGATAGGGCTATTTACACTGTAGAAATCAGCAAATACTGTACGTTGGGACTTGACTCATTGTTTTGTTGATTATCTAGACTTAAGAAAGTGATGGAAAAAATATTAATAATGCCGATATAAGTTGTCATCTATAGCCTTTACATTGCAAATAGCACAAAGACCTGAAATAGGCTTCCATTATTTGAAAACTATTATCCAATGTATCCAAGTGAAGTTTCGACACCCAGAGGAGTTGTTTGACATTTGTATTACTCATTAAAAAAAAATCAACATTCATGTCAGAACTATACTTGTTGACCCATTGCAACCATAGACTGGCTACAGATGCAAGAGCTTGGTAAAAATCAACAAAGGATTTCTTTGAGGATCAATTGGCTATACGGAGTTTAAAGAGTATTGTGTATTTGATTATTATTTGTATAAAGTGTGTCTTCTTTTATACTGGTAAAATGTACAATAAACACACACTCCACACACAGATGCATCGGTTGTTTTTTTCCGAGAGCTGGTTGGGGACTGTTTACCACACTGGTGCCTAAGGGGGAATTTTCTGGAATCCTGGGAATGGTACATGTGGACTGCATACTCCGGTTGTTCTTCAGATTCACTACATATGGAGGAAAGTCTCTCCATCACTGTCTATTCAGAGTGGAGGCCACCCCGTGGTGAGTAGGTATTTCAAGCTTTTTAGTAAGATTCCAATCCTCTCCAGCAAAACCCCCATGAGCCTGTCGTACTCACAAAACCCCTGAACCGTGCACGTGTGACTCTCCCGATCAGTTCCGGCCAGAGGCCGGGATGGGGCCTAACGAGGAGGCCTTCGTTCTGCCTCTCGCCTCACTGGGCCTGAGAATGGTCTCGAGTGAGGACCCCACGCCGCAGCTGGCACTCGTTCGGGGAACAGGGTCTTCCTTAAGATCGGCAGCAGCTCCCCGAGCGCCTGCTCCTGTTTAGTGAGGGTGCTTGCTCGTTGCTTCACGTCCATTCCTCGGGGAGGCCGAGCCTCATGATGTCCGTGACGGCCACAGACAAAGAGGTGGCGCGCCCCTGTGCAGAGCTGGCCCCCCCGACAGCCGCCCGGTGGCCTCGCCCCAGGATGACCATCAGATCCTCATGGGTACACTTTTTCCTGAAGGAAAGTGGTCTTAGGGCTGGTCTCTGCAGACAAGGATTTTTCTTTCATTGGTGTCTTTCTTATGTCAAGTCTGTGGCAGAAGAGAGAAAACTGCGGCAAGCGGTGAATTCTAACCTCTTCCTGTGCCTCAGAACTTGACCGGAATAGAGACAACCTGCAGCCACTTCACCCTTCTGTGCTTCTGAGATGCTTTCTTTTGTTCCCGGCCCCGTGTGAACCTTTGCCGCAATCCCCTTGATCCTCTGGAGCTAGGGAAAGCTTCAAGGTTTTCCTCCTGATCCCTCCCGTATCCCCCTCAAGGCCAAGTACGCGGATGGGCCTTGGTGGCGCTAGACCGCAGTAAGGCACGCCTTCCCTTCCGGACTCCTGAAGAACACGCGCACACGCCTGACTGCGGCTGCGCAACGTGACGTAGCGTTCCGAGGGCCTGTGGCGGCTCGTTTGCGGCCACTTTTCAAAGAGATTTAAATGGATTCCCCCCCCCCCCCCCCAGACTAATGACCTGCGCCAGGGAATGTCCCTGCCTGTTACTCCTGTCCGCCTTAGCACCATCTGGACCGAGGGGTCTCCTGCCCAGGCCTCACTTCCAGCCGGGTTGTCCACAAGCGCAGAAAGAGCAGACATTGTTCACGCAGCGGAGGGGGCCCGGGGACCTGGAGACAGAGCCGTGGCCGACAAGCCGCCGGGTCCCTCAGAGGGCCGCCCCGAGGGAAGTCTCAGGGACCAGGACCCAGGAGCCGTCTGACCCAGACCCGGCGCCCTCTCGGGGAGCTGGCCACTCTGCTGGTTTCAACCGTGAAGTTTAGAAATAAAAGTGGGCTAGATGGCCTTGCTTGGACTTTGAAGGAGCCACAGCAAACTTAAGTGGCCGCAAGGTGAGTGGAGAGGAGGCCGATTGGCAAGGCGTTGTGAATATGGAACCGGTTCTCTGAATAATGCGTCACCATTTCAAAAGAGCGTTCACGTCCTGCTTTGGTGGAAGCAGGTGTGATCGTGTTTAAAGCAGGGGTCTGGGGAGTGGACTTGACTGCAGTGCGTGCATTTCTACTTCTGAGAGTCTGCAGTGCTGGGCTGGTGACGGTGCAACTCCTGGCTCTCTGCGCGGACAAAAAAAAAAAAAAAAGCCCTGATTTACACTGTTTGCCGCTTCCGGTCGTGTAAATATTCCCACCACCGCAGATCCCGGGCTACCTGTGTGATGTCACTGATGGCAGGCACGGGAAGAGACGCCAACGACTGGCTTTCCTAAGCGAGTAGGAGCCAGCTCCGTGGCACTGCTCTCATCCGGGTCAGAGATTTTGCTTCGCGGGTGTTCTGGAATGTTGCCCCGCCCCCTCCCTTCCTGCCCTGAGCAGAGCGGAATCCTGGAGAACCCGAGTCCTGGGGGGCAGCGGGTGGTGGTTGGGGGGGACCCAAGGAGGTAGGCGGCGGACGGCTTTGAGAGCCCCGGATGCAGCCGATGGCACAGGGCTCCCCTCAGTGGTCGCGGAGGGCTTGGAGGGAAGGGCCTGTGGGCCGTGGCCAGGGGCAGCCAGCACAGGCTCCACACAGGCCTGGGTGCTGCCTGCCCGAGAGCTGAGGATGGGCCCTGGCTTCTTGGTACCTTTCTCTTTCATTTTTGTGTATGTGTTTCAAAATCTCTGGAATTCCAAAACATCTTCTCTGACTACCCGAGAATGTTGCCCTGAGGGTCAGCTGAGACGATGTGGCAAATCTACATCATAGACTAGAGAGGGCTTTGTATGTGTAGTGGGCTATTATTAAGCTTATTAACATCTATGAATATTTGGGCATAGTACCAGGCCATAATTAAAAAAAATAATTTTCTTGGGGTGCCTGGTTGGCTCAGCCGGTTGAGGTTCTAACTCTTGATTTCGGCTCAGGTTCCTTGATTCCAGGCTCCTGGGATCTAAGGGATCTAAGCCCAGGATCCCAGGGCTTAGCTCCAGGGATCTAAGCCCTGCCCAAGATTCCCATTCATTCATTCATTCATTCTCTCTGTCTCCCCCTCCCCCTCACTCCCTGTCTGCCCCTCTTCCCTGCTTGTTGTCTCTTTCTGTAAAAAATATTTTTCTTACCGGGCGCCTGGGTGGCGCAGTCGGTTAGGCGTCCGACTTCAGCCAGGTCACGATCTCGCGGTCCGTGAGTTCGAGCCCGGCGTCGGGCTCTGGGCTGATGGCTCAGAGCCTGGATCCTGTTTCCAATTCTGTGTCTCCCTCTCTCTCTGCCCCTCCCCCGTTCATGCTCTGTCTCCCTCTGTCCCAAAAATAAATAAACGTTGAAAAAAAAAATTTAAAAAAAAATTTTTTTCTTACTAGAAATTATAAAAAATTAGGGGTGGGGGGCGGCACCTGGTGGGGGGCTCAGACGGTTAAGCATCCAACTTCAGCTCAGGTCATGATCTCACAGTTTGTGAATTCCAGTCCCATGTGGGGGCTCCAGCTCAGAGCCTGGAGCCTGCTTTGGATTCTGTGTCTCCCTCTCTCTGCCTCTCCCCCACTCACACTCTTTGTCTCTCTCTCAACAATACATATTTAAAAAAAATTTTTTTAAGAAATTATAAAAAATCAGCAAGTAAGAGAAATAAAATGAAGAAAAAAAGTCACCGATAATCATACTTTGATGAATTTCATCACATACTTTATGCATATATATGTATTACCTACCATAAATTTGTAAAAATATTCATAGTGTTCCTATTTTTCTATTGCTTACCAAATACTATCTCCTAGACATATTTTCTTTGTAAATACATCTTTTACAACATAGTTTTAAGTTCTTTTTTTTTTTATTTTTGAGAGAGAGAGAGAGAGAGTGAGCAGGAGAGGGGCAGAGAGACAGGGAGAGGGAGAATCCCAAGCAGGTTCCACGCTGTCAGCATGGAGCTCATCTTGGGGCTTGAACTCCCCAACAGTGAGATCATGACCTGAGCCGAAACCAAGAGTCGGAGGCTTAAAACGGACTGTGCCACCCAGGCATCCCTACAACATAGTTTTAAATGGCCACACAATATTATATTGTATGGATATAATGTAATTTTTTTTTACCACCTCTCCATTATTGGAACTTTTTCTTACTAATTTTTTTTTTTAATTTTAGAGAAGGGGGGAGGGGGCAGAGAGAGAAAGAGGCAGAGAGAGAATCTCAAGCGGGCCCCACACTGGCAGTGCAGAGCTTGACATGGGGCTCAGTCTCATGAACTGTGATATCATTGACCTGAGCTGAAATCAAGAGTCAGAATCAGGCGTTCAACCAACTGAGCAACCCAGATGCCCCAGAACTTTTTATTTTAATTTCTTTTTTAAAAATTATTTTCAATGTTTATTTATTTTGAGAGAGAGAGAGAGAGAGAGAGAGAGAGAGAGAGAGAGAGAGAGAAAGGCAGAGCATGAGTGGGGTACGGGCAGAGAGAGAGGGAGACATAGAATCTGAAGCAGGCTCCAGGCTCCGAGCTGTCAGAACAGAGCCTGATGCGGGACTCGAACCCACAAACCATGAGATCAAGTCCTGAGCTGAAGTCAGACGATTACCCAACTGAGCCACCCAGGTGCCCCTATTTTAATTTCTTACTTAAATATGATTAACATCTTTGTAGACAAAGTCTTTGGACATAGCCTCTGTTACTTCCATGAGAAAAATTCCTAGCAGTATATTTTCTGAATCAAAGGATATTTTTGCAGATTAAAAAAAAAAAAAAAAAAAAAGGATTCAATGAGATCACATGCACAACATATTTGATACAGTGCAGTGCTCAGTGTGTGTGTGTGTGTGTGTGTGTGTGTGTGTGTGTGTAAGGCCCAATAAATGACAGCTATCGTGTTATTCATTTGATTAGCAGACTATTGCTTTATTGCTCTCAGTGGTAACTTTATTCTAGGAGGTGGACTTTTACTGTGTTGTTTTTCGGGGGGATATTTTGAAGAGAGTGTGATGGCAGAATGGATATCATCCTAGAAATTCAGAGCAATCACAGAGCCTCCAGGAATCAGGGATCAATTCTCTAGTCCTGCCTTTGATGTTCCTTGTTGCATTTACTTTTGGTCACTTGCCCTGAGAAGGTCACGGGTATAGGGAGAAGAAGCAGACTATAAAGCTGTCAATCCTTATTCATCAATAACTTTGCAAAGAGTTTGAATGTTGAGAGAAACTTGAGTCTCAGGTTAAAACAACTTGGGGGCTTATGTGTGGATTTCACTTACCCTTTATGGGTCTGCAGGTACCTGAGCATCGCCTGTGTGTGTCCCACACACCCTCCTGTCCCCGTGTGCCTCTGAGATGGCTCCTAGAGGGCAGAACCATCCATCAAAGCCGGGCAGGCCTCCAGCTCAGGTAACCACCGCACTTACACAATTGTCCCTTTAAGAAAGGTCAGCGGGGGATGTGTTCCTTCCTGCTTCTGTGCTCCTGAAGGTTTTCATGTCCACACTAACCCACTGTGGGCCTGGGCCAAGGCCAAGTTGCCCATCAATATTTTAAAGTAGCGGTGTTATAAAATTTATGGAAGACGCACAAAGGACAATTCCCTGAAGTGACCAGCCCGCTGAGAGGGGATATTGGCTAAAAGGAGATTTCTCTTTGAAACAGTGTGAGATCAGCTGCCAAGCTGGGGAAACCCTTTATATGCATGGGCTCGGAGCTTAGGGGAGAGGGAAATCTGACCTGGTTTCAAATCCCACCTACAACTGTTAATTTATTTGGTTATCTATTAACAGTCTCCTGGCAGCTTACTTTTATGTTTAAAATTAAGTGCTTGATTGATTATTTTCTAGAACAGTGATGGGATGTTGTTTTATACTTAAGCCAATCCATTAGTGGGCTCTCTCATTACTGATCTCTTTTCCTTCCTTTCTTGGTTCATTGTGTGTGTGCCTGTGTGTGCACCTGAAGGTTGTGAGAGGGGAGGAAAATGGGGCTTTTATATATTCCCCAAACTATGGTGTCCACCGCGAGGTGGTTCATTCTCGGTATGATTCACAGGTGGGAGCAGAATCCCAGAGGATTTTTTATTACGGTGATCTCATTTTATCAAAACTCTTGGCATAAGCTTCTATTTTTTTAAAAACCTCTACTCTTGTTTTACCTGCTTAGGAGGCATCTTCAAATATTTCCAAAATTCTTTAGATTTGCTTCTAAGGATTTGGAACTCTCTCATTTAAAAAAAAAATTAGGTTTATTAAATATTAAATACATACAAAAATAAGCTTTGTGAGGCAGAGCCTTGTGACTCTTGGGCTCAGGCAGGTTTCTTGGTGTTCTGGCTGCTTAGTGGTCTATCAGCCCTTGGGGTGGCCAGGTGTGGCCTGAGGTGGCCTGACCTCCCAGGCTCGTCACGTCTGGCCGCCCAGAACAGTACCAGCCGAGCAGGGTCTGGCCTGTGTTGCACCTGAAAAAGGTAGGGAAATCACTGGAATAAGGTCTGAGGGGTGACACTCAAATGAGCCTCCGGGTCCACAGTGCACAGCGCAAGGGCTAAACGGTGCTGTCTTTTCTCACCGGCCCTCCTTTGGGGTGGAGGGTCCTTCCGGTTTACGGGCACAGGGAAGGATGACTCAGTCCAGCAGTGGCAGTCAGGAGCGTGTGTCGCCCTGCCTGTGGTGCTTTCTGTCACAGGGCTGTCTCACAGGAAGTGCAGCCGTCTGCCCTGCGCTCGTTGGTCAGGAACAAACAGGCAATCCGCATCGCGGACCATGTTTTACGTATAGGCGTGTCCCTAAAATTTTGCCCGGCAGCGGAAGTGTTGTAAATCTAGTACATTTCACATATATTTGGGAGGGATGGGAGTCTAAAGGAAACCTTCAATGAAGCACAGACCCTTTCTCTTAACACACGCTCTCCTGGGCTAATTTGGAAACCTAAGATTTTTGACTCAGGCTGGAAGGTGGCTGGGTTCAGTTGCGACGTCTTGCTAAGAGAAAGAAACTGGGTTCTGTTAAGCAAAAGGCACATGGAGAGATAGTCCAAAACCCCATTATTAGCAGCTTTACAGTGGTAAAGAGCCTGAGGACACCTGGGCTGGGGTTGGCGCTCACCTACCAGACGCTTCTAGCTCTTCTGCTTCCTGGAAGGAGATGTCACGTGGACAGCAGCCAATGCTGGGGCCTCAGAAGCCTAAGTGATGACTCTGCCTTCATGGGAAGAACTTTGGTGCGGTAGGGCAGGTGGGTGGGGGGCGGCTCCCTCTGGGTCCACACTTCCTGAGGACGCCTGCAGCTCTTCCCAGAGGCAATGCTTACTCCACCCTTCATTTCCTGGGGCCGCTGTGACAAAGTACCACCAACAGGGTGGCTTAAAAAAAAAATAAAAACAAAAACCCAGAAATTTATTCTCTCACAGTTCTGAAGGCTGGAAATCCAAAATCAAGGTGTCGGAAAGGCCAGGCTCCTTCCACCGGCTCTGGGGAGAACCTTCCTTGCCTTTTCCGGCTTCCGGTGGCACCAGGTGTTCCTTGGCTTGTCTCTGTGTCACTTCAATCTCTGCCTTGGCCTCACGCAGACTTCTCCTGTGTCTTCTCCTCTGTCACTTGTAAGAACACTTGTCGTTGGATTTAGGGCTCACCCGGATCACCTTGAGATCCTTGATTATGTCTGCAAAGACTCTTTCCCCAAAATAGCTCATATCACAGGTGCCGGAAAGACGTTGATGTCTTTCTGGGGGACACCATTAAACCCCCTACACACCCCCTTCTTGCCTTTCCCAGAAAGCACTCCTCCACACTCCTTAGGACCCGCTAGCTTCACATCTCCCACTTATGAGGCAGCACCGTATGGTCAGAGCATGGAAATGGGGTCTCAGGGCTGAGGTGGGTGTTCCAAGCACAGGCCTGGAATCCAGTAGAACCTGGAACCCAATCCTGGTTCCCCGGATGAGACCTGAGCAAGGAATCAAACCTCTCAGGACTCTGGTTCCTCATCTCTAAGACCAGGAGAGTAACATTTCTGTGGAGAGAGCCAACGTGATATGTAAGAAGTAAATGCTCTGGGTGGGAGGAATCCTTTGCTATCATAGCATTATTATGAGCTGGGAATGGAGGAACCCAGGCTTCAAGTCTGACTGTTCCTGACTAGCCCTGTGACCTCTGGTGGGCCCCTAAGGAATCTATAAAGTGTCCGAGTGTCTGTGCGATCTAACAGTGACTCCTGGCCTTTTCAGCCACAGCAGCCTCGAGCCCTTGGTCCAGCAGAAGCTGTCCAGGAGAACTCTGAGCTTCAGTGTAGCTCATGTATACTCCTGGGGCTGGGTTTCCAAAATAGCACAGGAGAATTTTGCAGCACATTTAAAAATAATATTTGCTGCTCAGTTATCACTGGGAACATGGTTTCAGTGGGCTGTATTTCACTTCTCCTGGAAAGGAAACAATTTGTGGAAGCCCTGAGTTGGAGAATAGGGTTAGAGAAACAGCGGTTTAGTCCATTCTCCTGTGTCCAGAGGAGACTGTCCAGGGCATGCCGTGGAAAATCAGAAGCATGCTTTGAATTTACAGGTGGAGGTGGCCTGTGTGAGGTCATCCAACTGGGGGACCGGGCCTCTTCCTTTCTAGAGTTCTTTCTGGGATTCTTAATTTCATCTGACATTGCTTTGGGGTTCCACTGTGTAGGACCCGTTTTTTTTTTTTTAAAGTTTATTTATTTTAAGAGAGAGAGTGTGTGTGCACAAATGGGGGAAGGGCAGAGAGAGAGGGAGAAACAGAACCCCAAGCAGGCTCTGTGCTGCCAATGCAGAGCCTGACTCAACACTCAATCCCATGAACCACGAGATCACGATGTGAGCTGAGATGAAGAGCTGGACGCTTGACCGACTGAGCCACCCAGGTGCCCCTAGGACACATTTTCATCGAACACTGTTGTGCTACTGTTCAGTTACAGTTAAAAATATATTCATTCCTCCCAGGGAAATTACAGTCTAATGCAAAGTTAAAAGAAAAGGAGGAGCCTGGATGAGAAAAGAGCAGAGAGAAATTCTTCCAAATGGAAGATCTGGAACAGGAATCTGGAGGCTCCTGCAACTTTCTCACATTTGCTGTAGAAGGGACACGTATTTTATTTGCAAACAAGCCTTCATTTAAAAGGGTAAGGCACATAGGGCACTTGTTGGGATGAGCAATGGGTGTTGCATGTAAGCGATGAATCATGGGAATCTACCCCAAAACCAAGAGCACAGTATACGTATTGTATGTTAGCCAACTTGACAATTAATTATTATTAAAAAATAATAAAAATAAAAGGGTAGGGCACAGGAGGACCTGGGTGGCTCAGTCAGTTAAGCGTCCAACTCTTGACTCTGGCTCAAGGTCATGATCTCAAGGTTCATGGGATCGAGCCCTGAGTTGGACTCCTTGAAGACGGCACAGAGCCTACTTGGGATTCTCTCTCTCCCTCTCTGTCCTCCCCCCACTCATGCTCTCTTCTCTCAAAAATAAATAAAAATTAATTGAAAAGGGGGCGCCTGGGTGGCTCAGCTACTTAAGCGACCGGCTCTTGGTTTCGGCTCAGGTCATGATCTCACGATTTCGTGAGTTCAAGCCCCACATCGGGTTCCATGCTGGCAGTGCAGAGTGTTTGAGATTCCCTTTCACCTCTCTCTCTGCCCCTCCCCTACTTACGCTGTCTCCATCTCTCTCAAAATAAATACATACACTTAAAAAAAAAGAAGTAAAAGGGTAAGGCATACCTATTTCTTTTCTCCCCAAGGCCTGGTATCTGAACACAGCTTTTGCTCATACAGACTTATTTGGCAAAGTTCTAAAGATCTCTTTCCCAGGATCAGCATCTTACCTGCCAAGCTAGATACACACACTTAGGTATTTATTTTTTAGAGAAATAAAACTTTAATAGTCGTGAAACCAGGAGTATCCCCTGCTCAACCACCTCACCATGTGAAGAGGCTATTTCAGCAATTCAAAAATGAGTCTGACCTTTGCCCGGGGGCATGTGTGCAGGTATTAAGGGCTGTTGAAGGACAATCTGTATAGTACAGGAGGCGACATCTGTTCTACAGAATGTGACAAGGCCTCATCTTATCAGCTGCCTGCTCTACTGACTTTCAGCCTGTTTCTGAGGATGGTTCCAGTGGCCGAGGAGAGAGCACTTGGCCTTTGACGGGTCTCACTCATTTGTCCAGCTTAGCACTGGGCAAACCTTCAGAAAAGAAAATGCTTGATTTTCAAATAGTTGCATTGTAATGACCAGAGTGTGTGTGTGTGTGTGTGTGTGTGTGTGTGTGTGTGCGCGTGTGTGTGCACACGCGCTTCTGTGTGGACCGAGGCGGGGGTGGGGGAGGAAAACAATTTATAAATCACATCTTGCAAATCCTTCCATTCTGAATCGGTTGTAAACTCATTTCTTTGCTTTTCTCAAGCTTTGATTTATGTATTGGGATCATGGGGTTTGTGTCCCTTCTTCTGACTCGAAGTTTGAATTTAGCAGGGTGCTCCATAAAAATGTTGGGTAATTTGCATGCTCTGGGCTGATTGAGTTGCATTCTTTATATGACCATTTTTAGATGGATTGTCTCTGTGGGCCCCTGTCCTTTTGTTTTCTGGGGTTCAGAGGTTACATCAAAAACCTCCCTGCCTGCTGCCTGATGTGACCTTTGAACCCCAAAGGGCACAAGATCACGAGGCCATAAAATCAAGCACAAACACTAAAGGTGTCAGTCTGATTGTCCTCTGAGGACAGGAGTTTAGGGCTTGAGCACATGATTTGGGGGAGTGGGAATACTGAGAGAGCAAAAAGCAGGGACCACTGAACATCTGAACCTCAGTCCATAGCCAGGAAGGATGTAAAAAAAAAAAAAAAAAAAAAGCCCAGGGGGATAGACATCGTGCAAATTGCTAAAAATGTCAGCGGCATCTTTCTCCAGGCATTTCTGGTAGGACAGGACCGAGAATGTCAAGCATGCCAGATCTGCAGACTGTGGGGACCAGATGCTATTTTCCAACTGTGTCGCCATAATCTGGGTCGCTTTTCTGTATGCTGCCCGCCCTGGCCAGCGTGAAGACGGCAGGAAGGCATTGGAAGGAGGTCTGCATGCTGGCTCTGCTGTTCAAACTCTCAGGAAGGACGGGCTGAAATCTGAGAGCCGCAGCCCGCACGGCTTGGAAGGAAGAGAGCTCTGGATTAGCTGTTGGTTTTTTAAAAGGGGAAGAAGCACTGGCTCAGTGTCAAACCTCCAAAGAGTATGTCATTAGAAAGGGGAAAAATCTATTTGGAATAATGATAAAGGTCTCCTTGTGGCTGGCTAGCATTTCAGGGCAAACCAAAACAAACATGCAAGGGAAATGCAGTGGAGCCCTGCAGGGCCCAGGTTGAACGGTGAAGGCTCAGGCTCAGGCTCCTTGACACCAAATAAATTATCCAGAATATTCTAAAACCATAAATGAACTTCTACTGATTTATGCAGAGGTTTCCGAGGTCTTTCAAAAATGCATGTGAGGAGCAATTACGTTCCCCAGTGGCATGGAAAATGTTCCACAGCAGCAGAAAGGAGCAGAGCGGAGCGCGGCTGAAAGCCTACAGCTGCAAATAAGCTGCCACGGTGGAAAAAAGCCCATAAACGGGAACAAGAGTAGGGGGAGGGGTCGTCCTTGGGGAGAGGTCAGGGTCTACTCTGGATTGCACGGAGGGGGAAACCGAGCCCCACGACAAAGGTGACCCAGAGACATCTGTCCCCAGATGTTATTCTCATGCCCAAAGGGGAGGGAAGGGTTTTTTTTTTTTTTTTTAAGAATGTATACAAACCTGAGTCCTACCCCCACCAGGGCAAGCAAGGAAAGAGGATACCCCTGACCTGAAACTCGGACAGAGGCTGTGGGTTTGAAGGCCTTAAGAATCCAGACAGATTGGGGCGCCTGGGTGGCGCAGTCGGTTAAGCGTCCGACTTCAGCCAGGTCACGATCTCGCGGTCCGTGAGTTCGAGCCCCGCGTCAGGCTCTGGGCTGATGGCTCAGAGCCTGGAGCCTGTTTCCGATTCTGTGTCTCCCTCTCTCTCTGCCCCTCCCCCGTTCATGCTCTGTCTCTCTCTGTCCCCCCAAAAATAAATAAACGTTGGAAAAAAAAAAAAAAGAATCCAGACAGATAGGGGCGTCTGGGTGGCTCAGTTGGTTAAGCGTCTGCCTTCAGTTCAGGTCATGATCTCACGGCTCATGGGTTCGAGCCCCGAATTAGGCTTTCTGCTCTCAGTGCAGAGCCCACGTCAGATCCTCTGTCCCTCCATCCCCAGCCCTCCCCAACTCTCTGTCTCCCTCTCAGAGATAAATTAAAAAAAAAAAAAATCCAAGCAGATATTTGAGAGTTTGGGGCTAATTCCTTGAGAGTTGACTGCTGCTAAGGAGTGAGGGGTCCAGGTAGGGATGGGGAGGGAGGACAGGACACAGGGCAGTGGGAAGGAACGAGAAGAGCCGTGGCGAGAAGATGGCTCTCGCTAGGATGACTGGTTCTCAAGCTGGGGAGGGATTTGCAGATGTGAATGAAGAATGGAGTAAAGTTGTTTTCTCTGGGATGACTGGGTCTCATACCTACTCCAGGCCCCTGGCACTTAGGGATTCGTTTCTGGGAAGAGCTGAGCAGCTAGAACAAAACTCTTGTCTGTTTCTGCTTCTCAGAGTAGTTGTTTTGAAGGTGGGGACCCTGAGTTTCAAGTGTGTGATGCCCCCGTCTCACCAGGGGTGAGACCCCGGTTTCCTGTCGTCTGGGATCACCTGCCTTGTCTCCTGACACCTGCTCTCCCAGAGGTCAGAGGGCCCCACTTGGATCCTTGTGCTTTCTTGGATTTGGACTAGTGGCAGTTTAAACCCCTGAGTTTTCCGGGGTGCCTGGGTGGCTCCGCCGGTTAAGTATCCGACTTCCTCTCAGGTCATGATCTCGGGGTTGGTGAGTTCAAACCCTGCCTCAGGCCTCTGCTCCCTGCGTGGAGCCTGCTTCAGATCCTCTGTCCCCTTTCCTCTGTCTCTGCTGCTCCCCGACTTGTGCTCTTTCCCTGTCTCTCTCAAAATAAACAATAAACTTAAAAAAAGTAAACCCCTGAGTTTTCCTGGTTTGCTTGATGGGAAAGAGGGGCAAATCCTGACGCCGTAGGAGAGTAATGGGCAGAGGACAATTTAGTTTGACTGAAGATCTGGGGAGAGGCCAAAGAACACCTTCTGGCAGGGCTGGCTTTTCACAGTGCGGTGGGGAAGACGCTCCTCCAAGCACCACACAGCTGGCTACCCTGGCCTGGGGGCGGCCTGCCTTTTCCACCTGTTTGAAGCCCACGTTTCCAGGGTAAATTCCCCCACCTTCAGGAAGTCTTCCTGGACCAGCCAGGTCAGAGCGATCTTTCTTTTCTGATTGTGCGGCGTGCCATTTGTTCGGCGCGTATTATGCTTGGGTTTCCTACTCTCCACCACACGGACTGCCCGCGCGCCTGTGCATTTCCCTGGGCATGTATCTACTCCGCATCGAAACCCCTTCTGCAGCTCAGATCGAGACTCCTCCAGAGCAGGAGCTTTGTCTTTCCTCCCATCCATCCCCCTCTCTAAAAATATTTCCTGGTTCATTGACATATTGACTTCTTGGGTGCACCACACATCTCTCTTTGATGGACGTCCATTTTATTAGAAGCTTTCGTGGGAAAACGGTGATGCAAAATTCTCCTGGCTTCCCTACTCAGTGTTCCGTGAGTCCTTGGATGCATGGGACACCCACACAAACGATAGCACAGTTGTGTGTCACTTCCCACACAGTGGTGCTCTCAGGGGGCCTAGGGTGCAAGGGCGTTCCTTTTTGATGGGTGTGTGCAAGTGAGTCAGGCTTGGAACAGGGGTGCTGACACTTGGAGACACCCTCAGAAGGTGTAAGTGGTTTGAGTCGGGACCCTGGTGTAAATATTTCCTACGAGCTCCCCAGATGGCTCTAACGTGCCTCCAGGGCTCAGCATCACTGGTCTATATGGTGAAGTAAGACTGTCTCCTGGTTCCTGGTTTATCGGTTATAATTTCCACCCGCACAAGGTCTGCAGCCTCTGCATGTCAATTCCACATTCGTGGGGAGGGACACTTGATTGCCTGAATTTGGGACCGCTGTCTTGTTTGGTCCAATTAGCTGTGGCCAAGGAGTGCAGGGGGAGAGTGAGGTCATGAATTACAAGCCTGGAAATTGCTACTCCTTTAGATTTGGGGTCTATCTCCTGAGAGTGGGAGGTTGTGCAGATATCCGCAAAGGTGACTTTAGATGTGGGGTGTATTTCCTAAGAGTGGGAGGTTGTGCGGATACCCCAGAGGTGACTCACGTACCTCCTTGTGCCATTATGGTGTCAAACTTTACTACAAGTGTTTGTTTTGCGGTGTGTGAGCTCTTCAAGGGCAGAGATTGTCATTTTTGGAGACACCACGTGTTCATCACATTTTTAATTTTCTGTATTTGATGCTGCCTTGACTTCTTGGAGCCTTGCAGCCCCTAGGGTGGGACTACCCCTTCTAGGGTTGTCTAATTCCTAGAGATAGCAGACAACTTATCTGCAAGCACACCTTTTTTGTTCACACCAACCAATCTCAAGTCCATGGGCTCAAACCACCTCTTGTCCTCAGGACATTATCCTCCTGCCCTAAATCACCCACTCCAGGGCCAGGCAGCAGGAAGCATCCCTAGAGCTGAGAGCCTGCTGAAATTCCTGAAACTATCCAACCTCAAGCTTGCTCATCTGCTTACCCTTCCTCACCCATTCTTTCCCACAAAAACCACAATAAAGGCTTTTGCCCATAACTTTCCATTTATTCCTTTGGCCTCCTGGCTGACCCTGGTGCTTCTTCGTGTGACCCCGCATGGCACGGCATGGTGTGCCCCCTCCTCTTAGGAACTGTAAGTTCCTAAAGTTCCTAAAACTGTAAGGTTTTGTTTTTTTTTTTACATTTGTATTCATCCTTATAACAACCATACAGTGTGCCTTGTATAACATATGAGCATGCCAGAGGGTTCCCTTGTACCACTTCTTTTTTAAAATTAATTTATTTATTTTGGGAGACAGAGAGCAAGGGAGGGGGAAAGAGAGGGAGAGAGAGAATCTGAAGCAGGCTCCGCACTGTCAGCACAGAGCCCAACGCGGGGCTCTAATTCACAAACCGTGAGGTCGTGACCTGAGCTGAAATCAAGAGTCAGACGCTTAACTGATGGGGCCACCCAGGCGCACTCCACCTTGTACCCCTTCTAAGTCAATACCCACGCACCCAGAGGTAGCCACTATTCTGGCTTCTGTTAAGTTTTAGGTGTTCTTGAACTTGGTATAGATGAAACCCTTTTGTATCTGGCCTCTTAACACTCATCATTGTGTCTCTGAGATTCATCCCTGCTTCTGCACGTGTTTGTAGCTCGTTCGTTTTCGTTGCTGGGTAGGGTTCTCCTGCATCAGGCTGGGACCTACAGGGCTTGCGGCTGGGACGTAGTGAGCTCTCCTTTCGGTGGCAGCCGTCGTCTGGTCTGTTCGTCTCACCAAACCTGAATAAAACCATGATCCCTGGTACATTTTAGAATACCTGAGCACCTGGCCTAGGGCCTTTCATGTAGAAGGCAAATGATAAGTCTTTGCAGAATTGAATAAATGGGTGGGTGGCTGAGCAGAAGCCTTGAGAATTTAGAGGGGGCCTGGGCATGACATGACATGGCTGGTCCAGTCCTGGGGGATGGATGCCTGGCTTACTTCTTTCATGCTCTTTCCTCTGTCCTAAGAAGAACCTTAGGCAATTATAGCCCAATAATAGTATGGAGGGACCAGGAGACTCTCTGAAAAGGAGCAATCAGACTGAAGAGCCAGGGCGGAAGAAAAAGGTGCGAGTCCAGCATCCCTGACCATGCGGAGCCCATCACGGTGTTTGTAAATGGCAGTGATGAATGAGCATGCTGTGCATATATGTCACCACGCCCGGCCTTCTTCCCTCCTTCCCCTCACATTCTCTCTCCAGGATAAAAGACGCTTGGCGCTAAAGAACCCTTGTCTCTTCTGTTCAGAACTGGGGGAAACTGACAAACTCCATTCTAGTTCATTAGACCCTGCGGTGAATTATGGGAAATGGAGGGAACTCATGACTGGAGCACACTTAATGAACCCAGGAACTCCAGTGATGGATGGATAGATGGAAATGAACATTAATCTACTCTCGGTCACTCCGATGATGTCATTTTTAACCAACCGTGAACATCACCCAGAAGCCAACCTGGAGACAGAGCAGTGATGATGGGGGGCGGGGGGTGCGGCAGCCAAGGGAGAAATATTAACCGGATTTCAGAATCCTGACAGTGGGTCCTTCTGCGAGTTCATTTAAATGCTCCACTTAGCTCTTGAATTAAAATAAGACAGGGCTAAAACTTTAATCAATCCAGTTCAGCCGCCACACTCAGGCACGAGCAGAGAATAAAATGAAGGTCACAGGAGAAGTCCGGGAGAGAGAATTTGACAGTCTGTGCAGATGAATGGGGTTATGCCAAATGGCCTTTGAGATGAAAAGGAGGCCCAGGCCGGCAGTTCATTTAGAACAGGAGTGGCAATCTGTCGATAGCGGGTGCCAGATTCCTGATCCCTGTTTTTCTAGAGGATGTAGGGGTGTGTGTGTGTGTGTGTGTGTGTGTGTGTGTGTGTGTGTGCACGCGCGCGAGTATGTGCTCACCTGCCCTAGTGGAAAAATAGGTGAGAAACTGCTAAAAACAAAAACAAAACCCCTCTTCTTCAATGTTTACTTAATTAGAAACTTATTTATGTTCGTTAGCAACTAATTTCCGTGGAGGGTTATTCCATTTTGATGCACGTGGTGTTTCTTCACATATTTAGATTGCTTAGTCTGAACGCCTGAGGAATTCATAGAGGTGGTGGGGATTTAGACACCCAGTGCATACAGCTGGCAGGCCAGGCCTGTGGCAGTGTGGTCATAAGCAGCTAATGAGGGTGCAGAGCAGGAGAGCAGGGGACACCAGGGTCCAAAGGCCAGTTTCTCCTGCATTTTTGCCTTAGTCCCTGGCAAACACCCATCCACAGGGTACAAGGGAGGCCGGCTGTCCCCCACGTGCCTGCGAGATGCCTGGCGGTGGGGAGAGGACACTGGGCAGGCCGGCTGTCCCCCACGTGCCCGCGAGATGCCTAGCAGTGGGGAGAGGACACTGGGCAGTGGCCTGGCAGTGAGGAGACAGAAGGATACCGTGAAGACCTTGGGGGCCATCGGTCACATCTGATGTGACTGCAGCCCAGACATTCCCTATTGTGACACCCACCTTCATTGCCTTGGCCCTTCATAGCCAGAAACCCAGACGCTACTCTAGGAAAGGAGGAGACAGGCCCTGTATTAAGTAAGTCTCTGTCCTTTCTACCCAGAAAGCCTAATAGCACCCTGCTTGCCTGCCAGATCTCTGACTTCTCTCTCCCTCCCTCCCTCTCTCTCTCTCTCTCTCTCTCTCTTGCTCTCCACACTCTCTCCTTGCAGATCTGTCTATGCCAGGACACACTCCTGTCTCAGTGCCTTTGCATTTGCTGTTCTCACTTTCTAGAGTGTTCTATGCCCACATACTCTCATGGTTCCCCTCCCATTCCACTGTTTAAATGTCACATTTCAGAGAGGCCTTCTCTGACATTTCATTTAAAATAACACCATCCCCCATCACTGTGTCCTGTTTTGTCTTTAGAGCACTGATCACCACTGACATTATGTATATGTATATATAGATGTATGTATATGTCGTGTGTGTGTGTGTATAATTTGTGTATTGTGTACTGACATCCTCAATAGGATGTCAGCTCCATGAGAGCAAGGACCCGGTATTTAGTGCCCACAGTGCTCAGTGCCTATGCATGAACACTTCCTGAATGAACGTGTGAATCCACCCGGGCACGTGTGGAGCACAGGGGACTTGGCTTCAATCCGCCCCTCAGGGCTTCTGTCACACACCTCTGCCTTTGGGACCGGCCATTTAAGCCCTCTCTTCTCTCTACTTCTCCACTCCCTCAGCCCAGAGAAACTTTATCTAGCCTGGGGCAGAGCTGTCTGGCTCTGACTGATCACGTATTCTTCCAAATCTATTATTTATGCCTCCACCGTATGCCCAGAGTCCTTCAGGCCTGAGGCTTCTTACACTCAAAAGCCGTGCTTTGAAACACATAAAGCTTTCTTCCCCCCTTAAAACTGTAGTCTCTACTGTGAGTTTCCAAAAGCCTGTTTTGTAACGAAGAAGCGAAAGCTGGATTCCTTTTACTGCATTTTGCAATGTCATCGCTTTCCTGATGTAGGGCCTGTGAAGGTCCCTGTGGCTGCCTGCATCAGAGAGCAGGCCAGAGGGTAGAGGATAGGGTGGGGTCGGTGGGGCCAAATACTATCTCCTCACACTCTGGAGAGAGGAACTCCCACAAAGTATTGCAAGTGTAAATGACCTCAGTGAGACCTCTTGAAAAGCACTTCCTAATTGTTGTTAAGGAATTAGCAAACGCAATGAAAAATAATAAAACCCAGTGCTACTGGGGATGTGGGGAAACAATGCATTAGTCGATGCAGCACTCATTTGCTCCAGGATTTCTAGAGAGCAGTCCGGCATAACAAGAGCTATGAGATAGTTAATCCCGGTAATGCGCTGGCATTGCCCTGGTAACCCCCTCGGGGGAATACACTCAATGAGTATAAGCCGGAAGGAGCAAATGAAAAAGCAAAATTTGTTCAAAGATAATTGTGGCAGTATTTAGCAACAATGAAAACATCCGAGGCAGGACAGAGGTTAAGCAGACTGTGGTCGGTTAGGATAATAGCCAAGTAGCTAAGGATAGTAGCCGAGTCTGGGGTCAGGGTAGGATAACTGCTTTAACAAACGACATTAAAGCTTATCACAGTGAATGTTGATTTCTTGCCCACATCACAGTCCAGTGTGGGTCAGTTGAGTCTACTCTACAAAGTCACTCAGGGACCCGGGCTCCTGCCATTTATTGGCTCCATCATTTCCTCTCTGTATCTGATAGATGCATGAGGGAATGAAGGGATAACAGAGGACCGCAAGGGAGATTTCATGAACCAGATCTGGGAGGTGGGGAGGGGGGCAACATTAAGACTACACTTTAGTGGCCAGAATGCCGCCATCTAGCCACACTTAACTGCAAGGGAGGCTGGGAAATGTAGTCTCACTACATGCCCAGAGTGTGAGGGTGATAGGGTTTGGTGGACACGTAGCAATGTGGCATCATCAAAATGATAACGCTTGTTGACTCTGCTGATCCATGGGAACTCAAATATTAATAATAAATAGAAAAAGCAGAACACAGAGCACTAATTAGAACTAATTGCTAAGAACTACGTAATTGCGACTATGTATATTCACCAACTTGGAAGTGATTTTAGAGTATAACGGGCTTCGTAGTTGTGGAGGGTCTTGTTTTCCTCCTGTGAAATGACAAAGCGTGATAAGCGGAGGGACAGTGGGTGCGACAGGGACACCCTGTCCCCTAGGGACAGGAAGCCAAGGTTGCATTCCATCATGCTGTTTACCTTTTTGAGACTTTTTCGTGAAAAATACTGAGGCTTATCTCAGTAATTTTTTTTTCTGGCTATAAGGTAAATATTTTCCCTGTCACTAAAGTTATTCCAAATATTCATGTCTTTACAATATTCCGTTCTGTAGATATGCCATAATTTATTTAATTAATTTTTTTAGTTGTGTAAAATATTATTTTTTTAATTTTTAATATAATTTATCGTCAAATTGGCTAACTTACAGTGTGTACAGCGTGTTCTTGGTTTTGGGGGTAGATTCCCATGGTTCATCGCTTACATACAACACCCAGTGCTCATCCCAACAAGTACCCTCCTCAATGCCTATTACTCATTTCCCCCTCTTCCTCACCAGTCCCCCCTCTGCCCCCCGCCATCAGCCCTCAGTTTGTTCTCTGTATTTAAGAGTCTCTTATGGTTTGCCTCTCTCCCTCTCTGTTTGTAGCTATTTTTTCCCCTATCTTTCCCCCCATGGTCTTCTGTTAAGTTTCTCAAGTTCCACATATGAGTGAAAACATATGAAGATATGCCATAATTTAAACCACTCTCCTATTAGGGAACATTGTTTCCATATTTTATTGTTATAAATCTCTCTAAAGAATGTCTTTTACATACATTTCAGTCCACCCTTCTGATTACTTTTTAAGACTGAGTCCTTAAAGAGGAGTCACCAGGTTAGAGAGTATAATGATTTTCAAGATTCTTGATACATAATGCCAAACCACCTTCCAGAAAGATCATATAGTTTCTATTCCTCTCTCACTTCACCTCTGCAGCATCTTGCACAATCAATCTTTCTATTTTATTTTAGTTTTTTGCTAATTTAAAAAGCAAGAAGCTCTACCTGGTGACTCTGTTTTTTAGTTTCTTTGATTACTTTTTTCTGGCTGAATAGCTTTTCTTATGTGGATTAGGCAGACATTTGTATTTTCTGTCTTATAAATTGTCTATTCATGACCTTCCCCCACTTGAAAACTTCTTTTTCTTATTGATTTGTATGGATGCCTTATATATTAAGAGTATTAACCTTTTGCCTGTCATGTGTGTGGCTCATATTTTTTCAGTTTATTGTTTGCTTTGCTTTTATTTTTTATATCTAGAGGTTTAAAATCTTTGTGTGATATAATCTATTAGTCTTTTCCTTTGTGACCTCCTACATTGTTTTATGCTTGGAAAATTCTTTCAATGCAGAGAGCAGATAAATAAATACTTACCTACATTTTCTTATAGTTTTAAAAATAATTTTTGGGTATCATAATTTTGATACGTCTGGAATTTATTTTATTTTGCCATGTGAAATGAGGACTTAGAGGTTTTCTGCCACCAGAGAGCCGATTTTTCTAAAATCACATGTGAACGACTTATTCCTTTGTCACTGACTTGTGATGCCTCCTTTATTAGCTATGACGCTCTTATTAAAGTGCAGATTTTAGAAGCCATAAGGTGGAAATAATAATCGGTCGCCGAGTACCTAGAGTTGCCATGAAAATCAAATGAGGGAAATCTATGTGAAGGGGAAATTGCAAATTCTGAAGCTTTCTACAGATGCTTTGGTGGCTAACGAAAGTTAAGAAAGAGAAAGAAAAAATAGATGCCAACGTGCTCACCATGTTCTTACAGAAAGCGTATGATAATTATAGGCAAGTAATGTTAACATAGGGCTTGAACCACTGTAAGGATAGTAAGGCCTTTTATGTTTTCCTGTTTCATAATCATGTGTCTCTTTGCTGGTATTCCCATGCTGCCAAAGCCAGGAGGAGAAAAGGTGGGCTGTTTTTTTACTCAAGTCTTATAAAAGTGGGGAGAGAATGGTTTGGGGAGGAAAAGGATGGGGGTTTACAGTTGAAAAAAAAAATGAACAGCAGAGAAATCTAGAGATTTCTTGTCCTTATGCCCCAGGTCTCCAGACAAGAGCTGACTGGAGTCAGCAATTCAGTTAACTGAACAAGGGGGGATGGAAGTTCTGCCATGAGCACGGCACATGGGCTTGGCGAGAGACACGGAATGGAACAGACTGTCATGTGTTCCAAGGCAGACTAGCCCATGAAAAAGCCAAGGAAGCTCAGGTAGTACATGACCGAGGGCCAAATGGGGGCACAGAAGAGCCAGTGGGAATTGTTAAGTGCTCCTGGGAGAAAAAAAGAACAGCCAATAAACATATGCTTTTTGGTGTGGGATCAGTTTAGAGAAGAGCATGCAGAAATGGCAGCAGTAGGCAGGTTCAGAATATAAACAGAAATGACCCGAGATCAGGTTTAGGTCCGTTCCCCTGGATAGCAGACCGAGTGGACTTCTGCTGAACGAGAACGAACCCACGGGGACAAGGAAGCCACACATCAGGGACCGAAGCTTCCGTGGACACTCTGAGCAATGGGCAGTTTTGTTTGTCAGTTTCTTAAAAAATAAAAGCTGTTCCCCAGGAGCAGAAACTTAGGGACAGGAGCAGGTTTGGGAAGAGAAGAAGGAGTAATGGACAAATGGCCGGACATTTTCATGGCATTTTAGTTCATCATGCAAACCCTTAGTTGAAAGTGGTCTTCAAAAGGTGATGTGCTCCTATGTAACAATCAGCTCTGGGCTGCTGTACTCCTGATGAACTTGATCTCCGTGACTTTGGGTTTGACCCGGCTCCAGGAATGGAGAACAGCTGACACTCTTACTTTCTTATGGATTTGATCATGTCCATCCCCACCGTGCAAATTTCAGGCCCCCCAGCCCTCCTGCTCCCCCAACTTCTCTTCTTCCATTTTTCAGTGCAAAACAAAGTCCTAAGTGCTCAGTATTCGGAAGGCTGTGAGTCTAGACAGGGAATTGTTAATTTTTTTTTTTTTTTCCATGGAGGACAATGGTGAAAGAGCTAATATCCACTCCACGTGGCCCTGGGTAATTTTTTCTTCTGTCATCTTTAAGGATGATGCACAACGTGTGAATATGGCCCACAATTGAGGCCTAATTATGATTCTCCAGTGGGTGTACTGCATTTTGGAGGAAGTCTTAAACGAGCACTTAAGCAGTAATGCCTCTGAGCACACCACTGTGGATTTGGAGGAGAGCTTTGATTCCTGCACCAGGAGCAGACTACTCCCACGCTGCTCCCACAAGCGCTTTTATCACCAAGTTATTAGACCATTATGGTCTACGATGGTCTTTTACCGCCTTTGATTTTTTTCTGTTGTCAGACGTGAGGAAAGTGCTGTGTAATGCGATCCAAAATGCTCTTGTTTGTTTTAATCTACTGTTTTAATATATTGTGGCTTCCTGCCATTACCCTTCTCTGGCAAGGCCCTCGGGCCCTTTGGAGATGGTGCAAGCCTGGAATGTGCTGGGCACTTTGGGGCTATGGCCTAAAGTGTGGGCATGCGCGTTCCTGCCAGGTGGGGACTCAGCCACACGGACGCTGGAGGTCACCCGGAAGGAGAGTGGCCTGGGCACTGGCCAAGTGGAACTAGCCCCCCAAAGAAATGTCTTACAAGCTCTGAGTCCCAGCGGGTGCTTGCACCAGTTTGGGGGTCCAAAGCCCCCAAATAGGCTTGAGGTTTAGGTCAGTCTCCCAAAACCCAGCTTGGCATTGTTGAAGAGAGACTTGCCTCCAAGAAGTATTTCAAAATGAGACTTTCATGCGTTAGGACATGGTTCCAGGTGATGTAGATGGTATGTGACAATCGTCCGAGAAACTCTGGTCTTGGCTCTGTCACTACCTGGGCAAGTCCCTTTTCCACTCAGAGCCACTTGGTCCCTCATCTCTAAAAGGAGAGTGTGAGACTTAATGACGCAGGGTCCCTTCGTAATTTCCAGCCCTTTCCTTGAGACCCCCTGTCATCTTGCCAGCCTTTCTGGTGGTGAATGAGTGTCTTATACATGGGAAGCCGTTGGCTTGTGAAGGCTGTGACCAGAGCTCTCTGTGCCTCCTTTGCTTTTGTGGTGATCACCAAAGTCATTCTGGAAAGCCCACTGGGAGAGATGATAGAGCCCGGTCCACTCTGCATGCTAGCCTGGATGCCGTCAGGGACGTTGATCACTGTTTTTGGCTTTTAGCAGTCAGGCCCTTAAAATAAGACACCTGCCTTGAGCCTTTCATTTAATCGCTCAGCAGAATCTTTTGAGGACAGAATATGTGTCAGTACCTTAGCTGTTTTCCTCCTTATACCGGCCCCGTCAGACATGCAGGAATGGTGTTTATGTGCTGTGTACAGACGAGGCAGCCAAGGCTCACAAGTGTTAGGGAACCACCGCAGAACAGAGAGGGTCTGCACAGAGACTAGAATCCATGTCTCTTCGCCATTAGGCCAGTGTCCTCACCCTATATTGTAGATGACAAAACGCAGACAAACCCTTGATCCTCAGTTCCCCCAAGCACTCATTGTTAGAGAAGGAGAGGGGGAAGGGTTGGTAGTGTCTCTACACATTCCATAAAAATGTTTCAAATTAAGAACTTTGGAGAGAAGATTGGAAGGCATGTGCCTGGGCTCAGCTTAAAATTTTTTTATTTATTTTTGAGCGAGAAAGCACAAGCAGGGGAGAGACAGAGAGAGAGAGGGGGACATAGAATATGAAGCAGGCTTCAGGCTCTGAGCTAGCTGTCAGCACAGAGCCTGACACAGGGCTCGAACCCATGAACTGTGAGATCATGACCTGAGCCAAAGTCAGACACTTAACTGACTGAGCCACCCAGGCGCCCCTGCCTGGGCTCAGTTTAGACTTCCATTGAGTCAGATCATCATTTGTCAGTGTAAAAACCTATGCTTTGGCTAACAGAAGTTCCACCATGAAAATCAAATTCAAAAGTCAAACCTTTGCTCATTATCTGTTGGGCAACAGTGGCTTTGGAAGAGGAGGGATATTTCCCTTAAAGATAATTGGTCTTTTTATTCAAGATGGCAGCTGAACACAACATCCCAGCATAATGACAGTGAAGATGTCCAAAAATGAATAAATCCCATAACGGCACCATTGCCCTGATTCAGGTGAGAGGCCAGGTCATGTGTGGAAATGCATGCCTTCTTAGAGGAAACCCATCACCCTCCTGTATCAGTCAACTGAGCATTTTGTGCATAAATATGAGTGGGCAATCCAAGACTGTGAAGGAAAGAAACAAGCACTACACAAGAGAAGACAGACATGAAGAAAAAGGAAAAAAAATACCTTTGGAATGAAAACAATTTTTTTAATTGAAGTATAATTGATGAGAGAAATTTTAAGACTCTCATGAGAGTCCTTAGAGAGATATAAGATCTTGTACCCATAAAGAAAGAACAGGCTGCTACGAAAAAAGCCTACAGAAAACAAAAAGAATTCGTAAAAATGAAAAATATGACTGCCAACAGAAAAATCAAATAAAATGGCTGCAGATGAGTTTCATGAACTCTCTCAGAGCCCTGAGTAATATGGTGAAAAGATGAAAAATAATAGAGGAAAATGAAGAGATAAAATATCAGTCTAAGAGCACTAGCATTCAAGTAATGAGAGGTCTGGGAAGAAAGAACAGGAGAGAGGAAATTATGACATAAATTATAGCCTGAGCATTCTAACAATTAAAGAAAAGCACGAGTTTTAAAATGTAAAAGTCATACTGATTTCTGAGCAGGAAAGTGAAAAAATACTCAAAATCTTTTTTTTAATGTTTATTTATTTTGGGGGGGGGGAGAGAGAGATTGATTGTGAGCAGGGAAGGAGCAGAGAGAGAGAGGGAGAGACAGACAGACAGAATCTGAAGCAGGCTCCAGGCTCTAAGCTGTCAGCACATAGCCCGATGTGGAGCCCAAACTCAACCCGTTAGATAGTGACCTGAGCTGAAGTCCGACCCTTAACTGACTGAGCCACCCAGGCACCCCACTCATATCTTTAGGTGAAGCAATAAAGCACAAAGATAAAGAGAAGGTTCTAGACCTGCACTGTCCAATAGAGTAGCCAGATGCCATATGTGGCTATTGAGCACTTGAAATGTAGCTAGTCTAGGTTGAGATGTGCCATAGTTATAAAATATACGCTAGATTTCAAAGACTTAGTATGAGAAAAGTAATGTGAAATATTGAATTAATAACTTTAACTTTTTTAATGTGGCTCCTAGAAAAATTTTAAATTATATATGTATGAAGGTAAAATAAACACTTTTCCAGCCATCTGGGTTCAGAATGAATCAGAATCTTTTATCTACCAAGAAAACTTTCTTTAATACATTTATTTGAGGATGTCCTCTACCATGAGTACAGGAGAGAGATAAGCAGCTAAGGGCCCAGGAAACAGTGATAAAATTCTAGATTTGAAATGGAAGCCATCCCAGGGTGATACCTCTGCAGCAGACCTAAAAGCCCAGCTCATATTAAAACATAAAGTAAGAGAACCCTAAAAAACTGCTCCAAGAATAGAATGGGGATCATTTAATAGGCAGCACGATTAAGAAGCTGGGAGCTGTTGACCTCATGAGGAAGAGTTAGATGGTTTGTTTTGTTTTGTTTTTTTGTTTTTTGTTTGTTTGTTTCTTCTCTCAGCAAGATAAAAGCACGGTTAGAAATGCCAAGAAAACGACTGGGAAACTAGAGAAGAAACTTTTAGTTCAAATACAAATGAGCGAAAATGTGGCCTGATCTTGAGCACTTGATGGAATACAAGAGAATCCATTTGACCTTAACCCTCGGACCATTCTCCTTTGAGGAGAATCAGTGACAATCATATTTCTTTTTCAATGGATCTAATCACACGACTTCTGCAGTGACTAATAGTCATATAATCACATTCATATCATTGTAGTTAAATGGTTACTAATTTTAATTTTTATAATCAAAACAGAAGTCTCAACTACAATTATAGAAAAGCACGTATGCGCAATCATTGACCCGGTAAAGGTAATGCTCCAGCTGACAGAGGTCAACTTGTCAAAGGGGGAGGGAAGGTGAGTGCAGGGGTGGAGCCTTTCTCATTATATTTGGGGATGAGGAGAGAGATATTGTGTAGGGAAGGTGGAGCAAACAGAGAGGATCAGTTAAAAGTGTAAAAGCACTTTAATACACCAGCGTGACTGACCAAACTCAAAAAAGGGAGGATCAAGTGGAAACGTAAGCTAAATTCTTCCTCTCTCAAAGAGAAAGGAGATAACTTGTTATTGTTTACCACCGCTAAATCAAGAAATTGAGATCTGTGCATATTGTTTAGAATTATGGCAGTAACGTAGAAGAATGAAAAACAAAAGATTGACAGGGGTTGCCTCCAGAGTGTGGGACTTGGGTTGGGGATGGGGGAGAGAGATGGAGAGATGTACTTTTCTTTTTTTTTTTTCTTAATTTTTTAAATGTTTATTTATTTTTGAGAATGAGGGGGGGGGGGATGGAGGGGCAGAGAGAGAAGAGGACAGAGGATCTGGAGCAGGCTTTGTGCTGACAGCAGAGAGCCCGATGTGAGGCTTGAACGCATAAACTGTGAGATCGTGACTTGAGCCGAAGTTGGGCGCTTAACCAACTGAGCCACCCAGGCGTCCCTATACTTTTCATTTAATGCCAGCCTGTGCTGTTGAAATTTTCAAACTTTATGCTTGTATTATTTTATAATACTTTATATCTATCTATCATCTATCTATCTATCTATCTATCTATCTATATTTATAAAACATCGGTGTTAACAATAGGTGTAAAGAAAGCCCTAATTAAAGAATTGCTTTTCCCTGCTGGTGACATTTGCTAGCTTGAGTCTTTAGCTAATGATGTATCTACTTGTCCTTTGGGGGGGTCCCTACTCTGGCTGAGTTCCTGTTCTTTGCGTGGACACTCTCCATCATTCTAAATCAACTCATGCACTTAACAGTGCTCTTTAAGCCTTAATAAATATTGTATTAGCATTCACAGGGGATGGTATGGAAAGATGGGAGTTCATGAGAGAGGGGCTCTTATCATGACCATTGTGTGTGTATTTGGCACAGAGAGGAAACAGATTTTCCCCAAGACTCTGGAAAACCTGGTGGAGAAACTTACAGGGTCCTTATACATTTCCTCGGGACTGGCAGAAGAACCAAGGGCTCTTTGGGCTGCCCAAGGCTCATTCTCCTGGCCCCAAGGAAGTGTGCCTTAATCTGTCTCTTCCATCTGGCTTGTAGGCCCTGAATGTTCTGGTAGTGTGGTCATCAGAGGCCGTCGTATCTGGGCACTTCCCACGGGAAGTGGAGCCCCTGGGCTTCCAGGCTACTCTGGTACTCGCCTGAGCCATGGAATCGTGTGCTCCCCTAGCAGCTGGCTCTTCAGTGGCTCCAATCTGAGGCACGGGGCCCTACCTCTCAACAGAGCACTGCTCATGCCTGCTCTCTGCTTCCATCAGTCCTCTACCAATCAGTGTGCTGCTAAAACTCAGCTGGTTCTTGACCTCACTTCTCTTGCTTTGTTGGTTGGCTCTTGGCTCCTCTCCCCACGTGGCCTGACCCTTCCCATTCTTACCATTGCCTACCGGCCCCTAGATCTCATGTCCCACCATGTAAAGGATAAGATACTGGTGATACAAAAATGAGTAAGAGTCAGCCTTACTGCCAAGCACCTAAGGATAGGGGCTAATTGCCAGAAGACGCGATCATGAATAGAGGGTTGAACTTTGATTTCCACCCCCAGACCTCCTGGGAGGTAAGAGGAGCTGGAGAGTAACTTCAGTCACCAGCAGATGGTGATTTAGTCAATCATGGCTGTGTAATGAAGCCTCCATAAAAACCCACAAGGAGAGAGTTCAGAGAGTTTCCATGTTGCTGAACACAGGAGATTCAGGGAGAGTGGCTTGCTTGGAGAGGGCACTGATGCTCCACGCCCTTTCCCCATACCTTGCCCTGTGTACCTCTTCTGTAGAAGTTCTAGTAAGTAAAAAGTTTCTCTGAGTTCTGTGAGCCGCTCTAACAAATTAATCAAACCTGAGGAGGGAGTTGGGGGAATGTCCCGTCGATGGCTAGTTGGTCAGAAGCACAGGTGGAAACTGGCGTCTGAAGGGAGGGCAGTCATATAGGACTGAGCCCTTCATCTGGGGGGTCTGATGCTGCCTTTGGGACGATAGTGTCAGAAATTAGTTTAATTGTAGGATGCCCAGCTGGTATGCAAGATTTGCTTGCTTTTGGATGTGTGGGGACCCCCCACCACCGCATTGGAATTTGGGCATAGAAGCCCATTAGTACATCTTAGAGCATTTGTTTAAAACACATTAACCTTACTTTATAATGTTATTTAACCATGTTATGTACATACCTTGACTTTCAATTGGATTATGAACTTCTGGAGGGAAGTGGACCATTTTACACTTTGTGTATGCTGTGGTTACTAACACAAATGCTGGGCCCAAATAAAGAGTGTTCCTACTTATTCGTAAAAGGAATAAGGAGACAGTGTACTTGTGAGAGTAAATAGACAGTAAATGCTGTGTTGTCTGGACTTTTACAAGCAGGAGATCTCTGGGAATAGGCATTTTTGATATCCTCTCTTGTAAATCACTGAACACGATCATTGAAATTCAGCTATAGTGCCGGCACATTTGAAAGATGTCTGATCAAAATGCAAAGTCTATGTGGTCTCCAATGACTTCAGCTAAGTAAAAATAAGCCTAGAGGGGGAAATAAACCTTTTCCTGAAACTTCACACAGGGAGAAAGCAGAAAGTTTCCCAAGTTTCTGAGAAATGACTAGTATATTCAAAGTGGGGTTTGGTTAGGAACGTAACAAAGCCAAAGGTGGTTATGAGCAATAAGGGAGCAATTGGGAAGCGTTGGTACCTGAGTCAGGCTTGGAGAGGGAGTGATAGAAATGCAAATCCGATGCTGCTCCCGGATCCCCTGTGACATAGAAACACCTGGAGGCAGAATCAATTTCTCACCCTTAAATGATGCCTGCGCTTTCTGTAGGTTGAGAGCACAGAGATAGGTAACTTTCAAAAGTTCTCAGGAAATGACAGGTAATTGGCTTAAAAATCATTGCTTCTGCCAAATCATTCTCTCCTGGCCTCTTTCCTCTCCTGGAGAAGGTTTGGTATCTCTATCTATCCTTCCTGTCCGGGCTCCAGTTTTGCAAGCCCAACTATTGGTTTGTGATGGAGTCCTGGCTTAGGAGAGAGGGGGTCGCCAGAGATCTAGGGCCAGTGGGGAGCAGGTCTGGAGGGAGCTCTCCGTGTGAGGACCCCAGCAACCTCCTGGAAGAGACTGAAAAAGCAGAGAAAACTGCATCTGCTTTAGAATTTTGCTGGAGGCCTGGGGCGGTTGGGCGGCTCAGTCGGTTGAGCATAAGCTCTTGATTTTGGCTCAGGTCATGAGCTCACAGTTCGTGAGTTTGAGCCCTGCATTGGGTTTAGCACTGAACGTGTGGAGCCTGCTTGGGATTCTCTCCCTCTCTTTCTGTCCCTCCTCCCCCTCTCTGTCTCTCTCTCTAAATAACTTAAAAAAAAAGAATTTTGCTGAAGGCTTGCTGTGCATACACAATGTGTGTGTGTGTGTGTGTGTGTGTGTGTGTGTGTTATTGATCCAATGAATGTTTTCTGTTTGCTTGTTTGTTTTTTCCTGCGTTGAGAACTAAAGCATATTTAGGGGATGCTGTGCCAAACTGCTAAGATTGGAACTTTGTAGGCCCATCGTAGTGGTTTATGTGTGCGAGTTTTTGCTTATTGAACATGAAGCACAGTACCTGACTCTGACCTGGACTCCTATGGGCTGCCCATCAGGATCTCCAGGGCTCAGTTCAGTTGTCTAAAGACACGTGGGAGCAGATAAAAAGGGATAGTCTAGTGGTTATCCCTTATTTTGAGGTAAAAACTCACTAGGAAGTAACTTGAGGTTTTCGCAAAATCCTTTCTCTTACCTGAAGGGGCTATTATTCTAAAGAAGATTTTGTCCCTACCCACTTTTGAGAACATTTGGCACTCAGGAGCACTGCTGTTGGGGGTGTAATCCCCTCTTGGGGGCTCTCTGCTGTCTGGCCAGCCCCTCTGACACCACTAGATGTCCTTCTGGGCTGCTGAGTCCTGTCTGCTTGGCGGTCAGGGCCCATTGTCCACTACTCATGAACTCTGCAGGAATGGACTTTAGCTTTAGGACATTGGAGATGGCCATCTTCAGTGTGGAATGTTACTGAATCTTTTTTATTTAAAAATTTTTAATATTGATTTTCGAGAGAGAGAGAGCATGAGCGGGGGAGGACAGAGAGAGACACACACAGAATCCGAAGCAGGCTCCAGGCTCTGAGCTGTCTGCACAGAGCCTGATGTGGGGCTTGAGCCCACGAACTGTGGAATCATGACCCGAGCCGAAGTGGGACGCTTAACTGACTGAACGACCCAGGTGCCCCTGAATCTTCTTTAAAAGTTTCCTCTTATACCACTGATAGGCATCTGTTATTTGTGGTTATATTGCTTTATTGATCTCCATGTCCCACGAGCAAACCGAATGACTTAAGCATGAGTAATATCACAAAGGAGCACAAGCACCTCTCAGAAGAGTCTGGTCTCCAATACGCTTCTGTTTCTCTAGGTTGTTCCTCTTGATTTATGCTTGAAGCTGTTTTTGGAAAAAGGAAACATCCTTCAAGTTAAAATTATCTTAGAAGTTAAGAAAACAAATTTAATAGAAAGTGACACCCAACGGCCCACCCAAATGGATGGTAGCCCATTATAAGTGAAGGAAATTCTCCTGGGTAGAAGTCTATCTTTGGGTTCCCCCCCACCATCTCCTCTTTTTGCTTTGAGCCATTTCATTCATGGCACTCAGGCCAGTGAAGTTACCTCCTGTAAGGAAGATGGCCTGCTGAAATGAGTTCATCCTGAATGTGATGGTGATTTAATATGCTGATCTTAACATGGGTGTGTTTTCAAAGAGAATACCTTTCAAATGAAGGGCTCTGAGAAGACCCACATGCTGCTGATGTGAGTGTAGACGGGGGTAGCCCTTCTGGAGAGTAGTCTGTCATACTCAGTCTAATGAACTGTATACACCTACCTTATGCCCGGCAATTCCACTCCTGGTATTGACCCCACAGACATTCTCACATGGGCAGTATGCGGCCATTCCCAAGGATACTCCCTGAAGTAGTGTTTATGGTGGCTGGGAGTGGGAATCAATCTGGGGGGGGCGGTGGATGGGTAAAATGTGGTGATGCCCTCTGCGGGTTACCATGTAACACTTAAAGCCAGTGGATCAGAGTATACACAGCAACATAAATGACCTTAAAAATTGGGTGATGAATGAAAACTGTAAGAAACAGAACAAGAGCTCTAATGCAATATCATTTACATAAATTGAAAATGCATGCCCTCAAAATACACATTTTTTTGAGACAGAGAGAGAGAGAAAGGGAGAGAATCCCACAAGGAGTGAGTGGGAGAGGGAGAGAAGTGGGGCTCACCCAGGGCTCACCCAGCACAAGTGGGCCTTGTGCTCACCAGAAGTGGCACTCAGGCTCACCCAGTGTGGGACTCGAACTCATGAACGATGAGATCATGACCTGAGCCAAAGTCAGATGCTTAACGACTGAGCCACCCAGGCGCCCAGCAGTACACATTTTATATGAACAACTGTCAACAACAACAACAAAAAAAATCAAAAAACAAAAAACTCACATAGTGTTGCTATGGGAACAGACTGGAGTGTGTCCCTCTTGACACTGCTGACATTTCAGACTGGAGGATTCTTTGCTGTGCAGGGCTGCCTGGTAACTCGTAGGATGTTTCGCCGCATCCCTGGCCTCCCCGCTGGATGCCAGTAGCGAGACCCGACAACGTTCCTGGACGTTGCCAAATGCCTCCTGGTGGGGAAAACCACCCAGGCTGAGAACCACTGGCACAGCGAGCAAAGATAAATGAATGAAAGAATATATGCAGGACATGGGCTTTATGGGAAAAGTGAATAAACTCAAATTGAAGATGCAAAGAGGGCAATAGTTAACGCAAAAGAGGACCTTGGGCACGGTGGGGTTTCAGGCATTGGCATCAGAGTGGTTAGCACTTCCCGGTCACGCACCACAGAGGCATCTGTCCACTCCACTGTGCATGCAGGAGGGACAGACGTGTTCTTTGCTTCGTAGACCCTCAGCTTGACTTAATCCTGAGTTCTACGTGACTAGATTTGTTCTGGAAGATACAGCTACTTCTCTGAGGGGAGAGCGGCGGTGCCTCTGGTACAGTGGGTCATGGAGGACATGTCTTTCCTCGGCTCATGGAGGACAAGGACCTGGGGCCTCTTGTCTTTTGCTCTGTTCTGCCCTGTCGGTGGATGCGGGCCACTCTCACCCCGTGGAGCAGAAGTGCCACAAGACCTACACTCTTGACCTTCCTTTCGCTGTAGGATGCTGAGCGGGCTGAGGTCCGGCTAGGAGAGAGGCAGCTGAGGGGTGGTGGCCAGCCATGAGTAAGTGTGGGCAGAAAATGGTTTTGGAAGCTGCCTGCCCATGGCTCTGGATTTGACCTCACAGCGGATCGTAGAGAACATCGATATTTTACCTTGGGCAATTTTTCAAGGAAAGGAATGTCTCTAATTGTAGATGGGGCAGGTTGGGGGGAAAAGAGGCCTGTCACACTCCTGTTCAGCCTTCCTTTGCCATAAAACCCACTGGCAGAGTATTTTAGATCTTGTGAAATTTAGCTCTTGACAAACATATAATGTCATACAATTTAATCCATATGGGATCCAGGCCCTACAGTATTACAAGTGACACCCTATCCCTCTCCTCACTCGCTTCTCTTTTTCCCTTCTTCCTTCTCCTTCCTCGCTTCCTGTTTCTCCTCTTATCTCTCTCCTTTCTCCTCTTTCTGCAAAATGTTAAGAGCAAATTACAATATCTAAACCGAAACAGAAAAAGTATAAATGACTGATTAATTAACCATAGAACCAAGAGGTCTTGATCAAAGTTCAGCTGTCAAATGACTCATACTGAGTGTTAGGGGTTGAATTGTATCCTCCAAAAAGTCATATGTTGAAGCCCTAAATACTGGTACCCCACATGTGACCTTATTGGGAAATAGAGTCATTGCAGATGGAATTAGTTAAGATCAGTTCATACAAGAATAAGGTAGGGAGGCCCCTAATGCAATATGACTGGTGTCCTTATAAGAAAAGGGGGTTATTGGGGCGCCTGGGTGGCGCAGTCGGTTAAGCGTCCGACTTCAGCCAGGTCACGATCTCGCGGTCCGTGAGTTCGAGCCCCGCGTCGGGCTCTGGGCTGATGGCTCAGAGCCTGGAGCCTGTTTCTGATTCTGTGTCTCCCTCTCTCTCTGCCCCTCCCCCGTTCATGCTCTGTCTCTCTCTGTCCCAAAAATAAATAAACGTTGAAAAAAAAAAAAATAAAAAAAAAAAAAACAAAAAAAACAGCAGGCAATTAAAAAAAAAAAAAAAAAAAAAAAAAAAGAAAAGGGGGTTTTTGGACCCATACACACAGAGATAACATCCTGGGAACATGTGAAAGTAGATATTACAGCCATGTGTGTCTACAAACCAAGAAATGAAAAGATTGCCCCAAACCACCAGAAGCTAAGAGAGCAGCCTGGAACAGGTCCTTTCTTAGCACCATCCAAGGGAACATGGCCCTGCCTATACCTTTGGACTGCTGGCCTCCGGAAGATAATAAGTGTTGTTTTAAGCTACTAAGTTTGCCCTAATTAGTTATGCCGCAATAGAATACTAATTCACACCCCAAATCTCCACTCCCAGGGGACCGGTCATATTCCAACAGCCGGGTGAGGAGGGAGCAAGGCTAAGCAGGATGGGGTGGCCTGAGCCATTATCATTGGGAGCGTGAGCATGTGAAAATGGGGCTACTTCCTTTGCTGATGTTGTCTCTTGTTTCATGATTTGCTTTCACGCTACTTTTAACACCTGTTCATTGCGGTCATAACCATCGTGTTAACGTATTGCCTTAGAAAATTATTGGAAAGATACTAGTTTTGTAAGATATGCTCAAGAACGGCAACAATTTCCCAACTTTCTCTCCACCGTCAGCAGTTCATATGCTGTTTCCATCCCCAACATCCGCACACAGGCTGAGGACAGCTGTGTCCTTCTCTTGGGAGATGTCCTGGCCCACAGCAATGCCTCCCACGCTGCTAGGTGGCCTCAAGCACCCAGAACCTTCAGCCTTTGTCCAATTTGGATCCCCCTTCAGTTTTACTTCAGCTTACATCTTACATATTTAAAAAGGATAGAGCCTCTTAATTTTCTATTTCTAATCTTCAGGAGCCCTATCCAGTTGTTTTGGGGAACGTGTTAGGAACTTAGTTTTACCATTTCATAATATCTCAGTCTCTTGTTTAAACAGTCTGCTTTAGGAAATAGTTGAGTCTCTTAGATTTCCTCCCCTTTCGTTCCTCCTCGCCAAGTTTGTGTGTTTTATTTAGGGGAGGGGAGGGGAGGGGAGAGTGGAGTGAAGGAAGGCATATAAGCAGGTGTTGTGTTCGATTAGGTTCTCTGGGAGGTAGACCCAGAGACCCAAGATCCACATGCAGGTTTACTGGGAGGTGCTTTGGGGAGCAACCCCCATGAGGAGTGAGGAAAGCGGGACTGAAAAGAGGGAAAAGTTGGCTGGCAGTTTGGGGGGGTAAGTTCAGTTCAGGAGGATTACGCTAGGAAACCCCTTTGGTCACAAATCCAATGCATGTTCTCCAATCCAGCTCTACCAATGAAATGGATTTTTAAAAAAGACTTCGGGGCGCCTGGGTGGCGCAGTCGGTTAAGTGTCCGACTTCAGCCAGGTCACGATCTCACGGTCCATGAGTTCGAGCCCCGCGTCGGGCTCTGGGCTGATGGCTCAGAGCCTGGAGCCTGTTTCCGATTCTGTGTCTCCCTCTGTCTCTGCCCCTCCCCCGTTCATGCTCTGTCTCTCTCTGTCCCAAAAATAAATAAACGTTAAATTAAAAAAATAATAATAAAAAAAAAAATAAAAAAGACTTTAATTTCTATGTCTCTTTCTCAATTTGTTCCGAATTCGGGAGAAGACAGGAGGATTTTTTACTGGTCTGAAAATTGAGCCAGAATGGTACAGGTGAAGGTAGTGATGACAATATCAGTGATGGTAATGGTGAGGACCATTGAAAGCTCAGATGAGGTGATTCCAAAATAGTTCTGGTAGGAGATGTATTTGTAGCCACTGCTTCATCCCAACACCAGCTGCTTTCTTTGTGGTTTTAATTTTGCAGCTCTATTAGTATCCTTTAAAAATTCACTCTCGTGGGCTCTCCGTGTACCCACAGCCGAGAGTGAACTCTTATTCCCGCTCTGTCTGCTTGTCGGTGGTTGGGAAGTCCCACATCATCGGCGTCAGCTCCCCAGAGTTCTAGACACATGTCCTGGATGGAGTTCCCCAAGGGTGAAGTGAAGACACAGAAAAGGGAGCAGAAATGGGAACAGCTTCTGAATGGCCATCAACTATAACATCAAGCTGCGAACACATTTTGTAGAGATGTTGGAAGGGCGTTTGAACTACCTTCACTTCTACAGACGTCTGCTTCTTAGCAGTCAGGATTTCCTGTGGAAAGAACGCGGGAGTAGGAGTCCCCAGCTGTGAGTACTAATCTAAGTTCTGCTCGAAACTGAAGGAAACTGCAGGGATAAGAGCTTAGCCCTGGAGTCAGGCTGCTTCGCGGTGACCTGTGGCAAGTTACTTCATCTCTATGCACCAGTTCCTTCATCTGTGATGTAGGAGATAATTACAGTTCTTGCCTCATAAGTAGTTGGGAGAACAAAAGACAAACCATGTAAAGTGTTCAGCACAATGTCCAGCACATAGTAAATATTCGTCCACCTCAACTGTGATTAGATGAGTGTGAAGAAGGTGATTTAAACTCTTGGCGCCTAATTATTCAATGGGGATAATAATATGCGTGCTCCAGGTTGTAGGGGAGAATGAGATGAATAAATGCGATATAAAGGATTATAACTTATATTGAAATTAACGTATGCTCTCCAATCTTTTCTAACATAGGATGTGGATAAAACATGGACTTTGGGGGGCGACTGGGTGGCTCAGTTGGTTAAGCGTCCAACTTCAGCTCAGGTCATGATCTCCCGGTTCGTGGTTTCGAGCCCTGCGTCGGGCTCTGTGCGGACAGCTCGGAGCCTGGAGCCTGCTTGGGATTCTGTGTCTCCCTCTCTCTCTGCCCCTCCCCCACTCACGCTCTGTCTCTCTCTGTCTCAAAAATAAATAAAAACATTAAAAATTTAAAAAAAAACATGGACTTTGGTTGTAATGACTGTGACTCATTTTAAGAGACATTAGCACGGATAGTTCAGTAATGTGTGTCAGCTTGTTCACGCTTCAGTCTGGGGGCAGTAAATCGTCCTCATCAAGGGTGCGTAGCCTTGGATGGTGAGTGACCAGCGTTTCTGAAGGGCAGGGCAGCCACCACTCACACCAGTACTCTTCAGCCACCATCTCAGTCAGCACCCGCCCTGCTCATTAGCATAATGAATGCAGAAGTGGCGTTTTAATGGCGAAAATAGTAGACCATTGATTATCATGAGAAGTGTGACAAATGGACCCTGGTGTGAGAGATTAAAGGTATTTAGGATAATTGGGTTGGAGAGCCCCTCCCACCCTCCTTTGGGTGCATAGGGTGTAAGAGTCCAGTGGCACCTTCAGCGTGCACTGTTGGAGAATATGCAGGAGGTCTGATCCCTAGACGACCTGTGTTCCATCCTTGGTTGAGGAAGTTGCTTTTTGTCTGATGCTGCCCGAGGGCTAACAAAAGCCTGCCTCTGGAATGTTGTTGGGTCTGTCTAGAATATGGATAGAGGTCCCTGTATGACAGAGAACTCAGACTTCGTTGAGGTTATACAACAGGTAATATACGTAGCGTAGTGACTAATTTGCTCAATAGAATTGGTTAAATTCTCCTATGTGGCAGTATTTGGTCTTAGACTCACTTTCTTTAAAATCTGACAGGGAGTTTTGGGGATGTAGATAACTTTTGCCCATCTCAGAGGCTTTGGGTGGCTATGATTAGCAACCACAAAGAACCCAAATTTTGTATAGGACCAAATTGGCTTAGTCAATTCATGACAATTTTTATGAATAGTTCTTGCAGGGCAGAACAAGTGAGTTTAGGGGCTCAGTCAAGTGTCCAACTCGTGGTTTCGGCTCAGGTCAGGATTTTGTGAGTTCAAGCCCCGTGTTGGGCTCTGGGCCAGCAGGGCGGAGCCTGCTTGGGATTCTCTGTCTCCCTCTCTCTCTGCCCTCCCCCACTTGCACCATCTCTGTCTTCTCAAAAAAAAAAAAAAAAAAAAAAAACTTAAAAAAAAAAGAACAAGCGAATGTATTCTTCTAGTTACACTTCTATTGTCGGGGCTAATTGTTAAGTAACGTCTTATGACATGGTATTTACAGGTATGCACTTGTACAGATGCCACAACATGGCTCTCCTTTCCTTGGGGAATCCACGTTTAAATAGGCATTTTCAGGTGGGCTTTGAAACTGATAGTCCTGGGCTCAAATATCCTAGCTCCACTAGTGTTGTCCAGGGCAAGTTACCTAACCTCTCTGAGCCTCAGACTTCTATTTTTATGAAATGATAGCTATCTGCAATAGCTCACATCCATACCTATTGCGCCGCCTGATGTTCGCAATAACTTTGCCAACGAGGCAGGACAGTAGCACATTGTCATATTCTTATGCCCAGTAGATAGGAAAATTGAAGATCAGAGAATTTAAGTGACTTGCCTATGTTAGCAAGGGGTGGACCTGGCGCCTAAGTTCAGATCTGACTCAAGACCCTGGTTTCCCTCCCATGCGAGAGCTAAAGTAAAAATGGAAACATGATGCAGACATCTAAATGTTAATCACGTGAAGAGCATACTGTGCATTTGAGGTTGGTTATGTGGGGAGAGGGATGTTATCTCTTCCTCCAAATCCAGATTACTTGGCCACGCTTGAGTGGTGCTCAGCTGAGTGTGTTAAGAAAACGTAGTACTTAGAAACCTACATGAGGCGAGAGAGGCCTTTTTTTGAGCAGCCCAGTTTGGGGTGATCCCCATTTCTTCTGAATTCTGGGCAGTTTTTGATTGTTTGTGCCATTTATTTGGCATCTAGAAGAGATGACTCCATAGACATAGTGATTTCACGGTACATGTTTTATCGCTGCAACCAGAGAAAGCGTGCCACGCGAATCCCCGGTCCCTGTGGTACATACAACACTGAATGACTAGGTCCAAGGGGGTCAGTTCTGACGTCTGGGTCCGAATGCTGGTGCTACCACTTACTCTGGTTCTACCCATGTAGCCTCATGTAGCATGACGGTCCCTGCCCCAGCCTACTGCACAGGGTTGCCAGGTACTGCAAGGAAGGAGGGCTATGGAGGTGACGGCATAGTGAGTGCTTCCAGGGTTGGCTGCCACCATTATTTTTACTTCCAGAAATAATTATTCTCCATGAACAGTTGTGGACTGACCGGTGTTTCCTCCTGCTTGATAGGTCTACAGGAATTTGTTCCTGCTTTTTCTTTTCCTTTCACAAGTACTTTCCCTTCTTAAAAATTATCGCCCCATTAAAGGGTCCAGGGAACAGATAAAAGTAAGAGAAGGGATTTGTAAGGACTGTGGCTAATACTTTTGGGTATTTTGGCGGCCCCTGGGTGGCTCATTCGGGGTTTTGGCTCAGGTCATGATCTCACAGTTTCGTGGGTTCAAGCCCCGCATTGGGCTCGGCGCTGACAGTGTGGAGCTTGCTTGGGATTCTCTCTCTCTCCCTCTCTCTCTGCCCCTCCCTTGCTTGCACTGTCTCTGTCTCTTTCAAAAATAAGTAAACTTAAAAAAATAATTTTGGGTATTTTGACTTAAGGATACCCTTTCCCATCAAATGACTCCAACCAAAGTCTCGATAGATGGCCTCGTGTCAACAAGCTTCCCAAAAGACAAAGTATTTCCCTCCAATGAGTCCAATCCAAAGGGTCAATCAAAGGGTCCACCGACATTACACATTTCTTTTGTTTCTGCTGTCCTGATGAGGCTAAAGTGAGACCAGACGCCTCTGAGACTTGAAACTTTCCAGCTTTAGCCACTGTTTAACTTTCTGAGTAACAGCGATGGATTATTCAAGGCAGAAGATAGCAGAGGTAGAAGAGGTTTTGGTGATCATCTAGTTTAGACCTGGCCTAGCATGTTTATTGTTCTCTAAGATGGTCTTCTTTGTCCAGAAGCCTGAATAAATAAGGGCATGCCATTTGGGGAAGAAAGATGCCGATAGCAGATAAGAAGGATTCCATCTTAGAACCAAAGGCCATGCTATTTCAAGATCTCCATGATTGGCCCCAAGGTCGTGCTTGGCCCAGTGCTCTTCCCTGCATGTGCCTGAGGTGGCCCAGAATTCCTCCAGAGTATTCTAGCAGGAAGAGCTCCGTGCACAGCTCCTGCCTTCCCAGGGCTTCCCACCAGCCCTGCACACGGAATAGTGGGCAGATACCAGTAGCTGAGGCTGGTAGTTCATTTACCAACAAAACAAGCGTCTAAATCATTGTGTTTGGGCAGATTTTTTCAATCCTGTAAAGTCAGCCTACAGGTGATAACCTGCACTACAAGTTTGGAAGTTGTAAATAGTTTTCTTATAAAATGAGTCCCAGCTATACAGTAAAGGTATTTGAAAGAGTGGGCACAGATTAGGGTTGGAGTTGTGAAAAAGTAAAAAAAAGGAGCACCAGTAGGCTTTACAGTAGTGTTTTACAAATTTGGCTGGACCTTCGTTTAGAATCTCTAGGAGAACTTTAAAACGTATAGATTATAGAAGATTGCAAAAAAAAAAAAAATGCATGTTTTTCACTCCTCCTTTGGCAATGTGATTGTGCACCTCTTCCCATCAAGACCTAGAGTCTCTTTTCACTCTTCTCCCTGTGAATCTGGGCGGGACCGAGACCAGCCAGTCCCCCTGGGGAGCTGACAGGCGGATACATGAGCCAGCCAAGACGAGAAGAGACACCCAGTCGAGACCAGTCCAAATTGGCAGCCAACATGGTGGCTTCTTTGAGTGTGTATGTGTGTTTGAACATGTTTGTTTTTTTTTTTTTTAATTTTTTAAAATGTTTATTCTTGAGAGAGAAAAACAGAGCATGAGTGCGGGAGGGGCAGAGAGAGAGAGAGAGACAGAATCTGAAGCAGGCTTCAGGCTCCAAGCTGTCAGCACAAAACCCGATGCAGGTCTCAGACCCACAAATGGCCAGATCATGACCTGAGCCAAAGTCAGACGCTTAACCAGCTGAGCTACCCAGGTGTCCCATGAACGTGGTTGTTTTTTTTTTTTTTTTTAAGTCATTGTGTTTCAGAGTGGTTTGTTATATGACAAAAGCTAACTGATACATAAGTATTTGGGGTCCACCCCGTCAAATCTGATTGGTCTGGGATGAACCTCAGTATCAGTATGTTTTAAAAGTTCTCTAGGTCATTCTAATGTATCCAGAATTGAAAACCACTAGCCTAGATAAAGGCACTAACTGCTTCATGGGCTGGGTTATAAGTGGGTTTTTCATTTAGACCAAAGGTCCAGTGGAACTCCTTTCCCGCTTGGGGATATTTAAGTTTAAAATGGATTAAAGAACTCTATAACTCATTAAATTTAAAAAATAATACGCCAAGATATGACCTATGCCAAAAATATAAATATCTTCAAAAGCTCTTGACAGAGATGTAAAGGGCTTCAGATATAACCTATCCTAACCTTAACCTTGTTGGAGAAATTGAAGCCCAGAGAGTGTAAGTGACTTCCTGAAAACTATATAATTTATGTCAGAGCCTAAATTCCATATGAGGTCTCTGGCTCCAAATTTGTTTGTTTTCATTCTTCCATATGGTGACAATAAAGGGATCCCCTTTTTAATTCACCACATGCAACCTCAAATGGAATCTGTATAAGGACAAGGTTAGGAGAGGTCATCTCTAATGTTTTACTGGGTTAAGAATAAGACCGTCTTTACAGGGCATCCCCAAACCTTTATGGTTGATAACACGGTTGACAGATTTGTTAATTCTGAAATGTGTCTTGCGTCCTGTCAGAGGTAAAGAAGTTGCAATCTTTAAAGCAGAGCAACTTTACTGTTCTTTATGAAACCATGATGGGATGCGATAGGGGAAGGATACTTAATCCTTTCCATGGAAAGAGAAAGAAGCCAACTGAGCCATGGTCAATGAATGAAAGCAGTTTATTTGACATTAATTGCAGAATTTACAGCACTACCATTTAATGATAGGAATAAAAATAGAAAGAATCCAGTGTAAGCAATGTTGTGGACAAAACATCAGAGTGGGAAATGAGCAAAATTGAAAATGCAGTTAACATTCAAAGAAATCTTTCAAAGGATTGGGAGCTTATCAAGGGGTGAGCAGCCCCTCGATAATGGTGTGTGATCCTCACCCCCACCAGGATTTCAGGGCAGCCACTGAACATATACCCTGTTGACCATCCCTGGAAAATCTTTCAGCACAGTCCAACTTAACATGTCTGAGATGGGGCAAAATCGGGGATAGAATATGCTTTGGAAATATAGCTCAGGGTGTAAAGAAAATAAGAATGTGGATTAACTAGTGTGTGGGTTTTCTTTTTCAAAATAAAAAGGAGTGCAAGTTTTAGGGGTATGTTTTACCGATTTTAAATCTGAGAAGCGATGTCAAAAGGATTGACCAATAAAGTGTAAAGCTTTCCTCTGTGATTTTCTTGGAGATAATATCTGAAAAATCAGGAAAACAGAACAAGAGGTGTACACATGACTCTTTGATTTCTTGTCATCTTGGATCTGGATAGAGGTCTATGAAAGGTAGCTGGGTTTCTACAACAAGGCTGGATTTCTAGAAGAGCTGACCTGTGAGTCGTGTGGCAGAACACGGCTCCAAATGAGGGAGGGGAGTGTTAACCCTCTGCAGCCATTTTCCCATGGCTTAACAAGTCTCTTTACATTTTAAAACTTTAAATAGAGCTGGGGCAAATTCTTCTCTCTTTTCCTCTTCCTCCCTCCCCTCATCTTAGTCACCTTTAAAACCACAAAGCAACCAACAGATTGCAAGAAAGGATTCAAGCTCCACAGGCCAGCATGTGATACTAAAACGTGTTTTTAGTACCCAAAATAAACACATTTGAGATCAGGGCCTAAAGTGAGAAAACAGCCGGGACTCACTCAATCCTGAGAACAAAAGCCCATGAAAGAAAAGACATTGGAACTTGTTCTCACTCACTTTGGGGGAAGGATAGCTTCTCTAGAAAGAATTCATTGACCAAGAAAGAATCTATTGTACCTGTACTAATAAAATGCTAATTTGGGTAGAGATATGCGAATAGGAAAGATGAAAAAAATTGGCCAGGCTCTTTCTCGGCAGTCCAGGAAAACACTTTCTTGGAGAAAAGCAAAGGATGAAGTCTCAAGAGAACTAATTGAAACGTTGGTCAGTCCCTATTATTGTTGCCCATAAAATTATTTGGCATCCTAGACTGGGAGAGAAAAGCCTGAACTGCTCCAGGATGAGGGGGGAAAATAAGATCTGGATGTTGGCGATGTAGATTAGAAGAAAACCCAGCACCAAGAATATGCCTGCATTATCTCAGTCCTTGCCTGCCAAACTTAGATGTTCCTTACCATTTCGTTAATGTGAAAGTTGTCTTCTTTTTTCAGGAATTCCAATTTGGCAGACGTCTTACAACCTTGTGTGGTGAAAAGTTTGCCGGCACCATTTAGACACAAAGTGGCATAGTAAAGAAAGGAAATAATATTCTGTCTTCAAGGAAGTATCTGTTCCGGGTATGACTCCCTATCCAATAGCTAGCCTTTGAATACTTCACCTCTCTTCCTAGGTAGCAGGCTCCCTGTCATAATCTGAAAAAAACTTTCCTAGAGAGCAAACTGACTCTGAAACTAAATGCCAAACTGAGTCAAAGCGAGGAAGATGGAGGAAACTCCAAGCTGTACAGCTTCTTAAATAGGACTTTCAAGCAGAGATAAAGTACGCGTTGGCGGGCCATGTCCTGGTTGGTTTGACTGCTGTGGTTCCGCCGGTCCCTTACGAAAGATCAATAGCACAGGGCATGTGCATGGCCCCCTCAGAGAGCAGCAAGGCACAAAGAGGCAGTGAGGGGTTCTTTTCTCTCTGGTATTTTTCCAGATCAAAGAACTGGGACTAGCTGAAGTACGAATTAGAAACAAAATGACAGAAAAACCCATTCATACCTTTCTTTGTTTTCCACATAACTGTCGGCAAAAGTGGACAAAAGTGGATGGCATAACTAAACCAGGGTGCGGAGGAAGAGTGGTAAGGGGGATTCTGGTTGGAAAGAGCCCGACTGGACTGTGGGACCTGTATGCTTTGCGGTAGTTAAGGTGGGGAAGCCAACCAGATGGGCCACCCACATCCTTGGCTGGCAGAGCCCCACCTGGGGAAAGATGGGTGCTTGGTGGGCCATTGAAGATTGGGGATTGCTATTCTTTCTTCCTTGCCTTTCCTGTAAGAAGTGGGGTCTGCTTTCATGCTGGCATGTGCTCAAGGACAAGGGATCTCAGAGAAGTGCTGGCATTGAGAGAGAGAGAGAGAGAGAGAAAGAGAGAGTATAAAGTTAGCAAGCTTGGCCCAGCTCTCTTTAAAGTGACACTCAAGGAGATCTCTTCCTAGAGCCCAAATCTACCTTCTTGCCCAGGACCTTAATTTTCCAGGCCACGGCCACGTTCCCCCATGAGAGCAGGAGCAGAATCCAGGCCAAGCTGAGGAAATTCCATAGTTCTGAGTCTCCAAGGAAAGGACGTCCACGGGCACAAAGCATTGAGTAAAAACCTTTTAATAACAAAATAACATTCACGATGTAGCTACTTCAGTTGTCTGGAAAACTCAGCTTACACTTGATTCAACATATCACTTTCCACAAAGTTTTTTTTTTTTTTTTAAAAAAAAAGGACATAACATGGCATAACAAAATATACCTCGAGTTTCGTAAGACAAGTCTTCTTGGCAAATCCTAGTGAGCAAGACCCATGCATTGCTTGTAATACCAAGGGCTGGGCACGCTCATGTCTCAGACACTCCTCTGTTTACTTTGGATCGAAAATGCATTTGAACTTTGTAGATGTTACAAAATCTGCACCAAGATACTGTGGGTTTGCGCATGTGAGGAGAACTTCACTGAAACAAACAATTGATTCGATTTATTGCAGAAGAACATATAAAGCTTTCTGGAAGGTTGAACACTATTACAATCATTAACTGTCTTACAAAAGCCAACTGAAAATTCTTCTATCCATTCCCATCTTTGGCAAATTAATAAGGGGAAAAATTAAAAAGACTATATATTACAAAGCTTTTATTATCACAAGCTACTTTATAAGGCCAAATAAAAAATATGCTTGTTTCTATTGGTGATGAAAGCACGTTCCCCCAAATTCTCGTTGACCAATAATAGGAATGTTCCACTGTTGGTGATTTCCGATATTTTGCATAGCAGATGGCTGTTTTCCCACCACTGTTTCCCTAACTGCACTCTCCTACGCAGAATAAAGTGTGCTGGGCAGTTGGTTTGGCTTTATGTCAAGCATACTGATTTGGGAAATAGGTATGAAACTTGAGAATGAGTTTCAGACCCCAAATGTAAGGAAGAACAAGTCTGCCCGACCCACTGCAACTGTAAAATACTTTTTGAGATACAGCGGCCTCAGATAATTGGGGAGTTTAAACCAAGATGGTTTCCCAAAACTGTGTTTCAAAACTTCCTATACTCCCTTTAGAACAAACATAAAATTGTTGGGCAGGAAACAGAGTCACCTCTGACTCTTGGCAGCAAGAAGCATGATTTGGCTGCACAGGTGGTGTTTTGAGAAATGGCCATTTTGGCCTAAATCACTGGAACAGTTGGTGGGGTTGTCCGGGAGAATGGACAACAAAGCCAGAGAGTAATTGCCGATATTGACTCCATTTGAGTGCTACTGAGAACTGACCTGACCACAAAACACCAGAAGAAACCAAGCAGAAAGTGGCCATTCCCAGGCAGAGATCTAGGAGAGGCGAGGGCTGGATGAATTCACATCTCCAAATACACAGGCCAGTTAGGTCCGAGGTCATGAACATAAAGCCAAAGGGACTCCTTTCCGAGGACATTAAAAATGCAGAGTTGTTTTTCAGTGCTTGTTTTCCAGACCCCTCTCAAATACAGTGATACTGCTGGGTCACGAGGATCCCAATTTGTGGAATGCAAGTTGGTAACTCAAACTTGGAATGACCTTTCTCGCGAAATTGGAACTTGATTCCATCTGACTCATTTTGAAATCCCAACAGATGTAAGCGTATTTTTGAGGTGAGACATCTCCCAATAAAAGCAATATTACCAATGTCTGAGGCTGAACTGTGTACATTTTCACAGTTTAATGTATACACAACTGTTCCACAATTGCTAACAAACGATGGGCGCCCATGCATAAAAAAAGTCCATTGAACCAAAGGGGAAGATCTAGTTCAAAATGAAAAATGTTGCTATTAAGACCACAATGCATCACACTGCTAAAGTTTTAGCCTCATGCATAAAATTATAGCACTGATTGGCAGTTGCTAATTATAATACTACACTGTTAACACAGAACAATTAATTGTTCAGACCAAGTAGCACAAATGTAGAAAATAATTTTTTTTTTTCAACAGAGCAAATGAACACAGATTGTTTCTTCAGCAAAATATGAAACTGTAAACTTTGGGCTCATTCTGCAACTTTCCCCAATCCAGAATAAATAAAATCCAAAGGGGGAACAAAAAAAGAACATACATTTTTTTTTTAAGCGCACCTTTTTGTCTATTACAAAAGCACAACCTAAAACGTATAAAGCTTTTTTTTCCTTTTTTTCTTTTTTTAAATCACAGTTACCAAAAGAAACAGTGAATAATTTATTACATACGCTATAATAACATTACTCTAAACACTATTATCTATGAGGTATATCTGAGAAAATTCGGTAAGGAATTGCGCGGTCTGCATTGCCAACATGCCCAGGTTCATAGTAAAGCTTTGGAACCATGAAGGACTAGAAAAGGGACAAGAACGGGGGAGGCAGAAGGAGGAGACAGAGAGAAAGAACCTTTGGTATTAGTACAAATCGTGTTCTTTGCAGGGTTGCGTTGCAAAGCACCACAGTACAATAAGCCCACCAATTTACCGTATGGAGGCCCAGTTGAAGCTGAGGTATTCACAGGAAGGATTAAAAAAAGCACAGAGAGGTCCAGACTGGCTAAATCGTTGCTTTGGTTCAAGCAAGGCACTCGTCCCGTGGTTATGTCACACTTTGCAAGTGAAGCATGAGGCTGGGGTTGGGGGCGGGGGCGGGGGTGTTGCTGAGGAGGGGTCTGCCAATGGAGGGATGTTTTCTGTGTTCAGGCTGCAGTCGCTCTCTCTAGGTTCCCTCTTGTGGGGGTTTGGTGGTAGGAAGGCTGGGGAAGAAGGTGTTTGCTTCTAGGGGAGCACCCTTGCTCAACCGTCGGATCTTCTTTCTTATGTCTCCCCGGTATTCTGAGGATTCTATTTTTAGTAGGAACTGGGGAAGAAAACCAAATGGAAGGAAGGCCTTAGGAGTTTGCCTTGTATGGGGGAAGATGGAGCTTGGAGCTTGTCTGGACGGGAGAGGACTTTCGAATAGATCTGTATTGGAAACTGCAGAAAGGGGTAAGCGGCTCCTAGCCTGCCACTCTGCCTTCTACTAGCTACAGTCTTTTGATGCATGGGACACATGAGCCGATTGGTCTTTTCCCTTCTTAGCTTCTTTGCCTAGTGGTCTTTTTAAAAGCTCAAAGATAACTCTATTATGTGAAGTGGGAAATACTAGTACTCAATAAAGAGCCATAAAGACTAGAGGGGGATCTTTGCCTATGTCTAAAACCCATTTGGTCAAAAGCTGCGAATGATTCATTGGCTAACATACAAATCACTCTGATAAATGGATCTTAATGGTGATTTAATCATTGAATGGACCCAAAAGAAAATTTAAAAAGACCAATTCATTTTATGAGTAAGAAGGGAAGAGAGAAGCAACTTCAAGTCAATTGTTTCTTAAAGTGGCCTGTCTATTCCTGTGAACTTTTAGGGTCATCTTTCATTTACAATGAATAATCCTTAAGGATCCAAGGATGTGAGGCTTAAACTTCTCAGAAATACAGAGCTGGCCTAGAAACAAAGCATACACACCTACAAATCAAGAGGAAGAGGCCAAAAGCCGAACACCTTCCGTGTCACACGTGTACTGCTCTAATTCCCTTTCCTGATAAATATGACCTAAAAATATCCATAATAATTAAACTCAACAGACCAAGAATGAACTTTCTCTTCTCGCTGAATTCAATGCTTATATATACATTTTGTAACGCAGAGGTTCAACAGTGGTCACCCGGATCAATGCACACTGCCAGGGTGAAAACCCCTCTATGAGCTTTAATATTGCAAGACCGACCACCTTGACAAGCGACTGATCATAGGTGACGTCACGTTGAGATTTTAACTGGACAAACGCTGTAATACCTGTGGCTTCTTCCACAGCGTGAAAACATTAAGTGACAAGCCCCAGGCTCCGCTCGTGGCTACGGGATTGCCACCTTCCTCTCTGCTACCATGTGGCCCGTCTCATGCAGAGGTGGCACTGAGCCGGGGGTGCAGCTCTGGAACAGGAGGACAGGAGGCCCGTCTGGGCTTTGCCTCCAGACAGCTGTTGGACTTGGGTAAATATTTCACTCCTCCAGGCCCCTGGGGGTTGGACCATGTGATTTCTAAGGTCCCTTCCAGTTCTTCCCCTCAATGATTAGAATTTCTATGGTTCAGGAATTAGAAATCTTTACTGTGACAGCTCCAAAGCGGGGACAGAGGTTGTGGCTAGCACTGAAGGCCACTTCCATCCAGCCTTCTTCACCAATTTGAAACTGGGATGTAAGGAATCCAATTACAGCAGCATCTGAACATGTGCAGGGGACAGCGAACAAATGAGAGAAACACAGAAAATATCCCTTTCCAAATTAGCAGCCACCGTCACATAGATAATTATTTCTTTGGGGTATCTGAGCCGCTGTAAATACCATATGTCAGAGAGAATAGTTAAAATTATAAAAGAGCACAAGCAAAATGCAGACCGCACAGAGAAAGAAATCTTTGGTATCTTTGGTGTCTTCAACACGATTAAAATTACAAATGGAAAAAGTCAGTGAGGTAGCCTTCTTTGGTTCTCACTAGAAATAGAAAGTTTTTCCTTTTTTTTTTCCTTTTTTTTCTGCTTTTTTTTTTTCCCTTTTTTGTTTTGTTGTTTTACACACACACACACACACACAGAGTTCATTCTTGGAAGCAGCTAGTGTAAGGGTTTTCTCTCTTTTTGCTGTTACGATCTTTTCAATTTATTTTTTCCAGTTTCTGTGAAGCCGCCCTGAAATCCAGGCTGGTGAAGCAGGGTCTGAATGTACAGGTTCGGGTTGAATAGTCATCTGCTCGTCCACACACTTTGCTCTGTTGTTCTGACAGCCAACAAGCTGCAGTGCTCTCTATCATTTTAAATAAAAAATATAAACTATACGGCGCACCTTTTGTAGATGCTGAATAAGTTAAATAAATAAGTTACGATAGGAAGGCTCTGAGGGCCCCAATAATTAAAAGGTGAAGTTTGCCTGCTACCAGGTGGGGCTGCAAACTTAAATTAAATAATTTAATAATCACTATTTAAACTATTTCCAGAGTTAATTCAAGAAGGAAAAATACCTTGATTTTTTTTTTCTTTCTTTCCTTTTTTTTTTTTTTTTGGTAACCTGTATTTCTTCCCTGTCTGTAACAGAATTTCACTGCTTTATAAAGCAAACTACCTTTCAAGAGAATTCTAAATGAAAGCTTGCATCTCTGATGCACCGTTGGTCTATAGTTTGATAAATAAGTACAAGGAGTAAAATCAAAGTAAGACGATTAAATAATTACCCAAATCCTACACATTTGTGTGCTAGAAACTAATTTAAATAAATTAATTACATGAATGGTACATAGCTTGTTGGGTCATAACCCAAAGAGACAAGGGGGAGAAAAAAGTTTCTTTTAACTGTCTTCATTCTCTTGATGGACAAAATGTATAGCCTCTTTTGAAAGTCTAAATGAAAATAAAGCAGGAAATCATAACCTCTCAAGCTTTCTCATGTTCATAAAGACCACTGAGATGTGACAAGCACAAAGAAAAAATCCCCGCTTTCCCCCTGTAGCTGGTGCAGCCCCCACAACACCACAGCACATTGTCTCAACCCTGGAAACCAGAGCTCATTTTTCTCCTATTAGTTTGCACTTTGTTTTGCTATTTTTTTCTTTCTTTTTGTTTTTTTCTTTTTTTTTCTTTCTTGTCTTTTTCCAGGTCTTTGGATTTAGCCGTAGTTATGAGAGATCCAGAATAAAGCTATTCAACCGAAGTCATCAAGCATATGTGTCATTCTTCCTCAGATGATTAAACAATATCCAAGGTTTCTTGAAAGTTGAGTTTATCTTGGATGTGCCCAAATGGAAGTAATTCCGAGTGTACACCACGAGGATGCTGGGATACTTTTCTTTCCTGCACTTCCGTTTTTTTCAACGTTATAATAAATACAGCAAGGTACATCGTAGAAGGCTCACGTAGATGTTAAATGATCACTTAAATTCATTTATTGTAACAGATGACAGTAGCTATGTATGGAGATGTCTGTGCACACATGTCCGCACAGTGTGGATACCCACAGGTAATATGTGCTGCTACGGGGATACATAGGGATGTCGAGAGACATCCCTAAATCCGTATACATCCACGCTGACGGACTGTATAAGCTTTAGGCAAACTGATCTACCAAGGTTTATGTTCTGTGAAGTGTCTGTGAAACGGAAGGCTTCCATGGAATGAACACCCCTGTAGCAATGTGTTTTTTCCTATACACATTTTCTCTGCTACAAAGGTCTTAGCTGGTTAATTCCAGTCAACCAAATTCAAAACCCTATAAGGAATGCTGGGGTTGTAGCTTTAACTTGCCTCAGACTGTCAGAGTCATTTTGGTATCTGAGAACCATGAGCCTTTCTGGTCCCGGTGGGATTCATGCGATAGCCCATCGGCCTCAATTACAGGCTTTGTGTCTACCCATATGTAAGGCCTTATATTATTTTAATAATTATATTTGTATTTTATAACACATTCTGAGGCTTTCTAAAACAACCCCCCCTCCCTGCCCCCCCCCCCTTGGAAGGAAATAAATCACGGACGGAAAATAAGCTTTGGGACGTCCTTATTTAAAGCCAATGTCATTAATTTATGGGACTTCTTCCTTTAGGAAGGATTTTGTGGCCTTACTTGAAAGCTAGAATCTCCTGTTGTTTTACAGGTGACTTGGTCTTAGCTAAGTGTACAAAATTATTAAGCTACCAGTCTTGCACGTGAATATTAGAAAGTTCTAGGCACACCACCTCCATCTATCATTGCGTACTCACTCCCCCCCGGTTAGGCTAACAGGTCTGAATCACACAGCATCAGCAGCAACAACAACAAAAAACCATCTCTGATCTGTTAAGAATCATGACTGTTATTTTCACAGTATTCATGTTGGGGCCTTCGGGTCAACCTTAACCACATGATCATCTCTTTTTCTCTGCTTTTTAATATAGTCCATTATTCTTCAACAATATTGGGACTCAGGCTGTTCTTTTTATATTTTTAAAAATTCCTACTGTACAACCTCCTGAAAATCAGAGTTCACCACCAAGGTATATTCTTATGACACTTTGGTAATGGTAATCAGACACTGCAGTAATTCTGCCAGCATTTTCAAAAGTGGGAAAGTGTCCCCGCCTGTACCGGGTGGTAGTGATTTTTTTAAATATTTGTTCAGCTTTAATGGATTGGCATTAAAAGGTAGGTGCCCGGCATAGGTAAGATTAAGTGATTGATTATATTTGGCTTTGAAATACACTGTTGGAATTACAAAAATGAATATGAATATATGTGTGTGTGTGTGTGTGTGTGAGAGAGAGAGAGAGAGAGAGAGAGAGTCAGGTTTACCTTCCTAGTTTTGATTTCCTTTCAGCTAGAATGAAAAATTGCTTAAATTCCCTAAGCCCACAATTGCCAAGAGCCTGTGGGAAAAAAACGCAGAGGTGATGCTCTGATGTATCCGGAGACAGAGTCATGCTGGGTCCTTCATTTCTTTTTCTCTCCTCTACCTTCAAGGGGTACAACCTACCATTTTACATTTTGGAGAAGTCTTTAAATATCAGGGTTGAGCTTTTATTGTTGTTGCTGTTTTCCTTTAAGAAAGAAATGAGCTGGCTCTGTTAAACAATTCCCTGAAATGAAAGACTTTCCTCCCCAGTACCAAAATCACGTTAAAAACAAAAGAATGAGCCAATTTCCCTACAGGAATAAAGAAAAGTAGTTTTCCACTCAGTAGCCTTTAGGTTTCTGTTGCCTCAAGAATGTGAATTTTGGTTCAGAACTGTCCCTTCATACTGTCCCCTTTGTTGCTAATGGCTGAGGCATGCTTGGAATTTTTCTTGGCTTGAAGAAACAGATGCTAAAGTAGAAGTCCAAGCCCAAATGGTTATGTTCTCTGAGATCATTAACTTAAAGTAAATTTTAAAATGCTTGAGGAAACCCACTGAGTCAAATTCCATTACCTTTCAATTAGCAGGGTTGTTTTTTTTTTTTTCAGAATTTTTACAAGTTGAAATTCTGTAGGGCTTAAAATTTTGATACATAAATATATGAATACGCTCATGTATTTATATATGTTTGTAACTCGTTTCTAAAGGCAAGCGCTTCTCTCCAGTATGACATTATCCAGTAGGGGACACTTAACAAAAGTCCTTGGAGGGAAGTTCTTGCCTTTTTTACATGATGACATCTTCCTCAGGTCACCAGGAACACTGAGGGGGTGTATGTGGCTACACCAGATTTTACCAGTATGGAAATCTCAGGCCACAGAGGCAGTCTCTTTTGGTCTTGACCTCTTCAGAGGATGCCAGAACCCAAACAGTGAGGTTAGCCTGCCAAAGGATCACTAACCAAACCGAGCAGGTTTGGTCCCCAATCCAGTCTCCAGAACGTTGGCCGCAAGTCACAAGGATTTCATTTAGAAATAGCCAAGTTGAGAAATTCATTTTTCTCAACCCATACGGAGCATTCCCCTGCTGAAATACACTCTTTCCTAGGTCATTTGACAAAGGGGAAATGGGGTATGAGCAAGAGACAAAAGGATACAGGGGAAAGTCCCGGAACATCCGAGGTAGGATGAAGTACAAAAGCCTTGGAGGGTCGCGTTCCTTCACGGCTCCGTGGCGGCTGCCCCTGCAAAGGGAGACTCACATGGCGGGGGCAAGGAGGTGGCACAATGGACGGTGGGGCTCCCAGGGGCAGGACTCTGGGATTCTCCCTGCACCCTGCTTTGCATTTTCTCTCCGGGATCAAGACAAGCCCCCAGTCAGCACCACTGCCTCACTCCAGCGCCCGCTGTGGTTGCACACAGGCTTGTCAATACAAATTGGTAATTACCACCCTGAGGAAACTGATCAACCCATTGCAACAGGAGTTGGACCTCCCCTGTGAGAATTCCCTTTGGCGAATCTGCTCACTGAGGGGATCTGGAACACCCTGACGGGACAGAGTAGCTCCTGGAGAACAGATTTCTGGGCTGGCCTCATCTCCATAGCCAGTGGGAATGGCCCACTGAGCCTTCCCAGCAGTTATAGAAGACGAGCGCCCCACTGGCCCTGCCCCACTTGCGCACCGGGTCTCACGGACAGACCTCACTCGCCACCTTGATCGTGGTTGAGGCGTAGAATAGAGCTGACCCCAAATACAAGTAAAACTCATTTGCACCATGAATCCATTTATCAACAGGTTAAATGTTGAAATGCTTGAGTTTGACTTTCAACCTTTCCTGGGAATTTCCACAGAAATCTGAATACTCCAAATCACCCACAGTGGAAGATGGACTCTGGGATGGCATGAGAGATGAGCAAAATTCTGAACCGAATGCTTAATAAATGAAGCACTTGACCAAAACAAGACATGGATTTGGACGGCAATAATTTTGGGTTATCACCAAATGTCAAGTTGAATCTATATATGTATTCATATATTATATATATATATCTTTCTTTAGAAATGCAACTTTACAGCTGATTTTTAAAAAGCTAATAGAAAAGTAGAAACTGGCAATTATTTTTACATGTTTCCCCCCACCCCCAAATGAAGCCATTATGATGTAGCAATCACATGAACATGAGGCTGTTGATTCCTCTATAAACTCTTTGGTTCTGTGGTTCAGGAGAGGATGTGTCACCAAGACCCCTAACCCTGACCCTCACTCCCCTTCCCTCCCCTGATGCTGAGACTCTGAACATAGAAGGAACCAAGTCTAAGGGATAAGCAAAGAACATTCAAGTGACATTATTCCCCATACTCTGAGGAGTAGAGAGAATAGTTCAGTATCCCAACATCTTAAACTTGGAGTCCATGGAAGCTTTTGAGAGATTCCATGTTGGGGTAGAAAAGCCATAAAACAAAATTAAAGGGAAACAATCAAATCAAATCAATGACCCTTTCCTTTTGTTGCTCAGAAACAAAATTGATTACCTTTACACAGATCAATGACGCTATTAGTATTTTAGCCAGACAAGAGGAGATAATGAATTGAAACAAAAGATGTGAGAAATCCTCATCTTTGGTATTGTAGCTGTTGAGGTTTCTGTTGCTCTGTTCCGTGTTCTTTTGAAAAACTGCATAGGCACAAATTAAAGACAATCTTCAACTTTAAGATTACCGTGTGAGTTGTCAAATGAAGCAGCAGCCGCTGAGGCTTTTCCTTAGATCTGTTCTTGTCTCAACCCTTTCTTTACAATCTGCTTCCAAAAAATGTCCCAAGAGGTCTGTTTAAACACAGTGTGTCTCGCTCTTTTTTCGTTTTTGTTTTTGTTTTTTTTCTGGCGTGCTTCCTTCTTGGTGGTGGTGATTTTCATTGATTTACGTATTTTTTTATTTATTCATTTTAATGGAACAGTCTTGTTTGTTGCAGAAGTAGGTGCAGAAAAAGTTTCTTTGGTTTCGATTAAGTAATTCATAAAAAAGTCAGTCTCAAGTGTCTGTAAAGAATCATTGCAGCGTTTGGCTTGCTTTGAACACCCCCATGGTGCCCCCCTGGGGCCATTCACTGGTAAGTATGCACATCGTGACCTTCGCAATCTCCCAGAGTTCTGTGGGCGCTCTTCCCCTCGCTGTGGGAAGGTGATAGCCGGGAACCAGAGCTGGCGCGGCAAAGCCGCTCCCTGGGTGGCTTGGCTAGCCGGTTCGCTCAGCCCGATGGTGAGCCAGATGCAAGAGCTGAATGCCATTCGGAGTTGCAGAGGTTTTCTGATTTCTAAAAGTAATCACAGTATTTTTAGGCTAGAAAATGGCAAGTAATAAATGTCTTTGGTTTGCAGTATTCTGCTTCTTTGGTGTGCTGTGTTTTCTCCAGATTTACTCAGCTGTTTTGCGAGGATGATTCGACAATGGAAGAGATTTGGGACTAGATGACCCTCATGAGTAACACGTACGGTGGTTTGAATTACTTCTTTTTTTTTTTTTTTCTTGCTAGAAAACACTGAAAAACGTCCCTACCAATGGGATGGATGTGGAAATAACTGAAGTCTGAAAGAGTGAGAATGAGTTACGTGGTGGTTACAATGCACAATAGGAGGAACCAGGTGACTGATAACTGAGAAGGAACATTAATGATCTAAAAAAATCTAGATCTTTTAAAATGCTGCATTTGCTCCATGTACCGTAACAGTTAAATTGGCCTCCTGAGTGTGCGTGTCTGCATTATGTACAAACAGAATTTGTAGCAAACTGCAAAATGTGCTTGAAGCCATATTCCCAACGGTTCCCTCATGACTTCACAATCAGCGTCTTGAAAATCCAGATGTGGTGAATCCAGAACCTTCCTTACTTCTCTGTTTATCTACGTTGTGCTTGATACGTTGAGCTCGAGAGAACTGATTTTTTTTTTTTTTTTGATGGATCCAAGACCACGTGAGATTTCCAGGAGGTAAGGAAAAGAAAATTGTAAACTGGATCAACTTAAAGCTCTCTAAACCATTCAATGGAATGATGCCTGAGTTGGAAAAACAGGTCCTTGGATTTTTTTTTTTTTAATTTCCATATTTAAAAGTTGTGCTCAGTAATTATCATTCTGATGTTTTGGGGTTTTTTTGCCTTTTTTTTTTTTTTTCTATGTTATGGCTGTGAACTTTGGTGTACTGTGGCGTGATGAGGCCAAGCACTCAGAAAGCAAATGAGGTCATTCTTGTTGCCAGAAGAATCTCTCATGGTAGCGTCTTGGGAGCCCAATCTCAGAATCCTTCCACAGGCCGAATTCCCACTGTGACACGGGGGAACCCTGACTGAAACGGGCCCCAAAGCGAGATCGTTGACACTGGAAGTGATCCTGAGCTTGGCTGACACCACACTGAAACTAACTCGCTCCAGGAAGGCCCCATTTGGGTTTCTGGGACGCTTAGCATGCTCGGAGGACAATGTCCGGTTCAAAGAGATGAATTTTCAGCTTGCACTTGGACTCCATCGCCATTACAAAAGAAAACAAAAAAAGAACACCTGGCCTATGATTACAGCTAGAATAGTTTCTTTTCGAGAGAATTGTGCTTTCAAATCACCAGTGAAGGGCCCCAGCTACGAATCCGGTGTCTTTTTCCTTTGCGTTCTCTTTTGGTGTCGGTTGTCCTCATCCGGAGGCGACCTGTGCCCGCCCGAGAGTCCTTCCATCACGCTTTGGTACAAGTGCTGGAGGTGGACGAGGAGGCCCCTGTGCTCAGATCATCCTGCCACTTCTCCAGGCTGCGGCGCCGGGCGTTCATGAAGAAGTTACTGACGGTCGTCAGCTCCAGGCCCAGCTGCTGGGAAATGGTGATCTGCATCTCTTTGGACGGGCGTTTGTTCTCCTTGAAGATGGCGAAGAGCGTTCGGCGTTGGAGGTCGGTGAACACCAGGCGCGATTTCTTCTGGGAATTGTTCCTGTCTTTGTTTGGTTCTTGCTCTTTGCGTTTGCACGCTTGAAGGGAAAGAGAAGAAGGAGCGAGTCAGTACGAGCGTGAGAACCAGCACCTGAGAAGGTGATCCGTTGAAAACATTGACAGAGTCATAGGAGGGGATGTAAGCCGTTAAACTTTATTGTGCAAATTGCCCAGCTGTCAATAACCAGCCTTCCCGGTTCATCTCCCGGTGATGGAAGGCACCAGTTAGTGGCGGAAGGGAGGAACGCGAGAACGCCAGGACTGTTCTGCGCTGTGTGGTTTTTAAACCAACTGCAGTTGCTTTCTTTTTTACCCCCTGCCTCCCGGCACACCCTTAAACTTCCTGATCTCTGGAAATCAGGCACCGTGAAGGGGGCGATGCCTCCAGCTCCCCAGGGGAAGCCTGGGCAGGCAGTTCCTCTTTCAGATTCAGCTTCTAGAAGTGTTTACAGCTGAGCTGACATGACTTTCTGGAATCAAAACTTGAAAGTGCGTAATTTCTCAACCTCAAAGCTTCTACTCACGTGATTCAAAAAATTGTTAATGAAATTAGAAGTAACAGAATGGGAGTACCATCCCCATTCCTGCAGGCTTTTGAAAAACTAAGGAAACACAAAACAACAATACAACAAGGAGGGAAAGACTGAAACAAGAAAAGTTGGTTTGGCCGACTCCACTTTGGGTAGTTTGAAGTGAAGCAGGTGCAAAAAGACCAGGGCTGAGGGGGTCAAGCAGCCCAGACTTAGGGGGACATTAACGTATGTCACCCTGTCTGCCTTACCCTATACAACTTCCTAGAAGGCAGGGAGCAAGTCTGCGCAATCTTCCCGACTGGCTCCTTTTGGAGCCACGGGTGTAAATGAATGGTTGGCACGCCAATGACACATGGTGCCCAGACACTTTCGGGGGATTTGTGCATTTCACAGACGGACTTGGCCTCAGAAAAGTGACTTGTAAGGGGTAAACAACACAGTGAATACAAATCAGGAATTGAAACGTGAGATCTGGCCCAGGTTGAGAAGTTCTGAGTACTGGACTGACACTCCCCCAAAGCTGGCAGCTTGGGAGGCTGCATGGAGGTTTTCCCACATTCCTCAAAGCCCGGGTTTGCCAGTTTCGCTTCTGAGCCCTGGGTCAGGGCATTGCCTTCTGCAGGGAGCATCTTGTGCTGGGGAGCCGCTACAGTGTGAGTATCGGGGGACCCTCCTTCAAACTGATGGGTCTTAGGATTTAACCTGAGGACCAGCATGCATAGAGAAGATCTTCAGGACCCTGAGCACACCCTCCCCCGCCCCCTCCGCCCCCCCCCCCCAACTGACCATCCTCCCTGGTGGGTACTATCTGCTATAAAGGAGTCACTTCTGAAATGCATGAAAAGTGATGACACTTCGCTAAACGCTTTCTTCCTGATTTTTTCGTCTTTCTTTTTTAAAATAGAAGTAATCCTATTATCTTTGAAAATTAAATATACACGCACCTATAAAAACAATTTGTGTCCATCTTAAAACCCATTCTCCTGGAGGCCCAGACCTTCTTAGATAAGGCGTACTTCCCTGGTAACAGAAGCTCAGACAGAAAGGTTGAAATGGTCCATGCCTGTTCACTCTTCACGGGAGCCTCCCAGTAAAGGCGGCCTCCTTGCTCATCCCTGTGAGCATTTTTGTTTACCATACCATGATCTTCAGACTCACTCTCTCTTGTCCAATCTCAAGTCTTCCTCAACAGTGCTTCTCAACCTTAAGGTGCCCAGGAATCACTGGAGAGCTTGCTAAAATGCACATTCTGATGCAGTCAGCCTGGGGTGGGGCCTGAGAACCTGCATTTCTAATGAGCTCCCAGGCAAATGCTGCTGGTTCACATGCCTCAGCCGACCGCTAAGCATACGCCTGATCTCTAAAATCTCAGAGGAGCACCTTGATGGGAAGGAAAGGTCTGGAACCAGACATACCTAGATTCAAAGCCGGGCTTCTTCACCTACAGGGACTTGGGACCTTGGAAGACTGCTTCACCTATCAGAGCCCACGTTCCTCATCCAGTGGATGTAGCGACGCTGACCTCTGCAGAGGCCCAGGAGAGCATGTACAAGGGCTCCCTTCCCACCCCCCCTCAGGAACCCTGAGGCAAGTAAACTGGCAGAATTATTTTCATTTTAATTTTTTTTTTAACATTTATTTATTTTTTGAGACAGAGAGCATGAACAGGGGAGGGTCAGAGAGAGAGGGAGACACAGAATCTGAAACAGGCTCCAGGCTCTGAGCTGTCAGCACAGAGCCTGACGCGGGGCTCGAACTCACGGACCGCGAGATCATGACCTGAGCCGAAGTCAGATGCTTAACCGACTGAGCCACCCAGGCGCCTCTATTTTCATTTTAAAATGAAATAAATTGAGGCCTAGATGGGGGTGAGTGATAGGCTTGGGGTAGGTACCATTCCAAGTCTGCTCCAAACCCAGGGTAAGAATCCTGTCTTCTGGCTCTCCGTCTTTCTCCTGTACCGAAACAGCATCCGTGACACTGGCCCATAAGAGGGGGATCTGTTTGCAGGGCAGTCTCTGGGGCCCCACCCCCAGAGATTCTGATTTTCACTGTGTGGGGCAGGGTACTGGAATCTGTGCTTTTATAAACCTCCTTGGACCCCTCTGCGACAGGGAGAGCCAGCATGCTTGACTACATTGTCACTTCAGATCCCCCACTTTAAGAGAAAGATGTTCAAGGCACAACGTTCAGCAAACATAGAGAAAGAGCAGATCGACAGATCCTGTGTGTCCCTTTCCAGCAGCTTTCTAAACCCACCGGGTTCACACCAACCAACGCAAAGATGCAGCCTGCGGTCTGCAAAGGTACGGCAAGTCCAAAAGCCCCAAATACCGAGGCAGTAGGCACATAACTGGCTCAGAGTCCTTACACCTGGCAGCTGGCACCCCACACTTCTGTTTTGGTGCCGTAAGTTTTTTACTTCTTCACGGTTCCAAGAGGCAGGTTTGCTTTCTACCCCCGACAGTTACGGAAATAACAAAAACACCACTAACAGCATTCACCCCACGATTCTTACAAAAGCAGTTGATCTGCAGCTGAAGGGAGCTAAAAACAAGAGGGAGAACACCTGTTTTGAAAATCTAAGCCCAAATGATGCCTGGAAGCTGGTATGAGGTGCGAAGCCAGCTATCCCCACAGGCACAAGTCGAGTGTGAATGGCTTTGGTGTGAACATATTACACTGTGGTCAAATAACCATTTCTAAACAGCTAGGAACAAGCCACGTAGCTCCCTATGACCCAGGAATGTGTCAGAAACCCAACAGCAGGTGTTCATCAGCGGTGAGGGCGGGTTGAGTCTCATATTTCTGGAAGGTCTGAGGTTAGCCCAGGCTCCTGCAGACCACTTGGGTCTGGTGCTTCTCCCTCCTCTGGGAGAAAAGCAGAGGCGGGGGTGGAGGGCACGCCAGGGGTTGGTCACACGGGCACCATCGTGTGTGGTCAGGGCACGCAGCAAAGTGACAAAACCAGAGGTGATTCACATCAGGAGGGTGTTCAGAGGGAAGTGAGACAAGGTGAGGGTCAATACCAGGGATTAGAGAAGATTAAGGAAGCCAAGGGGCACCTGGGTGGCTCAAGTGTTGGTCAAGTGTTGTGACTCTTGATTTCGGGTCAGGTCATGATCTCATGGTGGGTTTGAGCCCTGTGCTGGGCTCTGTGCTGACAGCACGGGGCCTGCTTAGGATTCTTTCTCCTTCTCTCTGCTCCTCCCCCACATGCTTGCTTTCTCGCGCGCATGCGCATGCCCGCTCTCTCTCTCTCAAAATACATTTAAAGAAAGATTAAAGAGGCCAAGAACAGCCCTGAATCATCTGTGCTTTCCTTTTCCTCCTGGTGGAGGAGGGGCCCTGGTGCCACAAAGGTCAGTGACCACGCAGTTTCTCCCGACAGAAAAGTTGGTTTGCACCCACCACTGATTTTCCTTCCTGTGACAAAGGTCTCTTGGTATCTGCATGCTGAGAGATAAAGGGTTGTGGGAAGCCAGGGCCTCTGTGGGGAGGGAAGACCGAGTGTTAGGGAGAAGCAAAGTAGGCAGGCCCAGGGCTCCCACCTGCCTGACACTTGCCGCCTGCTTGTTTTTCCTGACACAGGCCACAGTCGTCCTGGAACCACACTTCATCGTGACACCGGGTCCCACAGGTGCCGTGGTGGCAGCTGTTCATGGCACCTGCACATCTTCCGCCACAGGTGGCGCTTCATCACCGAGCTGCGGAATGTGAGGGCTCTTGTCTGGCCCGGGGCTGTCGACGTCCACGTGGGGAGCTGGAGCTAAAAGCTGAACCCCCATCAGAACTTCCTTTCCACAACATCTTTGAGAGGAACGTGGGGTGGGGGTGCGGCTTCTCATCTAACAGTTGGTGAAGGTTCGGGGACTTGCTTAGGGTGACATAACTAAGCACTGGAGCTACGACGTAGGCCCAGAGGCCCCTTCCCAGCCCGCCTGGTCCCTGGGGAAGCTGTGAAGGAAGAGGAACCCAATTCCGGATCGGACTCTTCGGCCACCCCTGCTCTGGAGCTGAAACTTCTCACCCTGGTAGAGGGGGTGGGTTGGCCTGTGAATTCAGGCCCCTATTAAGCAACCCCTTCTGTTGGGCCGGAACACTCTTCTTTGCGGAATTCAGCCTGACAGTTTGCTACAGAATTTGTGCCCGGAGGTTCTTTGGGCTCCTGTATACCAGCCTCAATGGACAGGAAAGGAAAATGTCTCACGGAAATGAGTTACACTCCCAAGACTTGAGACACAGTTTTATTTTTCTTGAGCAGCCGACGGGGAGGAGACAGAGACGGATGAGGGCTTGGCAGTTCGTGCTGACCTAAGTACAAAGCCCAGCCCTGCCATCCCCTGGCTGTGTGGTCCCCAGGCCTCCCTGTGCCTCCCTTTCCTGGTGTTCACTGGACCGGACATGGCTGCCTAGGGCCTTCCCCCCTTTGCTGTGGATTAACCTTCACGGGCCTCTCCCTCCACCACTTATTTTCCCAAACCAAAGGCAAATGCTGTCTTTCTCAGTGACATCATCTGTCCATCTCCCCTCTGGTGGTCAGAAGAATTACGGAACTTTTGCAAGCTTAATATACACAATTGTGTTAATATACACTATCCGTTCTGCCTGGAAGGTCCCAAATTGGGCAGGTGCCTCTTTGGGGGCTATTTACATCACATACCTAGTGAAAAGTGGAATCAGGAGCTTCTCTTCCTTCCCAGACTACAAGCTTCGGAGTTTGGCCTCTGGGACCACTTCGTGAGGGTCCCAGGGGGCGCTCATGAGTTATCTGCTGGTGGAAGGCATTGAGTGTGAGTTAGCAGGGCAAGTGTGGCCTGATTTGGTCTCCAGGTTGTGCGTGGCTTCTTCTCTTATCTCTGCTCTTTCAGAGATAAGGATTTTTAAACTCCTGCCTCTCCAGTTTCCTCTCAAAGTGTCGTTTCTTTCTCATGAGCTTCCTGGCCTGGCCCGTCCCCGTCCTCCTGGAACCCAGCTGTGCCTGCCACCTCTGCTCCAGCACTTACTTTCCCCTCCTCCGTCCACTGAGCACCTGCCCACCATCCAACATCACTTCCTATGTGGGCCCGGCTGGCCCTGGAGCCCTGCGGAAATGGATTTGTCCTTCCAACCTTCCTGGAAACCACAAGCACGTGGGCCAGAGAGGTCCTTGCAGAGGCCGGTGGGAAGGTGAACTGCTGAGTTCCTGGAGAGGAGGGGCATCCTGGCTCCACCAGCAAAACGCGATGCTTGGGGCTGGGCAAGGGGGAGCCAGTTCCGAAGGGGAATCTGCAAGAAGCAACAATCTGAGGCGTAGGTGGAGAAGGATCTAGCTCTGTGGTTTCCAAGAGCTCTGGAAGTTCTGTCCCCACTCCCCCAGAATCCCCTCTGCATGCTGGCCAATGCCAGGGCGCCTGCTTTAGCTTAATCAGATGAGTTGAAGACTTAACCCCTGCCAGACTGACTGCCCTCCTTCCTCTTGGGAAGGGAGTCATTTTAAATTCTCCACAGCACTGTCATCCTGCCCCTTAGTGTGAATGAGGAGAGGCTCCTAGAGCAGGCTTGGAGGGGGGAGTGGAGGCTTACGGGAAGCAGGTGCCCCCAAGGGGGCAGAGCAGCCCCACAGTGGGAACTGAGGCAGACTAATTGCAAAATTGGCCCCAATTCTTCCCTTCCCAATATCTATACCCACTTGCAACGTGACTCTGTAGCTCCTCCCAGCACGAGATGGTGTTTGCCTGCCTTTCCTGGGAATCTGGGCTGGCCGGATGATTTGCTCCAGCCAAACGAATGTGGCAGTTCTGAGCCCAGGCCTCAAGAAGCCATGTGCTTTGTTCACGTTCTTGGAATTCTGCCTGGCTGTCATGTGACGGCCCAGGCAAGCCTGGGTCAACCGACCCTGGTGGCCCCAGCAGCTGACTGCAGGTGCATGAGTGAGCCCAGCTGAGACCACCCAAGCGTGGCTTGGAGCAGCAGAATTGCTCAGTGGACCCACAGACTCCTGAGCAAAAATAAATGTTTATGGCTTTATGCCACTGGTTTTGTGGTTCTGTGCTACATAGCATTACTGTGGTGACAGATATAGAAGCCAAGAAAAACCTTTGCCTTCCTGCCCAGGGAAAGTCAACTGTAGGATAAGAAGAAGAGTCAGCTTGAAGCAGTCCTGGTTATCAGCTGCATGACCTTGAGTCTCAGTAACCTAATCTATAAAATGGGGATACCAATGCCCATCTCTCCAGACACCAAGATGCTAGCTGTGACACTTGGCACATAGTAGGTGCCTAACAAATGTAAATATTCGTTCTACTTTCATAGAGAAAGAAGAGAAAAGGTATGTTAGAAGGTAAGGTTAGGAATTCATAATTTGAGTTGGTTTTCCAAGATTTACTCAATGGTACATGAAGTGCTCAGGGGGCTAATGGCAAATAAAAGGTTAAAGAAATTTGTTTTCATTGTGAGGTTGTCTCACAGCCAATTCCCAGCCTTGTAGAAAAGGTAAGACTGTGATGTGTTTTCATATATGTGTCAGAGATCCTAATAGGTTTGGGACCACTGGTGCTTCCTAACATCACTAATTTATGTCCAAATACATTCTACATATGATGGGTATTGTTAGCCGCTAATAAATAATGCAGAAACGCCATATTCTCCTTGCATTCAGTAAATACTTTCCCTCAATAGTTCAGTGTGATCTTGCCAAGGCACAGGGTGGGGTGGGGGTGGGGAGGAAGTCATGGGGGGGTGGGTGTGTGCGTTTGTCAGCGGTCACTTCACCTCCAAGTATACCGGTTTGGAAAATATGCTAAGGAGAAGTGCTGCATCTCTCAGTTGGAGAGCCCGAAGCTGCCCTCTTCCAAGGGCTCGTGCAAAGTGGGAGTGTGGCCCCCCTCCGGCACGGAGGGCACACACACCAGGGCTAGAGCACTGTGCCGGAAAGATCAACTGGGTTGTGTTGGAAAAACCAATTACAAAAGTCCGTATTTATAGCTCCAACCTAGTTCTGAGAAACCGAGGGTTGTTTTTAAAGTTTTATTTGAATTGTAGTTAACGTACCGTGTAATATTAGTTTCAGGGGTACAATATAGTGATTCACCGCTTCCATACTGCACCTGTGCTCATCACAAGTGCGCTCCTTGATCCCCATCACTTATTTAACTCATCTCCCTCCCACCTGCCCTCTGGTGACCATCAGTTCTCTAGTTAAGAGTCTGTTTCTTGGTTTGCCCTCCCTCCCCCGCCTTGTCCCTTTGCTCATTTGTTTTATTTCTTAAATTCCACATAAAGTGAAATCAGACACACAAAAAGATGCTCAGCATCACTGATGGTCAGGGAAATGCAAATCTCGTGCCAACTGCAATGAGATGCCACCTCACACCTGGCAGAATGGCTGAAATCAACAACACAAGAAACAACAAGGTTGGCGAGGATATGGAGAAAGGGGAACCCTCTTGGCACCGTTTGTGGGAGTGCAAACTGGTACAGCCACTCTGGAGAACAGTAGGTTCTTCAAGAAGTTAAAAACAGAACTACCCTACACTGTGAGGTATTTGCCCAAAGACCACAAAAATACCAATTCAAAGGGATAAATGCCCCCTGATGTTTATAGCAGAATTACGTACAATGGCCAAATTATGGAAAGAGCCCAACTGTCCACTGGCTGATGAATGGATAAAGAAGATATGTGCATGTGTGCATACACATATATACAATGAAATACTAGTCATAAAAAAGAATGAAAACTTGCCATTTGCCAAGACCTAGATGGTGCTAGGGAGTACTACTATGTTAAGTGAAATAGGTCAGTCAGAGAAACCTGTGGGGTGTTGAAGTAAGGAGAAGCGAAATAAAGTCCCTCTGTTTCCTGCTCTGAAGAGGCGGCCCTCTGGCGGGTGACACAAAAGCAAGCCCATGGAAGAGGGGATGGTGTCCTGGGAGGCTGCCCTTCGGCAGGAACGAATCTGCATATTCACGAGCTTTTAAAACAATAACAAGATCCCCTGCATTCAAATAGGGAAGCAAGAAGAGAGGAGTTGCGTACTCTGATGGTACATATTTAATGCCAGGAAGCCATCAATGCTGAGAAGTCTTAGCCAGTGCAGGCTCCTCGGGCAGCACAGGAATTCTGTGCTGGCACACTGCTACAGGAACATGGTGCTGGGGGGTCTGACACCAGACGTAGGGCTCCAGCTCTAAGCGCTGGCCCCTGAGAGCCAGGCCTGACAGGGGCACTGATCACCCACCTGGGACGTGGGAGGGCTTGATGAAGGGGGAGGTGCTGCAAGGGACTCGATCTTTTCAAATCATTATTGAATTGCCTTGTGCTGTCTGAGATTTGGAAGCTGTAGGGGCACCTGGGTGGCTCGGTTAAGCATCTGACTTTGGCTCATGTCATGATCTCGCAGTCTGTGAATTCGAGCCCCACGTCAGGCTCTGTGCTGACAGCTCAGAGCCCGGAGCCTGCTTCGGATTCTGTGTCTCCCTCTCTCTCTGCCCCTCCCCCACTTGCTCTCTCTCTCTCTCTCTCTCTGTCTCTCTCTGTCTCTCAAAAATAAACGTTAAAAAATAAAAATAAATAAAATTTGGAAGCTATAAATAGTTTGCAGTTAAACGCTTGGCAATTTTCCCTGCTTCTCTCTGATTCCTGACCTTATTATCAAAGGCCAGATTACTAGGGAGCCAGTGCAGTGAACTTGGCCCCTGAGAGCCAAACCCTCACTTCACTCTGGTTTCTGCAAATGTCTCTGGCCTGAATAAGATGGGAAACTTAATGGCTTTGTCTCCAGGTTGGGAGCTGGCTTCCCTCACGGAACAGAGGCCAATGCACTCTGGCAGTGGGGCCAGTGACATCCAGACCCACATCCATGGGAGAGGCCAAGAGCAGAGACAGGGAGGGCGCACCGCATAGATGGACTTGGAGGCAATCTTGGTTGTTGGGTTTCATCCTTCCTTCATTCCCTTCTGTGAGTGCAGACAAAGCCCTGGCGAGAGAGACCTCTAAACCATTTGTCAAGTCATCCCGGACAGCCAAGCACTCCGGGGTGAAGAGCTTACACAGTGACAGAGCTGCTGCCTGGCTTATTAGAGCAAAACTGAGCTGGGGGCTGGGGAAGCAGGAGGGAAAGGGGAGAGGGAGGGAGAGAGAGAGAGAGGAGGGAGAAGGATCGAGAAAGCATGGGCCATGCACACGCATATACCCCCTCATTCTGGAGACGCTGGAAGGGGGTCATGTCCAAAGTGCAGAGGTGCCAGCAGCCCCAGGAGGCTTGGTGTCTCCCTTGAGCGCCTGAGCCACACCTCAGCCTTCCCTTCCGACATGGGGCAAACTCCGGGCCATCCAGGTAACCCTGCAGTACCCTCTTCCCGTCTGATGGCTGATAAATCTCTGCTCCTCCTGTGTCCTGCCTCTGCCTTTGCTGGGGTGTTGGGGGCGGGGAGGGGATTCCAAGCAGGCTGGTCCTGAGAAACCTTACAGCAACTCCCGGATGTCCATTTACTGTCAAATAAAAGGCAGCCAGCCAGCCACTATTCTCGGTTCCCATGCCTCACAGACATTCTCTGCAGAAAACAAATTTTATTTCCCGTCTTTATTTTTACCGCCAATACAAAGTCACTGAAGGGGACTTGGGAAATGAGGACCCTTGGATGCCTGACAACTTTAAGTAGAGGCAGAGCCAGAAAAAGGCCCAGGTGGCCCCAGAGGGCGAATCTTCCAAAAGAGGGCACAGACCTCAGCACCACGTGCTGTCCAGCGCTCCTCCTGCTGCCCCCCCCCTCCCACAACCCCCAGCAGGTTCTGCCCATGGCTGGAGCTTTGCACACCCAGTGCGGATGTGCCTTCAGTCTCTGCTTCCCTTTCAGCAGAAGCTCTGACTGCAGGAGGGACAGGTTGCTAAACAGCAGATGTTCCAGGACAGCTGGTAAAATCCCCGAGTCTCAGAATGGCAGGACATTAGAGACCATTTGGTCCAATCCTTCATTTTGGGTATAGGAGTCTGAGGTGTTTAGAGGTGCCACGAGTAGCCCACGACTGATCACAGCTAGTCCGTTACAGAGCCCTGAGAACCCAGATGCCCTCACTCCTAGTCCAGGGGGCTTTTACTTCCTATCTTCCTATTAGAGTAAGTCTTTTGGGGGCATTCAGCCTTTGAAATGACAATTTCTGGTTCTTAATTCTGCCTATACTGAAGTCTGGCAAAGACTTTTTTTTTTTTTTTTTTGAGACAGGGCATAAGTGAGCGAGGGGCAGAGAGAGGGAGAGGGAGGGAGAGAGAGAGAAGCAGGGCTCACCCAAAGCGGGGCTCAAGCTCACGCGAAGCAGGGCGCGAGCTCACCCAAAGTGAGGCTTGAACTCACGGACCATGAGACCATGACCTGAGCCGAAGCCAGATGCCTAACGACTGAGCCACCCAGGCGCCCAAAGAAAGATCTTTCATTCTGTGGCATAGCTGCTTGTCCTGCAAGCTATCCAGGAAGTCGTGAATTGCTAAAACAAGTATTTAACTCTGGATGCAAATGTCTGGCTTAAAATGGTGAAGAGAGCCAGCTAACCTCCCACTTAAAATCATCTCAAAAACCTAGAAGATAAAACTCACCAAACTGAAAACTAGGACTTCGGTCAACCTGTGTGAGAGCAATTTCTGAGGCACTGGCCCCTCAAACACAAGGCCGATGGAACTAGGTTGAAAAATAGTATCCGAACTGAAAAAATAGCACCTGAGTCCTCTAGCTGCTCAGCAAGAGGACGGCAAGACGGCTGTAAGCAACCGTCCCTTGTCTTGGTAGGTCTCTGTTGAGACGGCCAGCGTGCTTGCCACACCTACCTACTTACTAATGCAGAACTGCAACTCTCAGAAAATAATGAGGAAAAAAAAAATTGAGGGCTGGGGGGCGGAAGAGGAACACCAGCAGTGGTGGACCACAGCGTGGAAGGCTCAGTTTCCAAAAAGTGCTCTAGGTGAACGCGGGGCAAGGGGAGGCTTCGGTGTGCAGTGTGTGGGGACTGATGCGTCTACCCCCTTTGACCAGCTTGTCCGCATGCAGCCCGGGGGTGCGTGCGGGCCACGAGTCTTTGCCGGTCCAGCAGGGCCAAACTAAAAGAAAGCTGGTTCGATAGTAGGAGCTGGGTTAGGTGCATCGATTGGCAACTCAGAGCAGGGCCAAGAGGGTGAATGCACCGACACCCAGAAATGAGTGGTAAGGAAAACACACACCTTTTTTGTCGACCGCATCAGGCCTGATCGGGGTTTTCTCGTCTGAGAATGAATCAGAGGAAATTCTTCTGAAAACATCTTACAGAAACTTCAAGAATATTTTAGAGAATCAGGTGGTATCTCTCAAGACAATGCCCAAGGAGATGGCTTCTATGAAACAGGAATGGAAAATGATTAAGAAAACAGAAGTCCCTAAGTAATAGTGTGTAATAAAAAACAGTAAGACGAGATGAGATAGAAACTTGCAGGAGAAAAATACACAGCACTGGAGGAAATAAAGGGCAAAATGGGCACAACGGCTGTAACGCTAGAATTTCTGCAGTTCAGGGGGTCTTTCCTACAGGGAGGCATTCTTGGCTACATGATGACTCAGAAAAGCGTTATCTATAGACTCTTTATGAAAAGAAAAATAACCGAACACATAAGGTCAAGAATGTTATATTGTCCTCGAAAAGAACTGGTCAACAGCCCCATGTGGCTGTGAATACCCCTGAACCCATCCCGAACACCCAAAGGAGTATCCAAAGGAGGGTACGTTAACAAACATCACCTCTTTGGAAAGGCTACGGCAGTGACTCTGTAAGAAGGTAGGACAGTTGATGCCTCCTTTTGCAACAGGATCTCAGTGATGTTTAAAAACAAATAATTCCATTACTAATGTTTCCCATCATTATGTGAAGTATACGGTTGGGAAAAAAAAAAATCCCTCTTCCAGAGTGAAACATCAGATTCGTAAATCCAAGTAAAGATGATTTCACGTATGTGAAACAGATGAAAAAGAAAACAATTGTGCCTACAACAACAAGAAAAAGAAGGAAATATTCCAAAGTGTTCGGTTTCAGGAGAGGCATGAAGGCACCACTACTCTTCAATGTTATGTTGGCAAAGTTGTCAATGCAAATAAAAATAAGAAAAAAAAAATAAGTGAAAATGTAGAAAGGAATGAAACTGGCAAAATGACAGTCTACATAATCTGAGTGCTCATTATTTGATAGACATTATTTGCTAGGTATTAACTCACTTAATTTTTACAATCAACCCAAGAGTTGATGATTCATGATAATGATACTGAGTCACAGAGGAGTGAGCAAATTACTTCAGGTTACCTAGTGAGTAATGGGACTGGGATGCAAACTCAGGTGGTCTGCTTCCAAACTCCTTGTACCCAACAGCTACCCTGTACTGCTTCTCCAGGCAGAAACAGAACACTCATAATTATGAGTTAATATGATTTTTTCAACCTAGAAAACCCAAAAACCTCAATACTCAAATTACTAGAACCAATAAGAAAATTCAGGAAGGTGCTCAGGTACAAGATGAACATGTAAAAATCAATATTGATTGTGTACACATAGAAAATCCAAGATAATAAACAGATAAAACTATTAGAATTAATATGAGAATTATCAGTAGACAAAAATCCGATATCACACAACAAACAGAAAAGGAAAAGGCCACCACTTATATAATAGGATCAAAACATCAAGCATGTAGAAATAAATTTCAAAATAGGTATGCAATATTTTGACAGAGTAAGCTATACACTTTGTTAGAGAAATTAAAGAATATCTAAATAAAGGGATTGGAAGATTCAGTATGATACGAGTTCAATTCTCTCCATGTTGACGTATAGACCCAATCAAATCTCTAATGAAAATCCCAGCAGATTTCTCTCCATCCCTCCTTTTCTTCTTTCTTGCCTTTCCGATTTTGGGGGGATTTGACAAGCTGGTTCTAAAACCTTTATGAGAATGCAAAAAAATCAAAGAATAGTCAAGCTATTCTTCATAAAAAGAAAGAGATAGGAAGACTCGCTGTATCGGCCATCAAGACCTTTAGTAAGACTACCATGGTGTAGTACTGGGATAAGGGTATAGAACTAGATGAGTGGAACAGAACAGAAAGCCCCCAAACAGATCCACACACACATGGACATTGAATTTAGTAACAAGATCTAATGACACTTGATTTAATGACAAGTGTCATTTAATGACAGTGGCACTGGAGAACATGAAGACAGTGTGTTCTTTCTAATAATGGAGCTGGGGTAACTGGATAGGCATTGGGGCAGGGATTAATTCTTAACCTCTACCTTCCTGTCGTACACACAAAATAAGTTCTGCATGGTCGACGTAGACCTTCATGTTAACGGCAAACCAGTAAAGTTTATAAAAGTAATATAGGGTTGTATCTTTACAATCACGTGAAAGATTTCTTAAGACTCAAAGAAAAAAGATTTACAAATAGAAGCATATTGAAATTAAGGATTTCTGTATATCAAAAGACACAAATAAGAGGGTAAAAGGAAAAAAGGGAGAAAGGAAGAGTAAAAGGAGTGCCATGGATATTTGCAACATATATGATAGACAAAGGGTCTGAATCCAGAATACATAAAATCTCTTAGAAATCCATAAGAAAAAGTCAGACATCCCAATACAAAAACAGGCAAAGACTTGAACAGGCACTCACAGAAGAAGAAATCCAAATTTCCAGTAATTATATAAAAAGGCACCATTAGGGGCGCCTAGGTGGCTCGGTTGGTTAAGCGTCTGCCTCTTGATTTCAGCTCAGGTCACGATCTCATGGTTCGTGGGTTTGAGCCCCGTATCGGGTTCTGTGCTGACAGCATGGAGCCTGCTTGGGACTCTCTCTCTCTTTGCCCCTCCCCCCTCACTTGTGAGTGCGTGCATAGTCTCTCTCTTTCTCAAAAATAAACGTAAACAATATTTAGAAAGACACAATTATTAGTAATCTAGAAATTACAAATTAAAAACAATGTTACACACTCACCAAAATGGCTTAATTGTCAACGTCTCTCAATACCAAGTGCTGGCCGGGATAGGAGAACTCTCCTATGCTGTTGGGGGAGTGTCAATTGGTACAATCGTTTGGGAAACTATTTGGCAGTATCTGATAAAGCTGACTACGTGCATGCCCTATGACCCAGAAATTCTGCTCCTAGATAGACTGCCTTGTTGCAGACGCTCTCATGTGCTAGTACACTCCGCTGGCTGTCACCATGGTCGTGCATGCCCAACCCCCAGCCGCCAGCAACTTTATCGCTTTGTCAGATGGCTTTCTCTGGTTGCCAGACGCTGCTATATCCCTACACAGGTCATGCCAGAAAGGCTGGGGAATTGATGTCCGCCTCCCCCAAGCTTCTCCCAATCAGCGAATGATGAGATCTGCCAGATAAATACCCCAACACCCTTGTTTTCCAGGTGGAAGGATTCTGAGGCGTGTTTTCTATGGACACACAGAGAATTACTCAGAGGATTGAGCCCCGGTTGCCTGCTGTGGGAACGTCCTTGATACAACAGCACTTGCTGTGTTTCTTCCCTTCTTGGTCTTACTTCTCCACTCCTCTACCAGTGCTTTTTGGGATCCTCATTCAAATAAATGACCTGTACTAGGATCCTTGTTTCAGAGTCTGCTTTTCGGAGAACCCAAATGAAGAAAACCCTACAGAAATATATGTCATGTACATTAGGATACATGACTGGACAAGTTCAGAGCAGCTGTTTGTTCTAAAAGTAGAAACGGTCCAAGTGCCCACCAACAGGAGAATGGATAAATTATGGCATATTAATTTAATGGAATACTATACAGTTATGAAAAAGAAAGAACTCTTCCTCCTCCTGCTACATGTAACAAAGTGAAAAGAATGTTGAATAAAAGAAGCTAGGCATAAAGATATACATAGTGAGTTTATTGATAATGAAATTTAAAAACCTGTCAAAACTAGTTAGGGATACATACATGAGTGTTAAGAACTATACAACAAAGCCAAGAGACAATTACCATAAAAGGCAGGTTACTACTTAAATTTTACGATTGAGGGATAGGTTTTTTTTTTAATTTTTTTTTTCAACGTTTATTTATTTTTGGGACAGAGAGAGACAGAGCATGAACGGGGGAGGGGCAGAGAGAGAGGGAGACACAGAATCGGAAACAGGCTCCAGGCTCTGAGCCATCAGCCCAGAGCCCGACGCGGGGCTCGAACTCACAGACCGCGAGATCGTGACCTGGCTGAAGTCGGACGCTTAACCGACTGCGCCACCCAGGCGCCCCGAGGGATAGGTTTTTGACAAGGAAAGGGAATATGGAGGACTTCTGGAGAGCTGGCAGTATTCAATTTGCTTTACAATAATTCATTAAGCAACCTATTTATTTTTCATGCACTCCCTGTGTATATGTTTTATTTTATAATAATACATTTTATTTTATTTTCATTTTCATTTTTAAAAATGTTTATTTATTTTGAGAGAGAGAGTTTGTGAGGGAGGGGCAGAGACAGAGACGGAGAGAGAGAATCCCAAGCAGGCTCCACGTTGTCAGCATAGAGCCTGACATGGGGCTCGATCCCATGAACCACAAGACCATATCCTGAACTGAAATCAAAGAGTTGGATACTTAAATGACTGAGCCACCCAGGCGCCCCTATAATAAGACATCTTTAAAAGCTATAGCTTTTCTTTACACCAGAAAGGCCCTATTAGAAAATGCAACAGAAAAAAAATTCACAATGACACAAGTACTTAGGAATAACAACCGTTAGCAAAAAAATAGGAAGACCAAAGCTAAAACTTTTCTTAATGAAAATATAAACAAAAATTTGGCTAAGTGAACTCTATGCCCTATAAAATCAAAAAGGTCAAAATGATATATAAATTCAAGCTGACTCCATAATTCCTATGGAAGAATAAAAGTGCAAGAAAGGCTAAGAAAATTCACAACCAAAAGATGAAGAGGTAAAACATGCTTTACCAGACCTCAAGACATTAAATAATTTAAATAGTGTGATGTTGACATGGGAATTAATAGATCAATAGAACAGAATGGAGTTCAGAAACAGACCCAAGTATATAAGTGAGTTTAATACATGATAAAATGCTGTATTTCAAATCCTAAGAAAGGGATGAATTGTTCAGCAACTAGTGTGGATTAAGTAGTTATCCATTTGAGGAAAAAAAATAAATCCCAACCCACATCACTTATAAAAAGAAATCCTTGACAAATGAAAGAATAGATTAAAGCTAACAACATACTCAATGGTAGGAAACTTGAAGCTTTCCCACTAAGATCAGGTACAAGGCAAGAAACAGGACAAGTGGTTCCTCTCACCCACCCCCCTCTCTCTCTTTTCATGTTTATCCATTTTTGAGAGAGGGGTGGGGGCAGGGGTGGGGATAGAGGATCAAAGTGGGCTCCAGACTGACAGCAGAGAGCCCAATGTGGGGCTCAAACTCATGAACTGTGAGATCATCACCTGAACCAAAGTTGGATGCTTAACTGACTGAGCCACCCAGAGGCCCCTCACCACTCCCTTGCAACATTGTACTGGAAGTCCTTGCTAATGCAATAAGGCAAGAAAAGGAAGTAAAAGGTATACAGATTGAGAAGGAAGACATAAAACTTTGTTTACAGATAACATGTTCATCTATGTAGAAAATCCCAAAGAACTGAAACCAAAAAACAAGCCCCCAAAACAAAAACTCCTAGAACTAATAAGCAATTAGAATAAGGTTGCAGGATGCAGATTAATATGCAAAAGTTAATTGCTTTCCCATAGACCAACAACGAATAAGTGGAATTTGAAATTAAGAACATAATACCATTTACATTAGCATCCAAAAAAATGAAATACTTAGGTATAAATTAAAAAAAAATTATATATATGTGTATACACACACACACACACACACACACACACACACACATATATAAGATCCATGAGAAAAAGCACAAACTCTGATGAACAAACCCAAAGAACTGAATAAATGGACAGATATTCCATGTTCATGGATAGGAGGACTCAATACTGTCAAGATGTCAGTTCTTCCGGCTTGATACATAGATCCAGTTGCTATATCCCAGAAACTTATTTAATGGTTATAAACAAACTGATTCTAAAGTTTATATGGGGAGGCAGAATACCAAGACCATTATGAAGGAGAACAAAGTTGGAGAACTGACTGACACTCAAGACTTACTATAAAGCGACAGTAGCCCAGCCAGTGAAAGAATGACAAATAGATCAGTGGAACAGAATAGAGAGCCCACAAATGACCCCCATAAATATAGTCAGGTGATACAATGGAGCTAAGATAGTCTGTTCAACAAATAGGTTGGAACATCTGGACATCCACATGCAAAAAAAAAAAAAAAAAAATGAATCTGGCCTCTGCAAAATGGATCAGAGATCTAGATGTAAAAAGCAAAGCTATAAAACTAAAAGATAACAAAGGAGAAAACCTGGACAATCTTGGGTGTGGTGATGCCTTTTTGGAGACAACACCAAAGACACAATCCATGAAAGAAACAGTTGGCAAGCTGGACTTCATGAAAATTAAAAATTCCTGCTCGGGGTGCCTGGGTGGCTCAGTCAGTTAAGCATCTGACTTCAGCTCAGGTTATGATCTCACGGTTCATGGGTTCGAGCCCCACGTTGGGCTCTGTGCTGACAGCTTGGAGCCTGGAGCCTGCTTTGGATTCTATGTCTCCCTCTCTCTCTGCCCCTCCCCTACCTGCACTCTGTCTCTGTCTTGCAAAAATAAATAAACGTTAAAAACAATTTTTAAAAAAATTCCTGCTCTGCAAAAGATAATATCAAGAGAACTACAAGACAAGCCACAAATTTGGAGAAAATGATTGCAAAAGACACGTGTCATAAGGAATTTTTATCCAAAGTATACAAAAAACTCTTAAAACTCGACAATAAGTGGGCGGGGGAACCCTCAACAATAAGAAAACAAACATCTCAATTAAAAACTGAGCCAATGACGTTAACAGATACCTCACCAAAGAAGATACACAGATGGCAAATGGCAAACAAGTATATGCAAAAATGCCCCATATGTCAGCAGGGAAATGTGCAAATTAAAACAATAATCTGATACCATTACAGACCAATTAGAAAGACCGAAATTCTAATGTCATGTCAGTCCAGAACACTGACTTCACATGCCGGCGAGGATGTGGGGCAACAGTGGCTCTCATACGATGCTAAAGCAGGAATGCAAAGTAGTCGTTCCTTTGGAAGACAATTTGGCAGTTTCTCACGAAACTAAACATACGCTTAACATCTGATCCAGAAATTGCACTCCTTGGTATTTACCCAAAGGAAATGACAACTATGTCCACACAAACACTTGCACATAGATGTTCAGGGCAGTTTAATTCCTAACTGCCAAAACTCAAGCAACCAAGATGTCCTTCAGCAGGTGAATGGATAAATAAGCTGTGGTAGATTCAGACAATGGGATATTTATTATTCAGCACTAAAAAGAAATGGGCTAGCAAGCCGTGAAAAGACACGGAGGACCTTAAATGCATATTACTAAGTGAAAGAAGTCAATCTGAAAAGAGTAGATACTGCATAACTCCAACTATATGACATTCTGGAAAAGGCAAGACTGTGGACACAATACAAAGATCACTGATTGCCTGGAGGTAGAAAGGGGAAGAGATAAAGAGGCAGAGCAGAGAGGATTTTTAGGGCAGTGAAAATACTCTGTATGAAAATAATGGATACATGTCATACATTTGTCCAAACCCACAGAATGTACAACACCAACAGTGAACACTAAGGTAAACTATGAACTTGAGTGATTCTGATATGTCAATAAACAAAAATGTATCGTTCTTGCGAGTGGTGTTGATAAGGGGGAAAGCAATGCATGTGTGAGGCAAGAGGTATATGGGAAATCCCGGTAGCTTCCTTCTCATTATGTTGTAAACCTAAAAGTGTTGTAGAAAACATAAAGTCTTCAAAGAATAAACAGGCGAATGTTTAAAAGTTATCCAAGAAGCAAAACACATAAAATAAAAACACAAAAAGACTAATTTGCATGAAAGTTAAAAGAAACCTCATTAAGTTTCAAAAAAAAGCACGGGAAAAAAATGTTTGCAGTATATAAAACAAAGAATTACCATCATCTGGAATCAAAGAAGTACAAAAAAAGAAAAAGAAAAAGAAAAGAAAAATCAGAAAAAAAAAAAGGCAAAGGACATGAACAGAACATGCTCAGAAAAGGAAATATATATAACCAGTAGGTCTATGGATATATTCAAGCTCACTAGAAATCAAGAAAATGTAAATTAAGACAACCGCAAAATGCCATTTTTTCCCCATCAACTATGCAAAAAAATAAAAATAAAAAGGCGACGAATACTATACTAACGATTGGCAAGTGTGGGGGAAACAGGTGCTTCCCCACATTGCTGAGTTTGGTATCTATAAAAATTCAAACATGTGCTTCTCCACAACCCAGCAACCAACTTCTCAGTGTCTTCCCCAGGGAGTACTCGCTCACATACCCAGGGAGGCGCGTACAAGGCTGTTCGCTCAACATGGCCGAGCAAATACGGCAAAGAACAAAACAGGATGAACAGTCCAACGGTCCATGTGTACGGGAATGGCTAACAAAACGAAAACAGCCATGCCATGGGATACATTGCAGCAGGTCTGGGTTGGGTGAATCTCAGTTATGTAGACAAACTGGGTGGACTTAGCCACTGAATGGAAGCAACGAGCTTCAGAATGCTGCGGGCTGTGCTACGGGACTCGCGTTAAGGCAGGACAATGTGCAGGCCTCTGAGATAAACGTTTCCGTGAGTACATGTGGAGGTAAATGAATGCATCGGAAGCACTTGCGTTGGCAGACATCATCGAAGCCGTAAGAACGTCACTACTGGCAAGTGATAAAGAGACTGGGATTACAGGAGGTGGGCAAAGGAGACTTCCCCCTGATCATTAAGGTTGTGAGTCTTTATAAGGAGAATGTTTTATTTTTATTTATTTTTAATATTTATTTGTTTGGTTTGAGAGAGAGAGAAAGCATGAGCATGGGAGGGACACAGAGGGAGAGAGAATCACAGGAACGCTGCTCACTGTCAGTGTAGAGCCTGACGCAGGTTCCACCTCACAAACTGTGAAATCATCACCTGAGTGGAAACCAAGAGTCAGATGCTTAACAGACTGAGCCACCCAGGCTCCCTGCACAAGAAGAATGTTTCAATGCATTACCTAAATAACTAGAAAATAAATTTAATAAAAGTGAAGTATTAACATGGTTGTCTTTGAGTGGCAGAACATTTTTACTCTTCTATTTTTTCTATTTTCTCATTTTTAACAGTAAGCAAGCATTACAATATAAATGACAACTAACCTTTTTAAAAAATTATTGTTGGGGCGCCTGGGTGGCTCAGTTGGTTGAGCGTCCAGCTTGGGCTTGGGTCATGATCTCTCAGCTCATGGGTTCAAGCCCGCCATTGGGCTCTGTGCTGACAGCTCAGAGCCTGGAGCCTGCTTTGGATTCTGTGTCTCCCTCCTTCTCTGCCCCTCCCCTGCGCGCGCTCTCTCTCTCTCTCAGAAATAAATAAACATTTAAAAAACTGTGCTGAAATACACATAACATAAAATTTGCCATCGTAACCATTTTTAAGTGCGCAGTTCTGTAGTGTCCAATGCATTCACATTATCGCCCAACCAATTGCCAAAACATTTTCATCTTGTAATACAGAAAACTCTGTATCTATAAAACAACAAGTTCTCGTTGCTCCTCTCCTGGTCCCTGGCAACCACCGTTTCTCCTACTGTTTTATGAATTTGACTACTCTAGACACCTCACATAAGTGAGATCACACGGTATCTTTTTGTGACTGGCTTATTTCGCTTAGTATAATGTCCTCAAGGTTCATCCATGTTGTAGCATATGTCAGAACTTCCCTCCTCTTTGAGGCTGAGTAATATCCCATTTTGTGTACATACCACATCTTGTTTATCTATTCATCCATCGATGGACATTTGGTTGTGTCCACCTTTGGACTATTATGAATGATGCTGTCATGAACATGGGTGTACAAACTTCTCCTGGACCCCTGCTTTCCATTCTTTGGGTTATGTTCCCAGAAGCGGTATTGCTGGATCATATGGTGATTTAATTTTTAATTTTTTAAGGAACTGCCACATTCTTTTCATAGAGGCGGCATCATTTTACAGTGCTATCAACAGCGCACAAGGTTTCCAATTTCTCTGCATCTAACACTTGTTCTTTTCTGGGTTTTTTTCGCTAGCTGCCATCCTGATGGCGGTGAGGTCAAATAAACTTTTAATGAGGAGAACTGTCATCAGAACTCTGAGCGGGAAGCAGGCTTCCAGAGTGTAGCTGGGGCCTGTCCACACATCTGCAAGAACTGAAGAGAATTTGCTTGCCTTACTCTCTTCCAAACACACCTTCCCAAGGCCGATTTCTCTTGGCGCTATCCTGTCCTTACCCCCGGTTCCAGAAGAGGTCACAGTGACGCTCACTCCCACCAAGAAGCTCTGCTTCCACTTCATCCTCCTTAAACCCGTCCCTCCCCTTCAGAAGACCTGTCCTCCCTGCAGCCTTCCCTCCCTCCCTGCATCAAAGGGCAGGCCCAGGGTGCAGCTGTAACTAGACCCCATCAGAGCTGCCCAAGATGCGCCTGTGGATCAGAACTAATGGCATTAGGCGATCACTCAGGGAATAGAGCTGCAATTACCCCTTGGATGCTTTCTCCAAGATGACCACACGCAGAACACCAAGAGGGAGAGAAAATGAATCACCAAGTGAATTAACTGGAAGCTGCTGTAATTAGCGTTATAATTTTTCATGAAAACACTAATGAATATGAAATAATGTGGCCATGAAACCACTAGGACAATTAATGTGTGGGAGTAATTTGGGGTCAGGAAAGGATTCTGGAGACTGTTTAAATAGACTCGTGTGTTGAGAATTCAGAGGCCCATGGCTTCAAAATCTTTCATTAGCAAAAAAAGTTGCTACTTCAGAAAAAGCAACCGCAAGGTGTCTATGGGGTTTCTTTCCTTTTCTTTCTTTCTTTTTTTTTTTTTTTTTTTTTTTTTTTTTTCTTGTTAAGGCTCCTGGCTTTGGGAGTAAAGATGATGGTGTGAACCACAACAAAAGTCATACAGGGAGTTACAGGAGCACCCATGGTAATGCACAAAGAGTAGATTTGAGGAACATGATAAAGAGGCAGGATCCAGACATACTGAAACCAGAAAAGATGCTAACAGGGAAACCATTCTCAGCACTCTTAGCCTTTTACCACCAGGATGTCTGAGAAAATAACTTTCTGATGTGACCCCCAAACCTGTGATCACGATGAGGACAAAGACAAGCTGAGCCTCATTGGCTGAGCTGCAGTTTTTACATGTAAAATTCTAGCAAATCTAGACTTTGTGCTCAACACGTACCACACCAAAACAGACTTTATCCCGATACAAGTTAGAGAGGGTTCAGTCAGGACCTACTTACATGCAAATTAGACTTCCACGTTCTAAGCATGAGCTTAGCAGAATGTCCATAATTGTTGAGTCTTAAAAGGACACGGTGGTGTGGGGCAGAGTAGGAGTAAATAACCCTGGGGCACGTCTGACCCGTTTGAAAGGACTGCATCCTGAGACCAATGTGGTGCCTGGCAATCTCTGTCATCACAAATTCCACCAGTGAAAATGATGCATACATTATGCTGAAGGACAGATGTGTCCATGTGAAACGGGGTGTCATCTGTGGTATCGAGGAGATAAGAGTTAAGTGCGCTAGATGCAGCATTAAGCATCTGTGGTGGTATCTCATTTAGTCTGCATGCCAACTAGGTGATGTCAGACAGCAACCTTACCCCCATTCTACAGAGAAAGTAACGGAGTCTCTCTGAAGTCGATCACTCGCCTGAAGTCACATAGCTAACTAGTAGGTAGTGTAGCTGGGACACAAATTAGGTCTAGCCCCAGAGCTCATGCTCTCGATGACAACACCGAGCAATACTCTTAATGTATAAAGATTGTGGGAGAGTTGGTCCCTTGGGCCAAATCTCCCGCTGATATACAGAGAACTTACAAAAGGTAGTATGAGTCAACAGGAGTAACAATGGTAGCAGCTAAATTAGCAAGCATTCATGATGTACCCATTGTTCTAAGCATCTATATGCATGGGCTCATTTAAGGCCCACGGTAACTTAATGATGTGCCTATAATCTGAGGCACAGAGTTTGCTATGGGCTGAATATGTGTGACCCCAAAATTCATTATGTTTGAAATCCTTACCCTCAAAGGTGATGGTATTAGTAGGTGGAGTCTTTGAAAACGGAGCCCTCACCAATGGGGTTAGTGCTTTTATGGACGAGGCCCCAGGGAGAGCCCTAGTCCCTTCCTCCACGTGAGGACACAATGGGATGTCCACAACCCAGGAAGGGGTCCTCAGCCAACCATGCTGGTGCCCTGATCTCAAATTTCCAGCCCCGGGAACTCTGAGCAGTAAGTTTCTGTTGTTTACAAACTACCTAGTTGCCAGTACTTTGTTATAGCAGCCTGAATGGACTAAGACCAGATAAGGATAAACCTTGAAGACCTTGAAGATTCTAATGAATTCTGAAATGCTGAAAGGCCAATTTACAGTGCAACAAAAAGCAGTTCTTTGGGACTATTTTTAAAAATATTAAAGCAGTGCCTACGGAGCGCCAGCTCTTCAATTACAGCTTTATTACCACAGGGTCCTTTGCCACAGAATTTAATGGAATGGCTGTCTGAAAGAGGGCTAGGATAAAAGATGAGGAGGGTCCGTTTTTCTTGTCTTCAGTAGCAGAGTGGGTGGAGTGAGAGATAAAGCCTTTCTCCTATTTCTTGCTTCCAAAGATACAAAACATTATCACACCTCTTCCACTGGGAATTAACCCTCAGACAACTCACCCTTTTTGCTTTCAAACCCAGTCTGGAATTCCAAACTCTTGGCTAGGCAAATAAGATTGCGTGCCCCCCGAGGAAGCTAGCTGCCTCGAGCTGGGCTGTGAGCTTATATGGAAGAGTCCCAGGACTCCAGCTAATCCATGAAGTAAGTTACAAATTTTGTTCGCAATGCTTAGCATCTGAATAAATCAGCCTGCCCAAACCACAGGCACAAAACTGTGAGGACTTTTTGGAATTACAGGGTAAACAAGTTCAGTAACCAGGGACAGCTTGTTATAATAACAGGAGACTACATTTGCCTAGTAAGGGTGTCATTTCTTCACATCTATGGGAAGTCTAAGCACTGGGTATTGATTCATAGGATGCCATTTCATATATACGCAGAACGAATCCAGCCAAACAAAGTTATCTGCCCAATGGAACTCAAAAATATTTCTCAATTTAATTTTAAACAGACCTTGATGTGAAGGAAATTTAATTAGGTAAGTAATATAGAACACAATGAAATGTCCGTCAAAATTGCTTCCAAAGGTTTAAAATGTTTTCCTTTTCAGACAATGTAGTTAGAGCAGCTGAGATATCTATGTAAGTACAATGTCTTGAATAGTGGGACTCAGAAATCAATGGGATCACCTCTCTGAATTAAGTATGCACAAATGAGAGCAACTGAGATCCATATAAATCAGCTCAAGTAGCCTTCTGTGTACCAGACCATTAGGGGACAGGCAGAGAAAAGGAAGATGCAAATAAACACATTATCTGGGGCAGACTCACTAATGGAAAGCATCTCTTAACACCCACATTAAGAATCAGAACAAAACTGTCAGGTATTTTTAACGCTGCTTATGATTTAAAAAATCATGCCCCAGATGTAGAACCTAAGGTTAAAAACAAACAAATGAACAGAAACAAACTTTAAACATTGTCAGAGTCACATGAGAGTAAATCTTTTGATCTTTTTGACAGCATCTCCAAATTGCTTTTGTCTTCATTAGCAAACTCTAAGCAAAGTGTTCACATTGTTTGGATTTTGTGGGCGTAGAATAACTGAGATCTGGATCGAATGGTTTAACTTCTGCAGGCATCAGATATTTGGTGATTATTTCAGTGGGAAAAAATAGAACCACTGAAAATAAAGCCTTTTTATAAATACAGGGAGAGCTATATGTGGTCAGCCAGAGGGGATCTCCTAATAGGACACTAGAGCTATGTCACCCTGGGGATCATTTGGCATTCTGTATTTATTGAGTGCCAACTACATGTTAAGCCCTGTACTAGCACTAAAGGGAAGATGAAGGAGAGCAAAGCTCAGGAGGCCTGCCTGCTGTGATCTAGAAGAACAGGTCAGGCATGTCCACTGATAGACATAGTACAAAGAAATATGGCTCCCATCAAGTTGGCCATACATTTATTACTGGTATAAAGTATAAAA